>NW_020838019.1:4992251-5089391 GCF_003676395.1 Aethalodelphis obliquidens | reverse complement strand
TATGGGCTCGAACTTAGTAGAAGTATAGTGTTCCCTGTGTAGACCAAGGTAGGCATTCTGGGTAAAAGAGGGCAGCTCTCTTCCATGCAGACATGCAGGGATTCAGGCTGATGGAGCCTCCTTCATTTTCAACACATTATGTACGATTTTGTGATAGTGGTGCTCTTGCATCCAGCCAGAAGCAGATGAGAGCATAGAGGAGCCCACAGAGGAAGGTTTTATGGGCCAAGCCTGGAAGTGACTCATATCACATCCTGCCATGTTCCATTGAGGAGAGTTTTATTATTTGGCCTTGCCTAACTTTAATGGGAGACTGAGAAATGTAGGTTTGCTGTCTGCCCAGGAAGAACAGAAAACAAAGACTTTGGTGGACAGCTCAGCACCATCTCTTACCTTCCTGAAGTGGAAGATATTTGTGTAAGGAAGATTTGCCTAGACTATGTGTTTAAGAAACACCAACATGATGCAGTCAGTTCTCTCAGAGCTTTTGAAAGTTTGTGGGCATACTGCATTTTAGAAATTGAGCTAAGAGGTATCTTTAGAAGACATTTTAGTAACAACAGTATACACTGAAAGATCAACACTCTAAAACTCTAGAGAATGAGTCTTTTTAGAGAATATTTAAAAGAATATTTAGAGAAAATTGAAAATATTTTTCTCAGTCCTTTTGGTACATCCCAAATTAACAGAGACAGCTCTAGGGTCACTACTAATGCAATCAAGGGGTTGGTTAGTTTCTGTTTCCTTTTTAAGGGGCAGAGATAGCAAAACAAAATTTCACACATTTGACTTTTGATATTAATAGTGCTTCCCAGGGAAATTTTATTTTATTTTTGTTAGTGTGTGTTTGTTTTGTCTTGTTTTTCATGAGGGCCTAGGGATAAAATAAGGGAAGGACAAATTATGAAAACTTGGTCAACCTGAAAATTTATCTGTTGGGCATTCCTTCTTTGCTTCAACTGGCAGAAACTAAGCCCAATAGAAATTTTTTTGGACTCATCTGCAACTTGGTGTTTTCACACCATTGTTTGTCTTCTGATAAAAGCAGTGTAAGACATCACTAGCTCCGAGAGTATAGTCTCTAAATACCATTTCCACTGAAGAAATGGCTGATTCCAGGTCTTAGGGGGAAATGTACAAGGCAAGCCTGGAATATTTTGTCATTCCAGAAAGCAAAAAAGATATAAACGACTACTGAGATTATGTCAAAAACGACTCAGAAGCCAGAGAACTCAGAAGGTTCCCACTGGCCAAAAAATGGGATAATTGGAACATTAAATGCATAGCAAGTATAACAGATTGAAATATATTACACATACTTACAAATCCATGAGATCATAATGATATAAAAACAACTCAACAAACACATAGACAGCAATAACAACAAAGGTCTCAGTGTTCATCTTTGGATGTTGACAGGAAACACATTATTTTGAAAAATAGTAAAGAAAATAATTAAGCAATTGTCCTGCATTTCATCTATAAACTGTTCATTAAGGTAATCAGATAGTTAATAATTAATAGTAAAGGGAAATTTCTCTTTATAGAAGTATTACAGCTTCTGGAACAAATGAAAGAGGAATGATAGAATTAGAAGATCACCATTCTGTGGTCCCTAATGAGGTAATGGGCCCAGGTAATAATTATCACTGGCTGCTAAGATCACAGAAAGAAAGACACCTGATTTTAAGTGCCTCCTATTGGAAGAATACATTTCCTAAGAAGTAACCTTGACAATGTTTTGTTTTGTTTTTTAATTGAATCTTCATAGATACAGAGAACAAAATGGTGGTTTCCAGAGGCAGGGGTAGGCAGTGTGGGAAATGGATGAAGTTAAAAAAAAATAATGAAAGAGTCCCTGAAATTTTAGTAAAATGCTCTTAAAATATAGTTCATTTATTTTTCAATATACCTTTAAATTTCTGCATTATAGATTACTTTTAGAGATTAAAGCTCTGAAAAACCTTGTATCCTAGTGATCTGCTATGTATCCTGTTAATTGTGTAACATGCACTATATAACTTCTTTTGATTTCTTTGCCTTGGCAACCAGGAAGCTCAAAGTTAATTTTTATGCTAAATTTAGGTTTTACTGTGTATAAATCTTTACTGAAAAAATTTAATCTGATCAAGCCTCTAGAAATAATTACCAATTTACTAGAAATGCAGGGAGCAGAGAAAATGTTCAAAAACAGCATGAGAACATAAATAGCAAAATCCAGATTGTGGGAAACACACAGGACAAATCGTTTCTTCTGCAAATAAATTGTATCATAAAAAAAGGAGTTTAAAAGAGACAGAAAGAGCAATCAAATACCATGTATGAATGTTGCTTGGATCCAAATTTAAATAGCAACTTATTTACTTTTATGCAGTATTTATGAGATAATTGGAGAAATATGACTACTGATTGGATATTGAATGTAATTAAAAATCATTGTTGGGGACTTCCCTGGTGGCACAGTGCTTAAGAATCCGCCTGCCAATGCAGGGGCCATGGGTTTGAGCCCTCGTCTGGGAAGATCCCACATGCTGCAGAGCCCATGCACCACAGCTACCGATCCTGCACTCTAGAGCCCACAAACCACAACTACTGAGCCCGCGTGCCACACTACTGAAGCCCGTGTGCCTAGAGCCCGTGCTCCGCAATGAGAGAAGCCACCGCATTGAGAAGCCCGCGGACCACAACGAAGAATAGCCCCCGCTCACCGCAACTAGAGAAAGCCTGCGCGCAGGAACGAAGACCCAACACAGCCAAAAATAAATAAATAGATAAATTTATTTTAAAAAATCATTGTTGCGCTTCCCTGGTGGCGCAGTGGTTGAGAGTCCGCCTGCCGATGCAGGGGACTCAAGTTCGTGCCCCGGTCCGGGAAGATCCCACATGGCGCGGAGCGGCTGGGCCCGTGAGCCATGGCCGCTGAGCCTGCGCGTCCGGAGCCTGTGCTCCAACAGGAGAGGCCACAACAATGAGAGGCCTGCGTACCGCAAAAAAAAATCATTGTTAATTCTGAATGCAAGAGCGGAATTGTGTGTGTGTTTTATGAGTCCTTATATTTTATAGATACATACTGAAATATTTATGAATCAAATTACATATGCCTGGGATTTGTTTCAAAATAACTGGGGAGTGGGAAAGAGTAGGGTGAAATGAGATTGACTATAAAGTAATGATTGCTAAAGCTAAGTAATAGGTATGAGGGTTCACTGTTTAAGATATGTTTAAAATTTTAGAAGTTTAGAAAGAAAGAAAAGAAAAAAGAAAGGAAAATAAAAGAAAAAAAGAAAAAGCAGAGTGGTTAAGAGTAAAGGCTCAGAGCCAAACTGCCTGGGGTCAAATCTTCTTTTTTGTCATTACGAGCTATGTGATCCCAGGCAAGGGAGTCCAGACAATTACCTAAGCTTTTGGTGCCTCGGATTCCTGACCTGTAAAATGGGTTTAATACTAGCACCTCATTAGGTTGTGAGGATTAAATAAGCTAATAGCTGGGAAGCAGTTTGTACATTTCTGACACGAAACAGGTGTCCATAAGTGTTTACTATTATTATAATTATTATTAGATGTGCTGTCGCATTACCCTGGAGCTGGTTGTGCCGTGGGGAGCACATCTGTGGTACCAGTGCGTGCTTTGGTTTTCTGAACCAGAACGGGGACCCCCGTGGGCCTCCTAGGTGCCCAGTCTCCTTCTCTAGACCAAGGTGGCACGCAGAATTTAGGCCATAATTTCAAAACCCTCTGCCCTCTGGCCTCATGGTGCTCTGGCTCCCCAATTCTATCTGCTTCCAGTAACATATAACCCTTTATCCATTCTTGTCTTTGTTCCTTTGCTTTTGTTGACATCTTTGGCTGAGAATGCCTTTCTTCCTCCTCTCCAAACCTTGGTCATCCTGGATGCCTAGATCCCATTCCTATTTCCCAAAGAACCCTTTCCTGAATGAGAGGTTACTCTGACCTCCTCCCCTGAGCTGCAAGTCATTTACTGCACATGCCATAAATCTAGCTTTCCATTATGTTCACTCGTGGGGTAGAGCCAGCTCACACTGGCTCAAAAGAGAGCCTACTGTGCAATCTCTTCTCAGCTCTTCTTTCGGAGACATCACCTTGGTAGCTTGAAACTGGCCGTGTCCATGTGGCAAGTATTCATACCACAGCAAATACTACAAACCAGGGATCCTCTTCCTTCCCTGTGAACAGGTTGTTAAATGTTTACCAGCACATCAGTAGTTATATCTACCCATAGCTATCTGTAATGGACTGAATGTTTGTGTCCCCCCTCCCAAAATTCATATGCTGAAATTCCAACCCCCAATGTGATGGTGTTAGGAGGTCGGGCCTTTAAAGGTGATTAGGTCATGAGAGTGAGGCCCTCATGAACAGGATTAGCGCCCTTATAAGGAGACCCCGGAGAGTTGTCTAGTCCCTTTTCTGCCACGTGAGGACACAGTGAGAAGTCAGCAGCCTGCATCCCAGAAGAGGCCTCTCACCAGAAACCAACCATGCTGACTTCCAGCCTCTAGAACTGTGAAAACTAAATATCTGTTGTGCATAAACCGCCCAGTCTATGATAATTTATTATAGCAGCCTGAACTAAGACATTGTCCCTCTATCCATCTGTGTCTCTACCCTGTGCCTTGCACTGAGTGACCCATAGAAGGCCTTCAATAGTTGTATGACTGCTGAATGCTACCTGTATTTTTTTACCTTTCCTCCCAAGTTTAAAACACCTTAAAAGTAGAAATCATGTCTCATTCTCCATACTGCCTAAGAGAGCAGTGCACGTAGTAGGTGGTCAGTAAAAACTCATTGTCGATTGATTGCAGAAAGAAGTTTAATAACATCCTTCAGTTTTAAGCAGAAGATCCACTTTTCTTTTTCTCTTTATGGTCGACAATACCCAGATACTCAAACCTAAGACGTGAGGGACAGTTTTACAACTCTTTAAAGTAAACCCAAATCCTCTTTAAGCAGCATCTTTAAAGTCTTTGAACATCCCAACAAGGTTTCCTCTATGCCAGGCTATGATCACCTTGGGGGATTTATGGTGAGGTCCCTTCTCATAATTTCAGGGCTGGGCTTGAAGCAAAGTTCCTGTGCAAAGCCTTGCCTGGTTTTGAGGCTTTATTAATCTTGGCAAATGGGAGTAAGGCCAGAAACCGGGGCTGCAGCTGAGGGCCAGGGGTCCCCTCCCTATTCCTTCAGACTAAGGCACAGGCATGGCTAGCTTCAGAGGGGTGGGGGAGAGGTGTCTCTCCCACATAAGGTCTCTGCCCCATCCAGACCCTACACCTGGCCACACTCGGAAGTGGTGGGTGGCTGTCCCTTTTGAAGAGGCCATTCGCCTTTAATATTTTACATGAGGATTCTTTCTTTTATGTTTTCCCATGATGTATGGAATGTGCAGAGTTTGTGAAAGAAGCAATTAGGTGGGTGGAACCTGTAAATCAGGCTGATATGTAAAAGTATGCTCATTTACTACTGTGCCATTATCATTATTCCACTCACCCTCTTCCACTCCCCTCTCAATCCCATTGTCTCCTCAGGGGTGCAGGGTTTCTGGTTCTGATGCTTCCTCACCTCCCCCTCTGTGTACCTGAGCTTTTGGAGGTAATCGGAACTCAGGCTTCTTCTCCAGTGAGTAAAGCTGGCCTGCTCTGTCTTTTCACCATTATTGTCATAACCAGCCTCTGCACGTTGCCTTCTTAAATGTTTATAACTCTGTTCCCTTCCATGAGCTCATCAAATTTCCTCAAATTCTTATACTATAGATGGGGCTTCATTGAAAGATTCCAGGTGCTGTGTAAAGATTAAGGGCTTTGGAGGTGGAGGAGCCTTTCCAACTCCATCACCTTCCAAAGTGGGACTCTAGGGCTGCTGTCTGACCTCTTTGAGCTACGGTTTTGTCACCAATGAAACAGCGAAATGGGGAGAATTATGCCTTCCAGAGAGAGCTGTTAAGGCATTCAAGTGGAGTCATGTGTTTGCACTTTTATTAGTTGGGATGGGGAATGATAACTGCCATACAAACTCAGAAGTCCCAGTGGCTTAATTGAATGGAAGCTGATTTCTCACTCGCATAAACTCCAGTTGAGAGTGGAGCGGGCAGCCTTCCACGTGGTGACTCAGGTACTCAGGCTGCTTCCATCGAGTTATTCCCTCGAATCCGAGGGCCTTGGAGTCTTCCACAGAGCCCTCTGCAGATGAAGGACGGAAGATGTGGAGGTTAGGATCGAGCCTCAAGTTACACATGTCACTTCTATCTGCATTCCACTGGGCACATCAGACACCTGGCCTCCCCTAACTGCAGAAGAGGCTAAGGATGCTATTTTGCTCTATCCAGGAAGAGAAGAAAATAGGACTAAGCGAACTTGTAGCACTGTCTCTGTTACAGCATCCAAAAAATGTTCTTCCCAACTGCAGATGGCTAAGCACATAGCTCAGAGGATCAGCCCAATAATCCAAGATGACAAAGCCAGGAAGTGTAAGGAAGTGTAAAACTAGGACTCAAAGCCAAGTCGTCTGACTCCTGGAGACTCCTCTCTGGGTACCTTATGCACTGTCACACGGAGGGCAAATGGGATGTATTTCATATACACACTCTTGTCAGTTGCTGGCGGGTGGCTAAGTGCTGGGTTGAAAGGATTCTGAGGCGATGCTGTTAATGATTAGTTATGTCTGCTGTGGGTTCAGAAGGAGGGAGTACCTTCACTGTCACTGCTGTTCTGTTCTCTAACTTCCACTCTAACAGTGCATATTCCCCGTGTACAGTTCTCTTCAACTCCCTTCCCAAGTAGTCAGAAGTTCATAGTTCTGAATATGGCATCCTTTCCTAGTACTCTACTAGCACTGTAAATGGACCTCTCCATTTTTAACCCAAAAGAATAACTAAAGCTGGACAGTCTCACAGACTGAGGCAGACCAATGAGGGAACCATAATCCGTAAGAGGTCTTCACCCATGACATTCACTTTCTACCTCTACACCTTTGCCTGTGCTGCCCTTGCTGGCTAGGATGCTCTTTGTCATTCTACAGTTTTCCACCTACCAAAATCTAAATGGTATCCTAACATCCAATTCAAATGTGAACTCCTCCTTCAGAAATTTTCCTGCTAGCGTTAACATAGTTAATTAAAATTCCCTTCCCCTGGAAAGAACCTATCGGACTCTAACCATCCTCTGCCTAGTATTATCACGGTCATGTTTATCTCTTTCTCCCTTAGACTGCAGGATCCTTGGGAGCAGGAAACATCTTGTCTTTATTACGTTTCTTGCCCACCGTAGTCCACTTCCCATTCCCAAACACACATGCACGCCCACATGCAACCAGTCACTTGGGAAGTGTCAACAAATATTTGTGTAATGGAAAGATAGCTGGGTGGATGGTGGGTGGGTGGGTTGTCCCCTATGCCCCGGCAATTATATCCATCAGGACGTAGAGTCTGAGAGAGGCCACCCTCAGAAAGGAGACTCTTCCAACTGCAATTTGCTCTTTTACATAGACTTGGCCTATGGTGAATGGAGATGTGATGGAAATTTCCTGGAAACCCAGCAGTAGTAGCCCCTTTAACCAGACAGTCTCATGCCATGGAGAGGAAACAAGCTTAGAATAAGGTAGACCTATTCTGGAATAGCCACCCTGCCATGTACTCCGTGACCTCTAATTATTCACCTCTCAGAAGCCCAGCTTTCTCACCTGTAAAATAGGGATCATATATCTATAGTACATGGTTGCTGTGAGGTTTAAATGAGATAAAATATGCCTATTTCATAGCACAGGGCTTTGTACTCAGTCAAGAGCAGTTAATATTATTATTACTGTAAATATTATTATCCCGCTGATGTGAACAATGGAACACATTAGCAGGTGTCTGACCAAAGTGCCCTTTGCCAGACACGGACAGCTGGAGCAGTCTGCTGAGTGCCTCTTTACTCTTGTGCTTTCCTCTAAGGGCAGCGTCAAGATTCTTTAGCCCGATGGGTGACGGGGTCCAGTTTAAGGGTTTGTCTGTCATTTATTCAGTCAATGTTTGTTAAGAACCATATTTACAGCGAGCATTGCACTAGATGCTGGGGAAGATAGCAATGGAAGGAAACAGAATCCCTGTCCACCAGAGCTTACAGAGTGGGGAGAGGCACTGGACAGATGGCCGTATAAACATTATCCGTGGTAGTGTAGTCCTAGATGAGGGATCAAAACACATGACCAGAGGTCCAACGTGCTGCCATGCGACCTTCACCAGGTGGCTTCATCCCTCTGAGCCTGTTCTTCCTTTTATATAAGGTCACCCTCAACCTCCTTTGCTCTGAGGGAGGTTGCCAGGATCACATGAGAGCTTCCATTTGTGGGAAGAACTTTGGAAAGAAAGAGACTCTGGGAAACCAAGGGATTCAGAAGACCCCTCTGAATGTCGCCCTTTCTTGTAGGATATTTTTCCAGCAGAGTTTCCAACGGGGTGTCCCCTCAGAGAGCAAGCAGGCTTGGGTGTACAGAGAGCCCTTCCCAGGGAGAAATGGATGTTCCTTTTTCTTATCACGAGCTTTGCCCCCTTAATGGATGGCCGTCCTGGGCAGTAGGACCTGCTGTAGAATTGCTGCTCCAAGTTATCTTTCCTTGACTGTGTGGGCAGATGCTCTATCTTTGACCTCATCATCTCATCCCTTCCCATGAAGGTCATTTCCCACCTGGCACTTAGCTGCCAGGGAGCTGAAGACGGTGTGTTTGTGTTTGTATGGGGTGTGTGTGTGTGTGTGTGTGTGTGTGTGTGCACGCGCGCGCGCACGCGTGTAGGACGTAGGTTTGCTTTTATAAATTAGCTCTGCTGAGAATTTCATCTGCAGAGCTTCAGCTGGGCATGGTGGATGCTCAAGGATGTTCTGAATGCAGGGGATTTGTGGACATGGTCCGCAAACAATGACAGTAACAGCAGCAGCAATAATAATGACTTCCATAAACAGCTCTTAAATCCTCACTCTTCCATGGGTCCAAATTTCAGGTCCCTGTCTTACTTACTTGGCAACTCAACAAGGTACGTAATGTTATTGTTCCTTTACGTGCATTATCTCAGTGAATCCCCAGGACACTACGTAAGATAACAATATAGTTATTGTTACATTTACAGAGCACTTGGTTTGGAGTGAGCACTGTTCTCTACATTTTGTCTTAACTCATATAATGTCCTATAACATCCCCATTTTGCAGATGAGGAAAGTAAGGCACAAAAAGGAGATGCAATTTGCTAGACTACCGACCTGCCAGTGGCAAGCTGGTAAATCCCAGAGGAGTCTGACTCAGAGCTACACTTGTAAACTCCACCCAGGCTGTCACTCCATACGAGGACATCTATCTGCCCTGGGTGTTTACTTTCTGGAGGCTTGGTGGGGGTGGGGGGCGGGTGTCCGGGGTCTCCTTTGGTAAACAAGATAAACTCTTTTTATCTGTGCAGTAGGAATATCTCTGTCATTTTTTGTAACATCTGTCTAACACATCTGCCTTTTGAAGGCATTTTCTGATCAGCACATCTCATTCTTCCTCCTCTACATTCCCTCTTCACAGTTGGGTAGGCTGGGTTAAGTGTGTCCATTATACAGATTCTGAGAGCAATTTTAGTATTGGTCCACCTTGCGATCTCGTTCAAATGTAGATTCTGCTTTGGCCATTCTGGGCAGGGACCCAAATATGTCTAACCTGCTCCCAGGAGTGCTGAGGCTGCCCTTCTGGGACCACACACTGAGGAGTGAGGGTTTCCACTCACTCCCCTTCACCCTACCTCGTGTGCAGCCTTCTGTGTGCCGTCTCCATCCAGGGCTTACAGGGCTCCCTGACGTTTTCCTTAAATCCAGCTCTTGACTCCAGCAGGTCCAGCCGATGGGGACGGGCATTGCTGACCTTGTCACTGGGTGAGTCAGAAAAGCCAGGAGGCCTCTCCTGGGAAGGTGAGGGCAAAGGAGGCAGAATACTCTCGGTGCCCCACGCCCCCGGGTCTTGTCACACCTCCAGTCTTCATCTCTCTGGCGAGCTCTTTCCACTTTGGATTTCCACTTTAAAGCACAAGTGGTCACCTTCAGGTCAGTACCATTAACCAACTTGATCTAACTGATTTTATAGAAAACTATACAACAGAAGTAGAATTCACATTGTTTTCTAGTGCATATGGAATGGTTAACAAGATAAACCATAATCTCCCAAAACTGATTTACTTATAATTTGGCACACAAACTCTGAGTATTTTTACCTTTGTGTTTTTTCACATGGTGTTCCTTTGGCATGACATACGCTTCCTGCTTACCCTTCCTCACCTCCCTGACTGACTCCTGTTCATCTTTCAAAACTGCTCAGCCATTACCTCCTTTATAAGGGCTTCCTCAACTACCCCCTTCTCTTCTGCATGATTGTAATACTTTGTGCATATATTTATCTTGGCTTGTGTCATAGTATATGAAATTATATGTATAGTTTTAATGCTTCTCCCACTAGATTTTAAAGACAAGATTTAGGATAAAAATTACATCACTGTAATTAATAGCATATGTTATAATTTACTTATTACAAGAGGTGTTGTTTGTGGAATACCGATTATTTGCCAAACACAAATATGTGTTTTTTTAATGTAGAGAATGTTAAGAAACATTTATTTATAACTGTTATGTGTTGGACTCTGAGATACTATATAGAAAGTGCCCTCCAAAATACATTTGGAAGGAGGTCCTAAAGGCAAGACGATGTGACTCTGCTAAGTGACTTCTATTTTGTAGACTAACAAATCACTGTAATTTTCCAAATCAAACCAGGCAGTGTAAGGATGACATTTGTTCCCAAACACTAAGGAAATCATCTGAGTATTAAGAAACTTATAGCAATTTACTGTCTTTCCGCAACTTTTACTTCCAATAACATTACAAGGTAGGGATGTTGACTATGTCCTGGTATAGACAGTTTCTTGGTTGGCCCCAACCAGAACTGTCTTTTAGTGCGGGAGCTAATGAAGCCAGAACCATTCTCTGACTTCTTGTGCCATCAATGAGAATAAATTACCCCATTCAGCGGGGAAGAATATTTTTCATTCATCAATTCTTGCAGCTATCCAATAATCTGGATTGCCTCTTGCACTTAATCTTTCATTTCAGAAGGAGAAAGTGTCCTCACAAAGGGACACCCATTGTGCATCTCACAAACTTTGCATTTGATTTACCTGTGGCAAGCCAAGGAGAAAAACCAGATGTTTCGTCAAGCATGCCCTTCAATTGTCTGAATCCTTGTCAACAGCATCATTCTCACAAGGAAAAAGCAGTGATTTGATATAGGATGCAGGCCTGGGTGGTTAGTAGCCTTATCCTAATGTCCTTTTTGGCTTGACTGGGTGGATCAAGAAGTTTGATTCACTTTTCTTGCTGCAGAATCCTATATTATTGGACTAGAAATGAAAACCATTTTTCTTCCTCGGTCAAGGAAAAAGAAAAACATTTGCCAAGTCATTATATATAACAGATTGTAGCGAGAAGGTGCTTAAGAAAATGCCCAAGGCAGGCAGTTACCACACAACACCAAGACAGCAAAACCTAACTGGCATGAAAAGGGAAATTTACCATGTCTTCTCTGATGATGACACCATTGAGGGTTTCCCACTTAGAGAGCCAGCAAAATGACTGACATGTAAATTGGCATCATAGAAGTCCAGGGAGCATTAATACCTGCTGCTTAGAGCGGATTTCCTACTTCAGTTAGGTTCTCGTGAGACCTTATGAAAAACTCTTTCCTTTGTAAATTCATGGCCATTGAGATGTCTAGATCTGATGGTCCCAGGAACATGTTCAGGCACATGGAACACTGAATTTTCAAACCAAAAGCCATGGTAGGAGGAGCATAATGAAAATAAGCCTAATGTGTACAGATCAAGGTCAAGGATGACAAAGGTCAAGCTACTAGTTTCCTTCTTGGTTTCCCTTCCATAGACAGACTATTTGGTCAGGTCCTTTCTACTAATCAAATTGTGTTTATTAGATGATAATTAGGTTGTTTTCCCATTTATAATTCCAACTAGAACTCCAGCTCCATGTTATAGTTAAACACTGTCAACTTCTCCTGAGTAAATGTGGTGTCCCTCCCTCCTTCATTCCTTTCCCCCGCTCCTGAGACCTTTATGGTTTGTAGGCCACAAGCCCACTGTCTTCATGGAACAAAACTGGGAATGAAGAAGCCCCAGGTTCTGATGCTAAAAGGGAAATTTACTTCATTTCTACGTGCCTTTATTTCAAATAAGACTAATAATTTTTCACAAGACTGTGAGGTTCCAGAGGGCAAGAACATCAGCATTTTGGCCTGCTAGCACCTAACACAACACCTGGCACACAGTAGATGCTTAATAAATATTTCTTAAAGAATTCTGCATTTACCTCGTCTCAGGATGTTTCATGAGAGCATAAAGTACATGAAATCACTTGGAAAATTTAAGAACATTGGAAACAAATATAGTCATTTTCAATGCCTGCAGCTAAAGATCTGCGTCTTCACAGTGAACAAGAGAAAAACAAAGACCTTAATAGACCAGAAAGTGTTAGAAGTAGAAAGATCTATTAAAAAAGTAAAATAATCCACTTGTTTTCTAGCTCCTGATTGTCTGGATAGATAGGAAAACCAAGGCTTGAGGAAATGTATGGTTGTTGTTACTAGTAACACCTAATATTTATTGAGTACCTTCTGTGTCCCAGGCTATTCTAAGTACTTCATACGTTTCATCTCACTTAAACCTTACAGCAACTCCATAAGGTGGGCACTATTATTACCATTCTGTTTAACAAAGAAATCACAGAGAGGTTAAGAAATTGGACCAAGGTTACCCAGCTAGTAAGAGGTCCAGCCGGGATGCATGTTTTAATCAGAAAGAGATGGAAGCATGTCTCAAGTAAGCGTCGTGGTTATGATATTTGTTTTTCTCTTTCTGACTTTTACTTCACTCTGTATGACAGTCTCTAGGTCCATCCACGTCTCTACAAATATCGTATATTAACGCATATATGTGGAATTTAGAAAAATGGTACAGATGAACCTGTTTGCAAGGCAGAAATAGAGACACAGACGTAGAGAACAAACGTATGGACACCAAGGGAGGAAGGGTGTGGGGGAGGATGAATTGGGAGAATGGGATTGACATATATACACTAATATGTATAAAATAGATAACAAATGAGTTATCTACAGTTCCTGCTGTATAGCACAGGGAACTCCACTTTGCTGTACAGTAGAAACTAACACAACATTGTAAAACAACTATACCCCAATTAAAAAAAAAGAGTCACGTTTACATACATTTCTATCAAATATAATTATTTACTGGAGCTAGATCTTCTAAATCAACATAATTATGGTCTATCAGTAATGGCAGAATTCTCCAGTTCCAGTTCCTATGTCAGAATTAAGACCTCTGAGCAAGATTCCAGCCACATCAATCATTAGTATCAGTTCTGTTGTTTTCCTGAGAAAGAAATATTTTCACAAATGTCACTTTCACAACTCAGTTTTTGACACTAAAAGTCAGTTACATCATTTCACGATAAGATGATACGAGATGCCATTGAAGTCTAAGTCTCTTTTCTCCCCAATTTTATAGTCAGATCTGACTGGAAATTCCCGGGCAATTAATTCAGCCATTTGAACCTCAGTTTCCTTATCTGTAAGATGGGAATAAACATACACACATCTGTAAGGTGGGAATTAGCCTACTATGTTGCTGTGAAGATGCAATAAGACAGTGTAAAACCTGTAAATGATATCTATCATAAGGAACTCAAAGTATGTCCCCAAATCCCATTTAGAAAGCATTTGAAGCTACTTGGACAAGGCTTAGGCTTATCATGTCCCTTTTCCAGACAGAAATAAATAAATAAATATTTCAAGAAAATACTCACTGTTTTAAGTACTGCGAAATTCGAAGTATTATAAAATTAGATGTTATTGCATACTTTTACCTTTTATGACAACAGTGTCCAATGGCAACCACCTGAATATTCTCTATTTGTGTGGTTTCAGGCATACCTTGGGACTCTGTTCCAAGGGAATTTATCTTCAACCATATTAAAACGCAGATTTTCACTCACTGGGGCTGTACTCCCCCACAATCCATTCAGATTAGTGAGGTTTTAAAACAAATCAAATAATCCTTAAGAGTACATCACCACCCACCTAGCACACACTTAGCAGCTGCTATATTGTTGACAAGAGCCTGGTGATGTGCTCACAGAGAGCGAGCCATCAGAACACGATTTCAGGGACCTTACGATCTACGACAAACATGCTGACGTTTAAGAACAAATCAGGACATATGCACAGTGAGAATATGTGGGACGTCTCTGATTCTCATTCTTAAATCAATTCTTTTCCTGAATTATAACACAAAGCTTTCAAAATTCAAAGAGAACAGAAACAGGTAAGCAGAATCTAAGTCCCCCATTAATCTATCCTCTATATAATCAGTGACTATAGGATGTTCTCTTATATGTGTGTGTGCATTTATGTGTGTTCATATAGGTGTGTGTTTATTTGTGTGTATATGCATATACATAGTGAACATGTGTGTATGTAGTGAATATATATACATACATATAAACACAAGCATACTTTTGTTTTTTAAATAAAAGCTAAATCATACTGTGCAAACTATTCTGTAACCTGCACTTGTCACTTAGCAATTTGTCTTTAGAGGGACTGTATCTTGCTTTTATTAATTGGGATCTTTGGACAGAAGAAAACAATTGATGTGTAAGTTAGGTTTTCATTACTGAGTTAGTTGTACAGGAAAGGTTTAGTTGAGGGGAAAAGAGTTTGAGATGGAGAAAACAGAGAATAGAAATAAAAATGGTTTTCAACAAGACAATGACATTTTATAACAGAAGCAGGGAGAGAGATAAAGGTTAAGGGACTCAATAACAGCCGTCGAAGCAATAAGTCAATTCCATGCCCACAACCAGAATCCAAAGCTGAGTTGACTGGTTCAAAACAGTATCAGAGGTTTCACATATGAACTTTGACCTCACCAAGGAAGCAACTAGGTGGCGAGGATGGGACCTATCCTTCTAACAGTCCCGGACTGCGACCACTATGCCTGTGAAAAATATGCCAGAGAGGAAGGGAATGGGGGAATGAGGGAGAAGAAACTTGCCATTTCTTGTCAGTGAACACAGTGGAAATGGGTTAAGTTAGCTCAAAAAAAACTCGAATCCCTTCTGCACTAATTGTGTTTCAGTATCGAGAAGGAGATGGGATTTTGTGGCTCTCTGTTGGCTTCCACTATTAGCTGAAAAAGAGCCAGAGAATTTTTTAAATAGAGGCTCTTCTGTAAAGAAAGCGGGGAAACAATAGCTAGCTGTCACAGCCAGCTGATATCTGCCTTTGATCAACCAAATGAATGTTGCAGGCATTTCTTATAGAATGGAGATTGCTTATCGATCTATATCAAAATATGCATGCTAATCCCAGGCAGCAGAGAGTATTTTCAAGTAGAGTTAATAATCTGATTGCTGCCCTGTCTGGAGCAATTCTCTGAACTCGGAGCTCTAATCAGTCTAGGGTCTTGCAGTCAAATATACTTTGCTGTTTAAATTTGGATTTGTGACATTGATTGAGGAGCCCTTGTAAAGGTGTTGACAAATCAAATTGTTTGCTCCTGTAGTGTTTTGCCAGAGATCAAGTCCAAAGTAATACACAGTGAATTTGTTCATTACTAGTAGGGTGAAAGGAATGATAAAATTCACCTGCGTCATTATCACAGACACAAGCCCGATAAAAGATATGTTCTGTCTGAAGGAAATATAGTTTTGTGGGTGCTCCAGTGAGTTATACTAGGGGTGGGGTAGCCCTCCTAGACCGGGAGGATATTAGATATGTTTTAAGAAAGATAGGCAAATAAATTTATTCCATATTTGAGATCAGAGCACTTTGTTTATTTAGTTGGCAAAGAAACCAAAATAATGGACAGATAGATGTCATGCATTACTGGAAGAAGTCCTTCACCACTCAGACCTGTGTAGGGTAAGAGGCTTCATCCACAAAAAGAGGAAGTGACAAAGGGGAAAAGCATCTAGGCCCCCAAGTTTGATCCCTGCTTAAGGTGAGGATTAGTGGACCATCTTTACTAGTTCCCAGAAAGGACCAGAGCCAGCATGAGAGAAAGTAGCTTCGATAAGTCTATAGGTCCTCATACCCCTCTATCTGCTCTGAGGCTGACTTGGCAGGTGCTTTATGGATAGATGGAATGCAGGGGACTCTTTGAGGATGGGTTCTCCCAAAAGTAGACCCTGAGACAAGAATGTGAGTGCAAGTAAGTAGTTATTTTGAAGATGATCCCAAGAAGCACTGGTAGGGGAATAGGGAGGTTAGATGGGAGAGGAAGAAACCTAATACAGGATGCATCAATGAGCAGGTCATTGCCATGGGCACTGGGGGTCAGCCCTGCTGGGGACTCTGAAACAGCAGCAAAGTGAAGAAGAGAGAGAAGCTGACCTTGTGGGAGACAGCTCCTTGTGGGAGCTGAGGGAGGGGAGAAGCTCCTCCTGGGGCGCTGGGGCTTTGATCACTGCATTGGGCTGGACATTTGAATTACTGAAATGCTACTGCTTTTGTTAGTGGATGCGATTTGGGGTTGGGGGGGTTAGGAAAGAACTAGCCTACTGCCTGGGCTTGTGGTAACAGATTGATGTGGTTTTATATTCTACCTTTTCACATCATATTGCCATAACCAATAATAGTACCACTAATCGCAATTTTATCTGCTAACATTTACTGCATAACTTTCACCTGTCAAGCACTTTTTTCTGTATTTAAATGCACTATCTTGATTTTAGTCATTTAATTTATGAATACATTCAATTTATGAATACATCATGTAATCTAATTAGTAAAGTCAGTCCTCTTGGTCAAAGCAACCACGTAAATCAGACTTACTTTGTCAGAAAAGTCTGGCTTCTTTTTTCCCCCAACTTTATTTTCAGTACATACACAGTGTGTGTTCATATGTTTCAAAAGTGAGTAAGTAAATAAATAAATACACTATCTTTGTGGCTTTTGTTTTTTTCATCTGCAGATTGTAAGCCTGTAGTGGATCTAAAATGACTTACTGGGTCACCTGTGAAAGAGAAGAGGACAAAGCAGAATAGATTAGAATAGTTTACAGTGGAGTGGAAAATATCAAAGTGTATCGTCCATTGCAAGGATTATCTTTGCTAATGAAAGCTTTGTGTCAATGGTGTGTGAGTGTGTATGCACATGTATGCACATTAGGTCACAGTGTAAAATATATTTCTTCTTGTAACTCAAGGGCAGTTAGAAGAAGGCTGAGTTTTCTCATTTAAATCTTGATGTTGATGTAGTTACCCCCCATTTTACAGGTGAGAAAACTGAGATTCCAAGATGTTAAATAACCTACACAAGTTCACACAGCAAGAAAGTGACAGGGCCAGGGTTTAAACTCATCCACAGAATGTTTGCTCTGCCCCATAGCAACCATAACCCAGTCAACTCTTTACAGCAAAGAAAATGGAAACCCTGTAACTTGCAGAGAGCCTGCAGTGGGAAGCCTCCGGGACCATCTGCTCCTCCAGAAGGCTTGCAACTGTTCTTTTCATGTTTGTAAGGAGAGTTTGGTAACAAAATCCATTTAATATCAAACTGGAAGACAGCAGAGTGCTCCTTGGCTTTGTAGCGTTGTTGATGTCGCCTTAATTTATAACATGGCAAATGGTTAGGCAGATGGCATTAAATATATTCCCAGACATAAACATGAGGCTTAAGTTGTATATGGTATATGTTCCCGAGCTTCCCATAAACTCTGTAGGGGGTAAGACTGTCTCTTCCCCCCACCTCCCATTTCTGCCCATGAGCAGCGTTAACCATTCAGAGACATGGGCAGGATGTACAGAATTGGCCCAACTCATAAGAAGAGTTACGAAGTGACTTAGGTGACAGGCTTTCCAGCTCATCCCAAACAGCACTGGCCTTGACTGAAACAGTTCATGTCGGCAAAAGGCAAGGCAACTGACACATGACAGAAGGATACTGGCCTTAGGAATCTAAGACACCTGGGGCTGGGCTGTATCCTACATCTCACAAGTCATGTCACTGTTTTTTAATCAACAGGCTTTATTCTTTAGTATAGTTTTAGATTTACAGGAAAAATGAGCAGGTAGTAAAGGCTGTTCCCATATTAACACACACACACACACACACACACACACACACACATACACATACACACACACACAGAGTTTCCCCTTTTATATTACCACATCTCATATTAGTGTGGTATGTTTGGACAATTAATGAACCAATAGTGATACATTATTATTATTAACTAAAGTCCATGGTTTATTCAGATTTCACTTGTTTTCACCCGGTGTCCTTTTTCTGTTGCAGAATCCCATTCAGGATTCCATGTTAGATTTGGTTGTCCTGTCTCCTTAGACTCCTTTTGGCTTTGACAGTTTTTTCAGACTTTCCTTGTTTTTCTTGACGTTAACAGTTTTGAGGATGACTGATCAGATATATTGTAGGGTGTCCCTTGATTGGAATTTGTCTGATGTTTTTCTCATGATTAGATTGGGGTCATGGCTTTGGGGGAAGAAGATCACAGAGATAAAGTATCATTTTAATCACATCACATCAAGGATACGTACAATCAACATGACTTACTGCTGTTGATGTTGACCTCAGTCACCTGGCTCAGGCAGTGCTTGTCAGGTTTCTCTACTATAAAGTTACTATTTCCCCCTCTTTCTATACTGCCCTCTTTGGAAGGCAGTGTGTAGCCCCCGCTTAAAGACTGGGGAGTTATGTCCCCCTCCTTGAGGATGAAGTATGTACATAATTTATTTGGAATCTTTCTTCATGGCAGATTTGGCTCTTCTCCATTTATTAATTTACTCAATATTTATTTATATCAGTGTATACTCATGGATATTTATCTTATACTTTGGGTTATAATCCAATACTAGTTTATTTTTTAGCTCAAATTGTTTCAGCTTTGACCATTGGGTGCTATTTCAGTTGGCTCCTGTGCCCCCTTGACATATGTCCATCAATGTGTTGGGGGTTTTTGTTGTTGTTGTTTGTTTGTTTTTTAGCATTTCCTTACTTTCTGGCAATACATGATGCTCCAGGCTCATCTTGTTTATTTCTTTTCCCGGTCCAAGAATCAGCCATTGCGTTAAGAAGCCCTGGTTACTTTAGTTGGAAGATGGTTTTAGAAACCAAGATCTGGACATTAGATGGGTTTGACACTACTGGGGTGTCATTGCATCTGAACCCTCTAAGCTGACAGGGCAGAGGAATATATGTGTATATATTAACCCATGTATATACATGTAGCTATAAGTATTTCTCTATGTAACCATGTCTATCTATTTTAAGATAAACATGAGTTCTTACTGGTATCTCTAACTCATCCATTACCACATGGATCATTATGTAAATTCCCACCACGACGATGAAATACCTGCCTCCCTCCATCTGCCACCCATTTAATGAATTGTTCAATCCCAATATACGTGTATAGCATTATCAGAATTGTTAACCTGTACCCCTATTGGAAACAACTTTATCAATGAGAGTACAGTGCTTATGTGAAGCCCCTTTTGCTTTTAGTCTTACAGACTCCATTTCCAAAGTGACTTAGGGCAACACCTTTTACCCCATTCCCTTCAATGAGGTTGTTTCATGCAGTAAGATTCTCTTTTTACACTCTGCAATCTTTCCTGGGATCCTCTGACATCCTAAACAATTGTTTCAAATTGTTATACATTAAGGTTGACACTTTGTGCTGTAAAGTTCCATGGGTTTTTACAAACGTGTGATGTCATGTATACACCATCACAGTATCATACAGAATATTTTTACCACCGTAAAAATCCCCTGTGCTTCATCTATTCACTTCTCTCTCTTGCCCACCAAACTCTTGGCAATCACTGACCTTTTTAGTATCTCTATTATTTCACCTTTCCCTGAATGACGTATAACTGGAATCATACAGAATATAGCCTTTTCAGAATGGCTTCTTTCACTAAACAATATACTTTTAAGTTTTCTCCGTATCTTTATGTGGCTTGATAGCTCACTTCTTTTTTTTTTTTAACATGTTTATTGGTGTATAATTGCTTTACAGTGTTGCGTTAGTTTCTGCTGTATAACAAAGTGAATCAGCTATATGCATATGCATATCCCTATATCCCCACCCTCTTGCGTCTCCCTCCTACCCTCCTTATCCCACCCATCTAGGTGGTCGCAGAGCACTGAGCTGACCTCCCTGTGCTATGCAGCTGCTTCCCACTATCTATTTTACATTTGGTAGTGTATATATGTCAGTGCTACTCTCTCACTTCGTCCCAGCTTACCCTTCTCCCTCCCCGTGTCCTCAAGTCCATTCTCTACGTCTGTGTCTTTATTCCTGTCCTGCCCCTATGTTCATCAGAATCATTTTTTTTGGTTTTAGATTCCATATATATGTGGTAACATACAGTATTGGTTTTTCTCTTTCTGACTTACTTCACTTTGTATGACAGACTCTAGGTCCATCCACCTCACTACAAGTAACTCAGTTTCGTTTCTTTTTATGGCTGAGTAATATTCCACTGTATATATGTGCCCCGTCTTCTTTATCCATTCATCTGTTGATGGACACTTAGGTTGCTTCCATGTCCCGGCTATTGTAAATAGAGCTGCAATGAACAATGTGGTACATGACTCTTTTTGAATTATGGTTTTCTCAGGGTATATGCCCAGTAGTGGGATTGTTGGGTCATATGGTAGTTCTATTTTTAGTTTTTGAATGGACCTCCATACTGTTCTCCATAGTGGCTGTATCAATTTACATTCCCACCAACAGTGCAAGAGGGTTCCCTTTTCTCCACACCCTCTCCAGCATTTATTGTTTGTAGATTTTTTATGATGGCCATTCTGACTGGTGTGAGATGATACCTCACTGTAGTTTTGATTTGCATTTCTCTGATGATTAGTGATGTTGAGTATCTTTTCATGTGTTTGTTGGCAATCTGTATAACTTTTTGAGAGAAATGTCTATTTAGACCTTCTGCCCATTTTTGGATTGGGTTATTTGTTTTTTGATATTGAGCTGCATAAGCTGCTTGTATATTTTGGAGATTAATCCTTTGTCAGTTGCTTTGTTTGCAAATATTTTCTCCCATTCTGAGTGTTGCCTTTTGGTCTTGTTTATGGTTTCCTTTGCTGTGCAAAAGCTTTTAAGTTTCATTAGGTCCCATTTGTTTATTTTTGTTTTTATTTCCATTTCTCTAGGAGGTGGGTCAAAAAGGATCTTGCTGTGATTCATGTCATAGAGTGTTCTCCCTATGTTTTCCTCTAAAAATTTTATAGTGTCTGGCCTTACATTTAGGTCTTTCATCCATTTTGAGTTTATTTTTGTGTATGGTGTTAGGAAGTGTTCTAATTGCATTAATTTTGTATCCTGCTACATAATCCATATTCACTGATTAGCTCTCATAGTTTTCTGGTAGCATCTTTAGGATTCTCTATGTATAGTATCATGTCATCTGCAAACAGTGACAGCTTTACTCTTCCCTTCTGATTTGGATTCCTTTTATTTCTTTTTTTTCTCTGATTGCTATGGCTAAAACTTCCTAAACTATGTTGAATAATAGTGGTGAGAGTGGGCAACTTTTCTTGTTCCTGATCTTAAAGGAAATGGTTTCACATTTTCACCATTGAGAACGATGTTGGCTGTGGGTTTGTCATATATGGCCTTTATTATGTTGAGTTAGGTTCCGTCTATGCCTACTTTCTGGAGAATTTTTATCATAAATGGGTGTTGAATTTTGTCAAAAGCTTTTTCTGCATGTATTGAGATGATCATATGGTTTTTAATCCTTCAGTTTGTTAATATGGTGTATCACATTGATTGATTTGCATATATTGAAGACTCCTTGCATTCCTGGGATAAACCCACTTGATCATGCCATATGATACGTTTAATGTGCTGTTGGATTCTGTTTGCTAGTATTTTGTTGAGGATTTTTGCATCTATGTTAAACAGAGATATTGGCCTGTGGTTTTCTTTCTTTGTGACATCTTTGTATGGTTTGGGTATCAGGGTGATGGTGGCCTCATAGAATGAGTTTGGGAGTGTTCCTCCCCCTGCTATATTTTGGAAGAGCTTGAGAAGGATAGGTGTTAGCTCT
The DNA here is from genome assembly GCF_003676395.1 of Aethalodelphis obliquidens. NCBI lineage: Eukaryota > Metazoa > Chordata > Mammalia > Artiodactyla > Delphinidae > Aethalodelphis > Aethalodelphis obliquidens. Next base: position 5,067,204 of record NW_020838019.1, on the reverse strand, counting down.
TCTCTAAATGTTTGATAGAATTTGCCTGTGAAGCCATCTGGTCCTGAGCTTTTGCTTGTTGGAAGATTTTTAATCACAGTTTCAATTTCAGTGCTTGTGATTGGTCTGTTTATATGTTCTACTTCTTCCTCGTTCTGTCTCGGAAGCTTGTGCTTTTCTAAGAATTTGTCCATTTCGTCCAGGTTGTCCATTTTATTGGCATACAGTTGCTTGTAGTAATCTCTCATGATCCTTTGTGTTTCTGCAGTGTCAGTTGTTACTTCTCCTTTTTCATTTCTAATTCTGTTGATTTCAGTCTTCTCCCTTTTTTTCTTGGTGAGTCTGGCTAATGGTTTATCAATATTGTTTACCTTCCCTAAGAACCTGCTTTTAGTTTTATTGATGTTTGCTATTGTTTCCTCATTTCTTTTTCATTTATTTCTAATCTGGTCTTTATGATTTCTTTCCTTCTGCTAACTCTGGGTTGTTTTTGTTCTTCTTTCTCTAATTGCTTTAGGTGTAAGGTTAGGTTGTTTATTTGAGATTTTTCTTGTTTCTTGAGGTAGGATTGTATTGCTATAAACTTCCCTCTTAGAACTACTTTTGCTGCATCCCATAGGTTTTGGGTCATCGAGTTTTCATTGTCATTTGTTTCTAGGTATTTTTTGATTTCCTCTTTGATTTCTTCAGTGATCTCTTGGTTATTAAGTAGTGTATTGTTTAGCCTCCATGTGTTTGTATTTTTTTTACAGATTTTTTCCTGTAATTGATATCTAGTCTCAAAGCGTTGTGGTCGGAAAGGATACTTGATATGATTTCCATTTTCTTAAATTTACCAAGGCTTGATTTGTGACCCAAGATGTGATCTATCCTGGAGAATGTTCCATGAGCACTTGAGAAGAAAGTGTATTCTGTTGTTTTTGGATGGAATGTCCTATAAATATCAATTAAGTCCATCTTGTTTGATGTATCATTTAAAGTTTGTGTTTCCTTATTTATTTTCATTACGGATGATCTGTCCATTGGTGAAAGTTGGGTGTTAAAGTCCCCTACTATGTTTGTGTTACTGTCGATTTTCCCTTTTATGGTTGTTAGCATTTGCCTTGTATATTGAAGTGCTCCTATGTTGGGTGCATAAATATTTACAATTGTTATGTCTTCTTGGATTGATCCTTTGATTATTATGTAGTGTCCTTCTTTTTCTCTTGTAATAGTCGTTATTTTAAAGTTTGTTTTGTCTGATATGAGAATTGCTACTCCAGCTTTCTTTTGATTTCCATTTGCATGGAATATCTTATTCTGTCCCCTCATTTTCAATCTGTATGTGTCCCTAGGTCTGAAGTGGCTCTCTTGTAGACAGCATATGTATGGGTCTTGTTTTTGTATCCATTCAGCCAGTCTATGTCTTTTGGTTGGAGCATTTAATCCATTTACATTTAAGGTAATTATTGATATGTATGTTCCTATTACCACTTTCATAATTGTTTGGGGTTTGTTATTTTAGGTCTTTTCCTTCACTTGTGTTTCCTGCCTAGAAAAGTTCCTTTAGCATTTGTTGTAAAGCTGGTTTGGTGGTGCTGAGTTCTTTTAGCTTTTGCTTGTCTGTAAAGGTTTTAATTTCTCTTTTGAATCTGAATGAGGTCCTTGCTGGGTAGAGTAATCTTGGTTGTATTTTTTTCTCTTTCATCACTTTAAATATGTCCTACCACTCCCTTCTGACTTGCAGAGTTTCTGCTGAAAAATCAGCTGTTAACCTTATGGGGATTTCCTTGTATGTTATTTATGGATTTTCCCTTGCTGCTTTTAATATTTTTTCTTTGTATTTAATTTTTTGATAGTTTGAGCAATACGCATCTTGGTGTGTTTCTCTTTGGGTTTATCTTGTATGGTACTCTTCAGTGCTTCCTGTACTTGATTGACTATTTCCTTTCCCATGTTAGGGAAGTTTTTGACTATAATCTCTTCAAATATTTTCTCAGAACCATTCTTTTTCTCTTCGTCTTCTGGGACCCTTAAAATTTGAATGTTTGTGCATTTAAGGTTGTCCCCAAGGTCTCTGAGACTGTCCTCAATTCTTTTCATCTTTTTTTCTTTATTCTTCTCCCTGGCAGTTACTTCCACCATTTTATCTTTCAGCTCACTTATCCGTTCTTCTGCCTCAGTTATTCTGTTATTGATTCCTTCTAGAGTATTTTTAATTTCAGTAATTGTGTTGTTCATCACTGTTTGCTTGCTCTTTAGTTCTTCTAGATCCTTGTTAAATGTTTTTTGTATTTTTTTCATTCTGTTTCTGAGATTTTGGATTATCTTTATAATAATTACTTTGAATTGTTTTTCAGGTAGTTTGCCTATTTCGTCTTCATTTATTTGGTCTTGTAGGTTTTTACCTTGCCCCTTCGTCTGTATCATATTTTTTTGTCATTTCATTTTTTTATTGTTGTTGTTTGGTGGTGCTGTATTCCTGTCTTACTGGTTGTTTGGTCTGAGACGTCCTGCACTGATGTTTGCAGGCAGTTAGATAGAGCTGGGTCTTCAAAGATGAGGACCTCCGGGAGGCCTCACTCTGATTGATATTCCCTGGTGTCTGAGGTTCTCTGTTAGTCCAGCGGTTTGGACTCAGAACTCCCACCACAGGAGCTCGGGCCCAACTTCTGGCCTGGGAACGAAAATTCTACAAGCTTTATGGCATGGTAAAAAAAAAAAGGAAGAAAGAAAGAAAAAAGGAGCAGTACAATATCAAACAATAAAAAACAGAATAAAATTAGAAAGATAAAAAATATAATACAAAAAATAAAACAATAATTGAAACAACTGCAACAAGGTAAAATGAAACCACAGCAGAAAAAAGAAAAAAAAAGGGGGGGACGTGGGGGCAACAAGCCAAAAGGAGAGATCATTAACAAAGTATAAAGAATAAAATAAAATTAGAAAAATAAAAGATTTAATAGGAAAAATAAAAATATAAAAGAATCAACAACAATGAAGCAGCAAGGTAACACAACCCCAATCTAAAAGAGGAAAAAAGAAAAGAAAAAAAAAAATCCTTGGCTATAGGGGTGGAGTTTAGGTGGGTGTGGAACTTAGGCAGGGGTGGGGTTTAGGATGGGGTGGAACCTGGGCGGGTGCGGGGGTTGCCGTTTGAACGTGGGGCTGGGCCTAGGCTGGGGGACGTTCAAGCATGGGGGCAGGACCTTTGCTTAGGACCTGCACAGAGGGGGAGAGGCAGCACGTGGAAAGCAGGGCATCTGGAGTGTAGAGTTCCGGAGTTTGGAGGTGGGGTCCTGATGAGGGTGTGGGGGTGGGGTTTAGGCCCAGCGCGTTGGAGGGGGTCTCAGAGGGGGTCTCCGAGGGTAGAGGTGGGGCCCTGGGTGGGGGTAGGGGCGGAGCTTGGGCTCTGTGCGGCAGGAGGGAGGCTCTGAGGAGAGAGGATTAGGCCCGGGAACCCAACAGGCTGCCTGATTCCTAAGTGGACAGGGAAGGCACTGGTCCCGTTCCCTTCCGTTCCTTTGTGCCCCTCCCCCACCATCTCCCTCAGGGTCTCCCCTATCGCTGATGGACCTCTAACCGTGGGTGTGTCCTGCTGGGTGTAGGAACTCCTCACCTCCCCCAGTTACCCCTCAGGGGTGCCGTCCCAGAGGTCCGGCCTTTACTTTTGCTCCCCCTTCCCTCCCTCCCACTCCCTCAGGACCCCTGCAGCTGGAGGCGGCCTCAGTGGGCAGAGGATCAGGCCCGGGATCTGAGCAGGTTCCTGGGGGGCCAAGTGGGCAGGGGAAACCTGGCCACGCTCCCTTTTGATCCTCTGCCCTCCCAGTGGTTCCCCAATTTCCCCCTTCGGGTGTGAGATCCCTTCCCCTCCCCCAGCGGCCCCTCAGGGGCGCCAGTCCCGTCCCACCTCCACTTCTCCTCCCCCTTCACTCCCATGCCCCATGTCTTACAGGGTCACTGGGGTTTCCTCCCGTCCCCTTAGGTGTCTGTGGTCCCCCACGGGTGCCTGGTAGGTGCCCTAGTTGTGCAGAGACATGAATTCTGGGTCCTCTTAGTATGCCATCTTGACTCTGCCCCCAGGCCCTAGCTCACTTCTTTTTATCACTGAAAAATATTCTGTTGTTTGGATATACCACAATTTATTTATTCACCCATGAAAGGACATCTCAATTTCTAGCAATTTTGGGTGAACAATAAAAATAAAGTTATAAACATTCATGTGCATATTTTTATGGACAAAAGTTTTCAACTCAATTGAGTAAATACCTAGGACTGCAGCTACTGTGTCACATGGTAAGATATGCTTAGCTTTGTAAGAAAATGCCAAACTGTCTTCTAAAATAGCAGTGTTGGGCTTCCCTGGTGGCGCAGTCGTTGAGAGTCTGCCTGCCGACGCAGGAGACACGGGTTTGTGCCCCGGTCTGGGAAGATCCCACATGCCGCGGAGCAGCTGGGCCCATGAGCCATGGCCACTGAGCCTGCACATCCGGAGCCTGTGCTGCACATCCGGAGCCTGTGCTCCGCCACGGGAGAGGCCACAACAGTGAGAGGCCTGCATACCACAAATAAATAAATAAATAAAAATAAAATAGCTGTGCATTTTTAAAATTAAAAAAAATTATTTATTTTTTTTATGGGGGTATAGTTGCTTTACAATGTTTTGTTAGTTTCTCTGCTTTACAGAGAAGTGAGTCAGCTATATGTATACGTATGTCCCCTCTTTTTTGGATTTCCATCCCATTTAGATCACAACAGAGCACTGAGTAGAGTTCCCTGTGTTATACAATAGGTTCTCATTAGTTATCTTTTTTATACATAGTAGTGTATATATGTCAATCCTAATCTCCCAATTCATCCCACGCCACTTTTTCCCCCTTGGCCAAGAGGCACATGAAAAGATGCTCAACATCACTAATTATTAGAGAAATGCAAGTCAAAACTACAATGAGGTATCACCTCACACCAGTCAGAATGGCCGTCATCAAAAACTCTACAAATAATAAATGCTGGAGAGGGTGTGGAGAAAAGGGAACCCCTCTGCACTGTTGGTGGGAATGTAAATTGATACAGCCACGATGGAGAACAGTATGGAGGTTCCTTAAAAAACTAAAAATAGAATTACCATATGACCCAGCAATTCTACTCCTGGGCATATACCTGGAGAAAACCATAATTCCAAAAGATATATGCTCCCCAATGTTCCTTGCAGCACTGTTTACAATAGCCAGGACATGGAAGCAGCCTAAACGTCCATCAATAAAATAGCTGTGCATTTTGAATTCCAACCAGCAATGAATAAGAGTTCCTGTTAGTCCACATCCTCACCCGCATCTGGTGTTTTCAGTGTTTTGAATTTTAGCCATTCTAATAGTATAATGGTATCTTGTTTTAATTTGCAGTTCCCTAGTGATTTGCAGTTCCCAAATGATGTTGAACATCTTTTCATACACTTATTAGCCATCTATATATCATTTTTAGTGAGGTGTCTGTTCGGATCTTTTCCCTATTTTTAACTGGGCTGTGTGTTACTTTATTGTTGAGTTTTAAGAGTTCTTTGTATATTTTGGATATCAGTTCTTTTGTCAGATATGTGTTTTACAAAGATTTTCTTCTAATCTGTGGTTCGTCTTTTCATTTTCTTAACAGTCGCTTTTGCAAAGAAGAAGGTTTTAACTTTAATAAAGACCAACTTAATCATTTCTTTTATGAATTGTGCTTTCGGTGCTGTATTTAAAACTTATCACCAAATTTAAGATTTTGTCCTGTGTTATCATCTAGAAGTTTTATACTTTCAAGTTTTTCATTTTGGTCTGTGATCCATTTTGAGTTAGTTTTTGTGAAAGGTGTAAAGTCTGTGTTTAAATTCATTATTTGCTTATGGAAGTCAGAATGTTTCCAAGCACTATTGTTGAAAAGACTGTCCTCTATCTTCTCTCCGTTGTATTGCCTTTGCTCTTTTGTCAAAGATCAGTTGACTATATTTGTGTGGGTCTGTTTCTGGGCTTTCTCTTCTGTTCCATTGATCCATGTGTCTGTTCTCTTTCTAACACCATGCTGCCTTGATTACTGTAGGTTTATGTTAAGTCTTGAAGTTCGGTACTGTCAGTCCTCCGACTTTGTTTTTCATCTTCAGCATTATGTTGGCTATCCTGAGTCTTTTGCTTTTTTATATAAACTTTAGAATCAGTTTGTCTACATCTCCAAAGTAGTGTGCTGAGATTTTGATTTGGATTATGCTAAATCTATAGATAAAGTTGGGGAAAAATTGACATCTTAACAATACTGAGTTTTCTAACAGGTGTCTTTTTTACCGGTTTTACTAGGGCATAATTGACATAAATTAAGCTACTCGTATTGAATGTGCACAGCTAGATAAATTTTGAGGTATATATGCACTCCTGACGATGCCACCACACTCAGTATAACGAACAAATTCATCACCCCCCAAAGTTTCTTCATGTCTCTCTGTAATCCCTTCCTTCTTGCCCCCCTCTCCAAATAACCACTGATATCATTTCTGTGACTATATAACAGTTTGCATTTCCTATAGTTTGATATACATGGAGTAATACAGCATGGAATCTTTTTGGTCTGATTTCTTTCACTCAGTATAATTATTACGGGATTTGTAAATGTTGTAGTACACGTCCAAAGATTATTTCTTTCAACTGGCAAATAACGTCCAGTTGTGTAGATATACCACAATTTGTTTATTCATTCATCTGTTGATGAACATTGGATTGTTTCCAGTTTTCAGCTATTCCAAATAGCAGCTATGAACAATAGTGGACAAGTCTTTGTACGGACATATGCTTCCATGTGTCTTGGGTAAATACCTGGAAGTAGAATGACCAGATCATCTGATAAGCATAATTTTACCTATTTAAGAAACTGCCATCCTGTGCTCATCAATACATTCATTTGTTACAACCCAATTCCAAGGAGCAATGTGAGATGTTAAAAATAGATGTCTTCGAGCTGTTCTCTCACAGAAGAAGGAAGTGGTATGACACCAGTTAGAAACACTGGCCTCAGAGGTTGAGAAAGTTCAGCCCAAGTCAGACACTTCTTCCATCCCAGAGTTCTCTACTCTTAGTTAAAGATACTTGTTATTGTGTTATGGCTGTTGTGTTATGGACAGAAACATTTGGTTTATGTGGTTCTGTTCCCTCCCTTCTTGCCAGTGGATTCATAATTTTGCCATAGGTTCTAAATCTCAAGGGTTTTCAGATGCATTCTTTTCTATTTTCAGTGGCACACTACCTAAAGTGTTTCTCAAGACAATGCTTTTGGGAAACCGTTCAAATCTTGTTCTTTCTTCCTGAAGATGTGAGTTATGTTCTCTTTAAAGAAAAAAAAAACAATACATGCAGTCTTCTTGTTTACATTTCCTTCTATAGAGTTCTGGGGCCCTTGGTTCTTCTTTTTGAAGCTGTTTCTTGTCCATCCCTCTCTTCTCTGTTTCTTGGACTAAGGGTTTTTATTGAGAACTTCTTCTTTTCTCTTTAAGCCACTACCACAATAGTTTCCAGATAATGGGACCACATTTTTAAAAAAAATTAACACAATTTTTAAAATTACTTTCCATTTACAGTTATTACAAAATATTGGCTGTATTCCCCATGTTGTGCAATACACCCTTGAGCCTATCTTACACCCAACAGTTTGTACCTGCCACTCCTCACCCGTATATCACCCCCCCAACTGGTAACCACTAGATGTTCTCTATATCTGTGAGTCTGCTTCTTTTATGTTATATTCACTAGTTGTATTTTTTTAGATTCCATATATAAACAACATCATACAGTATTTATCTTTTTCTGACTTATTTCATTTAGCATAGTGTCCTCCAAGTCCATCCATGTTGCTGCAAATGGCAAAATTTCATTCTTTTCTATAACTGAGTAGTATTCCATTATATATACACCACATCTTCTTTATCCATTCATCTGTTGATGGACTGTTCGGTTGCTTCCATGTCTTGGCTATTGTAGATAATGCTACAATGAACACTGAGATGCATGCATCTTTTTGAGTTAGTGTTTTTGTTTGTTTGTTTGTTTGTTTTCGGTACGCAGGCCTCTCACTGTTGTGGCCTCTCCCATTGCGGAGCACAGGCTCTGGACGCGCAGGCTCAGCGGCCATGGCTCACGGGCCCAGCCGCTCCGCGGCATGTGGGATCTCCTCGGACCGGGGCACGAACCCGTGTCCCCTGAATCGGCAGGCGGACTCCCAACCACTGCGCCATCAGGGAAGCCCTGAGTTAATGTTTTTGAAGTGATGTCTCTGTTTTCCTTTTTGGTTAGTTCCTAAAGTTATCTTTATTTTTTAAGCTAGGGAATATTTCAGTTTCTTTCTCATCTGAGAGATTTGGAGGGCTGAGAGACAGTTAATCTTGAAACAGTGTTTTCCGCGCCAGCTTGGGTACTTACAGAGTCAGCACAGGTGGAGTCCGGCTGGGGTGGCATGAAGAACTGTGAATGCTGTGAGCTGTAGGGGTCTTCCCTTCCTCCTCCCCTCCCCTCCCCCCTCACTTCTCTCTCTCTTTCTTTCTAAAACAACGGCATAACTCATCGTATTTTGATCTCCTCTTTGTGCTGTGTATGGAGTTTGGGGGAACTCTAGAGCAGGGACTGGTACACTTTTTCTTAAATGGCCATATAATAAATATTTTAGGCTTTGCCAGTCTGGAGTTAAAATCAAGACTATTATGTTGGTACTTGTACAACCATTTAAAATGTAACTATTTCAAAATGTAAAAAAAAAAAAAATTCTTAGCTCTTGAATCATAAACCAACAGGCAGCTGGCCAGATTTGGCTCCCGTAGTTTGCTGACCCTTGATCTAGAGAATTGGATAAGATCTCATTTCTCAAGGGACTGGGGAGTTCTCAATATATAGAGAGCAACACCGAACAATTGGGAAAATCTGCATCCGAATAAGAATGAATTCACATCAAGTCTGTCTCTATCAACTGCTACCTGTCAAAATCTATCTAAAATAGGGGCTTCCCTTTTGGCGCAGTGGTTGAGAATCTGCCTGCTAATGCAGGGGACATGGGTTCGAGCCCTGGTCTGGGAGGATCCCACATGCCGCGGAGCAGCTAAGCCCGTGTGCCACAACTACTGAGCCTGCACGTCTGGAGCTTGTGCTCCACAGCAAGAGAGGCTGCGATCGTGAGAGGCCCGCGCACCGCGATGAAGAGTGGCCCCCGCTTGCCACAACTAGAGAAAGCCCTCACACAGAAACAAAGACCCAACACAGCAAAAATAAATTAATTAATTAATAAACTCCTACCCCCAACATAAAAAAAAAAAAAAAAAACCCTGGACTAAAAAAATAATAATAATAAATCTATCTAGAATAATTTTCCCTGCAACTGAAGAAGCTATTATTTAATTTCCCACTGTGCTGGGCCTGCCGTGTACGATGGGAACTTGGTGACTGGCTGCTGAATGGTTCTAGAATTTTCTCCTACTTCAGAAAACTCTGCAGCCTCATTTTGCTCCAGCGATCTTTCCACTCCAGTTTATCAATTCACGTACAGCTTCTCACTCACCTTCTCTGCCCCAACCTCTAAATGTTTGCCGTGGTCTCTGTGGCTGGGTCACACTCTCCACCTCCACATTCTCTCCATCAGCTGCCACTTATGGCAAGGTAAGCCTATCCGTGTCTTTAATGTGAGGAATTGCCAACGTGCAACACATGGGCCCTAAGGGGTGAGCCAGTTGATTTCACAGGGTATATTAGGATAGGCAGACATGGAAGACGGCCTCTAATGATTTCTACTCCTGGTGCCTACACCCTTGGATAATCCCTTCCCCTTGGAGTTTGGGCTGGATCTAGTGACTCGCTTCCAAGATGATGGGCTGTCCCTTTCAAGATGTGATCGGTTACAAAAGAAGTCTGTGACTTGTCTTACTAGCATGCCCTCTCTTACTTTCTGACTTGTTCGAGTCAATGAAGACAGCTGCCGAGTTGTGAGCTTCCCCATGGAGAGGCCCATGTGGCCAGGAACTGAGGATGGCCTCTGGCCACCAGCCAGCAAGGAGCTGAGATCCTCAGTCCACACCCCTGTGAGGAGCTGAATCCTGCCAAGAACCACAGAGAGAACTTGCAAGTGGATCCTTCCCCAGTCCAGCCTCGAGTCCACAGCAGTCCCAACACACACCTTGTTTGCAGCCTCCTGAGAGACCTCAAGCCAAAGGACCTAGCTGAGCTGCATCTGAATTCCTGCTCAATGGAAACTGTGAGGTAGTAAATGTTGTTTTAGGTCCCTACGTTTTGCGTATTTTGTTACACAGCAATAGGTAATTCCAGTAATCCCATGTTTATTATACTGTGTATTGGGAAAAAAACTTGGGTTTACTAAACATTTAATCTTCTTTTAAAATGTATTTAAGTAAAAAAAGAAGAAAAAAGAGTTACTACAGGTGACAACATATAGATGTGGTAACATATTTCAAAAATTATAAAGACGACTGAAGCTTGGGAATGACTGCTTTAGGCAATGGCTTTGTATTTATCACTACCGATAACCTGTCACCATTTAAGACACCCACATCCCTCTCTTCTCCATCTCCATTTATCACTTCATTACTCTGCAATTTTGTGTAGATGCCTTGTGCTGGCAAGGCAGGACGTACCTACTCAGCATTTTGTTGCGATTTTTGTCTGTTTTAGGACCCGAAGGAGAAAAATATAAGGTGATTTAATGTCTAGGTTCATGAGTTTAATATCTTAAGTGGAGCATCAGAACTTACTTTCATGAAACAATTTATATGCACATAGGAGTAAGAGATGTGTGCAGTGAAGCTGGGACTTGGATAAATGTTCAGGATTTTGGGGTGACCTGGACCATAAAGAGAAGTTAAAGGGATTAGAAAAGTCTAGAGAGTCTTTAAGGGAAAATCTTTTCAGCCCTGCAGAAAGGGTCTAACACTCATTATATGCCTACTCTAAATAAAGTACCGTGCACCTACAGACAGCAGTAAAGGGACACACTGTCCTGGTTTGTCTGGGACTGAGAGTTCCCTGGGATATGGGATTTTCCATGCAAACACCAGGAAAGCCCTTGGCAAACCCAGATGGTTGGTCACCCTATGTGGTGACCTCTTCCTTGTGGAGCTTTGAATCTAGAAAAGGCCACAGCTGGGCAAAAACTGTGAAAGGTATTGTGGAAGGCTGAACAATGGCCCCCACGTATCTCCACCTCACCCCTGGAACCTGCAAATGATACCTTGTATGGCACAAGCAACTTTGCAGATGTGATTTACTTAAGAGTCTTATCTTGGATTAGCCGGGTAGCCTCAATGTCATCATAAGGGTCCTCATAACAGGGATGCAGGGAAGTCAGAGTCAGAGGAGGAGAGGATGTGACGATTGGAAGCAGAGAGTAGAATGGTGCACTTTGAAAATGAAGGAAGGGGCCACGAGCCAGGGAATGCAGGCACCACTAGAAGCTGAAAAAGGCAAGGAAACGGATTCTCCCCTGGAGCCTCCAGAAGGACCCAACCTGCTGACACCTTGGGTTTAGCCCAGTGAGTCTGATTTCAGACTTCTCATCTCAGAACCATAAGAGAATGAACGCGTGTTGTTCTAAGACATTAAGTCTGTGGTGATTTGTTACAGCAAAAATAGGAAACTAATATAGGTGTACATCAAGAAAAGAAAGGCCAAGGTGATGGACTCATAATAACAGCTCCCTTGCGATGGTTAATTTTATGTGTCAACTTGACCGGCCATGGGATGCCCAGATTAAACATTGTTTCTGGGAGCATCTTTGAGTGTGTTTCCTTATGAGATTAGCGTTTGATTTGGTGGATTCAGTAAAGTAGATTGCCCTCCCCCATGTTGTGAGGATGAGAGCATCCATTCCCTGCCTGCCTTCCTGATTGAGCCAGGACATCAGTCTTCTGCCCTTGCACTGGGATTTATTGATACACCATCATCAGCTCCCCTGGTTCTCAGGCTTTAAGACCCGAACTGAATTACAGGACCAGCCTCACTGGGTCTCCCATTCTCTTTCTCAGTCTCCAATTTCCACGTAGCGGATTGTGGGATTTCTCAGGCTCCATTATCATATAAGTCAATTCCTCATAATCAATCAGTCTCTCGCTCTCACTAGATAGTTAGATAGATAGATAGATAGATAGATAGATAGATAGATAGATAGATAGAGATATATCCTCTCTTGGAGATATAGATATAGATATAGATATAGATATAGATATAGATATAGATATATATCCTGTTTCTCTCAAGAACCCAGACTAATATACCTTCCTAGCCTAGAACAGGTCAGAATGAAATGTATAGTTGTTAAGTACATATCTCCGGAGTGGGGAAAACTCACACCCTGGAAAACGCAGATAATCCATTTTAGTGCATGAAGAGAATAACAGTATTTCCATTTTTTGTCTTTATCTCGTTATTTTCATATTTCTATTCGGGGGCATGTTATATAAAGTAGATAATATAGTCATGCTTGCATGTCATTTATAAATTAATAAATAAGTATTGATGGACGTGTCCCTTCACACATTTTCTCCATGATGAGGTGTGCAACAAAAAAGTTTGATGATCACTAATCTCTAGAGTTAGACTTGGGTCAATTCAGGGTCACCCCCACTTGCCTCCTATTGGATTCAGGAGATGTTTTAGAACCTCTTCCATCCTCCACATGTCCAATCTGTGAAATAGGATGACAATAATGAGATTAATACTTTAAATCATGAAGTTGGATGAGGGTTAAAATTGATACTGCATGTGAGATCCAGGCCTAGGGTGAGCTCTCAGGGTTGTAAGGACAGGGTCGGTCCCTGACATTTCACGCCCTAGGACCTACTTTGTCTCATTCTACTGCACGTGAGCACTCGGCATGTACCTGGCACAGAGATGGCTTGGTCACTGGTGGCTGCCAGAATTGATACTCACTCTGTCAGCTCAGCCCTAGACTGGGACCCCACAAGACAGTCTCCCAGGAAGCCACAGATAGCGAGTTTCCAACATTCCTGGTCCCTGCTGTTCAGAGAGGAATTTGGTTGGCCTTTCTGGAATGAAGGCTCAACCCCACCAGGCCTAGCACTGGAGGCCAGCTCTCCCCACATCAGGCACACTCTTAAACATCTGTCTGTGGCATGATTTATTCTATTTTAAAATGAGGTTTTCAAACAACTCACTATCTTAATTTTAGCAGTTCGGCTCCTTTGTATGCTAACAATACCAAACATGCAAATGAGCTACCACTTTGCTTTCTAGCAAAAATGTTTCTGTGCAAACACTTGATTTTATAACGCACTTTGCAGCTTCCTCCTATAATTAGTTGTTAAATCTATATTTGACTTTGTCTAAATGGTTGCATTGCAAGGCTGATTTTCTTGCCTCTCACTTTGGCTGTTTCATCTTACCCCTGCCCATGTATCTGTCTGCATGGAGGTATGGCTTCTTGGTTAGTTTTTAGAAAGAAGGCAAAAACCAGGAAACATGCCAGACGTCAGGGTCCAGTTGCACCCAGAGAGCCCAAAGACTGCAGGTTGTGTTGGGTTCACACCACGTGTCTCTCATCCTCTTTGGATCAGCAGATTAGCCACGGCCTGTCCTTCTCACGGTGAGAGTAGAAGCGCAAGAGGGCAGGGTTAACCACGCAGCTGATATCTAGCCTCTGTCCGCATCACGTCTTCCAGCATCCAAAACCAAGGGATGGCAAATGTCGTCCTCCCACCGTGAGGCCAAAGCACATCATGTGGCCAAACTCAATAGCAGTGGATGGGGAAGTATATTCCTCCTTTGATAATGAGGGTGGGAAGAGAGTGAATATTTTTTAACAATAATCTGATCTCCCATAGGTACCAAAACGACAGAGCTGGAAAAGTTGTTCATTCATACCAAATCATAAGTCAAGTAAAGACTTATTGAGTGACTACTTGACACTGGTCACTGCAGGTGTAACAGTGATCTAAGAGTTTAAAGAAAAGATGACATAAACTCACCTTTCCTGTGCTTACAGTCTAGACTAAACAGGTCATGGAGGCCAACCCCAAGTGGCCTCCTACAAATGGTGGGAAATCTACAAACGGTGGGACCTGAAGCATATTCAGTTTTGGAGCCCTCGTCAAGTAAAAGAATGCAAAGGCGTGAACACAAACTTAGGCACGCAAGTAATGTTTATTTAAAATGAGAAAAGAACTCGTGACAAAATACTAATTTTAAAAAGCCGACCAATCTTTTAATAAAAACTTCCAGAAAAAACAAGAATATTTTAATTCATTAGCTGCCTGGAACTTCTCTATAATACTTTTTTCCCTGCAGTTTTGGCTGCACACTCTTTGATTGCCTCTTCTTATGATGATGGCTTTGTAATGTTTTCTATGGAGAGAATAGAAAAATAATTCAGTCTTTCCTCTCTGTGGTTGATCAAAAAAATAAAACATGATATTTGGGCTTCCTGAAGCATGCAACCTCACCAATAGGTGTCCTCACTAAAAGATATAGGTTTGCACTCTTCAAATACAATATTTCTGATAAATTATATTTCATGAGTTGTTCATATAAATTGTGGTGGGTTTATAATTATATTGTCAACAAAATGCTGCTTTATTTAGTATATTCTGACAGGAAAGAGCTTCTATTTTGACTAGGAATTAATGTGAACAGAAATTTCTGCTTATAATTGTGCACATTTGACGGGTGTAGAATTTTTCATAGCCTAGCTTCTGGCTCACTGCCTTTCAAATGTGTTTCTTCTCTCCTCTTCTGTGGTCCACGTTCCTATCTCAATACAGTGTCTGTCTTTGCACTGTCATGTCACAGCGCAGTGAGTTGGCCCAGAGGCAGGAGCTGTACTCCTGAACCCACACTTACACTGGGGCAGCCATCAATGGCTTACTATTCATGGACCCTGTGGACCACACACATATATCTCACTAAATACAGGCTAAAAGTATCCCTAACTCAGTGTCCTCTTGACCAGCTCCTGAAAATGTTGCCACCCAACACATGGACTAATGTAATGGGAGGAAAGTTGGAACAGAAGGAGACAGCAGTCTTACCCAAATGCAGTTAAAATATCTAATGTTGAAAATTTCACAGAAACATGTTCTCTCAATCTATTCAGGCTACTATAACAAAATACTATAAACTGGGTAGCTTGTAAACAGCAAATATTTATTTCTCACGGTTCTAGAGGCTGGGAAGTCCAAGATCAAGGTGCTGGTAGATTTGATGTCTGGAAAGCCTACTTCCTAGCCATCTTACAGAGTAACCTAACTTGATAGAGCTTTCTCACGCCTCCATTATAAGGGCATTAATCCCGTTCATGACCTAATCACCTCCCAAAGGCTTCATCTACTAATACCATCCCTTGGGGGTTAGGATTTCCATATATGAATTTGGAGGGGACACAAGCATTCGACCTACAGCACATGTGATCACGTGAACCCACTGTTAAGCCCCTCTCTGGGCCACGGAAGGGGTCTGCGCAAGTGAGGGGCCCTAAGAATCAAGCTTCATGGTGAGTCACTACTCCTGTGATATGTCCTGGGAACTATGAAAAGGGAGGATCCACAGTCTTCTTTGCCTTTATGGGCTATATCATAAACTATCCAAACTAACTGACATACCCTGGCCCCATCTTCTCTCCGTCTCTCTGTCTCTGTGTCTCTCTCTCCACATCTAACCACTGACCTTGTAATTTATTCTCCCTTTTGGCTTCCACTTGCCCTCCCGATTTGACTGCATAAACCATGGGCTTCCTGGAGAAAACCTGCCCCAGCTTGCCCCGGCCCCAGGGGCCCTCCCTGTAAAGCTCTTTCCCAGCGACTGTAGGAAGTTCTTTCTAGATGAGACGCTAAAGGCTCATATGCATAAGAGAAAATATTCAAACTCACCGCTAATCAGGAAAATGCAGATTGAAAATCACAGAGAGATATTGTCTTGTTCTCATAAAATTGGCAAATTTAAAAAGATCTATAGTTTCAACAGCTGGCCTAGTTGCTGGCAAATAGGCATCAGTACACAACATAGTTAGAGAGGCTTTTGTGGGCTATCTGTCAAAATTTATAATGTGCCTGCCCGTGAACCTATGCATGTTTCAAAGAGCTTATTTTACAGAAATATACTCATTTGCTCAAAGATGTGTTACAGGGATTCTTTTTTTTTTTTTCCTTTTTTAGTTCCCTACACAGTAGGTTCTTGTAGTTTATCTATTTTATATATAGTAGTGTGTAGACAGATGTATTACAGGGATTTAATTGCAACATCAGAATTATGAAAAAGTTGAGGCAATATAAATGTTTATCAGTGGGAAACAGGTTAAATAAATTATGGTTCATCCACACTGTGAAAGAGCCTGGAACTATTTTTTTTTTAAAAATGGCTGTTCTGACATGGAAATATCCCCAAGATATATTAAAAAGTGAGAAGATCAAGTCAAAGCACCACGCACGTGGTTATGGGCCCATTTCTCATGGATTGAAAAACTTTGAACAAATCAAACAATCTCTTGGGGCCTCAGTCTCCTCATTGGGAGAAAACTCCTCCCTCTTCTCAAGTGCTGGCAAATTAGAAGGGACAATGGACGTAAAGTTAAAGTTCTATATAATACACTGTTTAAAATTCATCCACAAAGAGGGAGAAATTGCGCTAGGGCACGAATCCTCGGCTTCCTGTGGGATATCTCTCTAATTCCTGAAGTCACCTATAGTCTATTAAAGATAGCTTAAGAAATAAATTATTTGGATTTCTGCAGTAGCTGTCACACAGCATAGGCAGATTGAAGCGTACCTAGTAAAGTGCCTGGTGCGTAGTGAGCGTTTAAAAAGTAGTCGTGGAGGGAATGACTAAGTCACTGAATGGAAGGATGAAAGCCAGAGTGAACTGGATAAAAGCAAAAGATGGCGCTGGTCTTGGAGGCATTGTCAACGCCAGAATCACACAAACGACTCCGGAACCATAGATGAGGTTCACCTTGACGGAGTGTTACCCTGTTATTTACATGATCGTCAGGGTGAAATATTAAGTACAAGAACAGAATGCCAACATAGAAGGTACACTATGACAACTATGAGGAAAGGAAGTATTCTAGAGATCAGTCTTGGGAGGCAAACTCAAAATTGAAAACGGTTTGTTTGTGCAGTGATATTGTGGGTAATATATCTTTTTAAATTCTAGGAGTGTTGTAATGTTTCAGGCAATCCACACTTTACTTACTTAAATGGATTTAGAAAAAAAATAGGTACTCATTGGAGAAAATTAGTATATTTGAGAAAAGCTGAAAGGGGAAGATAAATTCACTCCCAGAACCATCACCAAACGATAATCGTTAAGAATAGGTTGTGTCTTTCATTGAAGTCTTGCTACACTTTTTCTTATATTTTGGGGACAGATATTTTATGTGTTTGAGTATTCTATGTGCCATTCCCCACCACGTCACGATAAAATGTTGATGAGCTTGTGTTTTTGGTGAAGGGCTTGTGTTTCAGGGTCACTGAATTCTGGTTCAGTCACTTACCAGCTCTCCCACATGCTGGGCAAAATACTCCATCTGAGCTTCAGGTTCTGCATTTGTAACACGAGGATTTTTCTTTTCTTTTCTTTTTTTTTTTTTTGCGGTACGCGGGCCTCTCACTGTTGTGGCCTCTCCCGTTGCGGAGCACGGGCTCCGGACGCGCAGGCTCAGCGGCCATGGCTCACGGGCCCAGCCGCTCCGCGGCATGTGGGATCTTCCCGGACCGGTGCACGAACCCACGTCCCCCGCATTGGCAGGCGGACTCTCAACCACTGCGCCACTAGGGAAGCCCACGAGGATATTCTTAGTACATGCTCCCTAAGTGAATTATTTCCTGGAAACTGTGCATCTCAATTTCAGGCAGAGAACATGTACTGTAGAAAGAGTAATTCTGGAAGAAAGAATAAATGAACCAAGTAGGGGAACCTGGCCTGGTCTAGGAGATCAGGGAAGGCTTCCCAGAAGAAGTGGCATTTGACTCTGGGATCTGAAGGCTGAGCAGCAATTTACCATCAATGAGAAACAGGTTAAATAAAGTATGGTTCATCCATACTGTGAACTATTCACCCAGGAACTCAGAGGTGGAATTGGAAAGAATTTCAGAACCGGCTGCTGACATCCTCCTTGGGCACAGTGGTCAGTGGCACAGAGGAAAGGAAGGGAGGGGGGAGGGATCACTCTAGGTGACAGGCCCAAAGTCACATGGGGAGTCAGAGGCAGAAGGGACCCAAAAGGAGGTCAGTGAGAAAGCGAGTCAGGGAGCAAAGGTGATCTGACGCACACAGAGACCAGGGAATCAACAGGGCAGATGGTGCAGGGCCCTAAGTCCATGATGGAGAGGTGGAGCTTGGTCCTAGAGAACAGTGGGGGACCATCAGAAGGTTTTAAGGAAAGAAAACCTGGTCAGATTTGGATATTTAGGAGTGTGTGCTACCTGCCCTATGGGGCATGGCTCAGGGATGGGGCCAAAGTGGGAATGGGAGGCCTCCTAAGAAGTTGTCCTGTTCATGGCAAGAAACGGCCATAGCTTGAGCTAGTTGGTCCGTCAGCAATGAATTTCCCCTTCACGAGAAAACAAACACCAGAACTCATTTTATTACTGGTTGCTGCCCAGCTCTTTGCTTTCAATGCATCTCAAAATGCACCTTGCTCAGCCTACCTTAGAACCTGCAGGTGTCCAATAAGTTGGATTGAGAAGGTCAGGAGGCATATTTCTGCTGAGTCTGAGACATGTACATAGTGCTACCACGGGTAGAAGAGAAGGCTGACCCGCAGGCCTGCAGCAAGCACCCTGGGTTTATATTCCAGAACAGCAGCCACTGTAATTATATATTAGTGGGCCTCAGAAAGACACGATGTAGATGCTCGCAGCCAGGGCCTCTGTTATAAAGGCCCTGGTCTTGGTTGGTTATTAACTATACTGTACGAAGCCTCATAAACACCTTTTTATACATACAGTGCACCTTTCAATACAACAATCAAATGCTTTTCAACAAATTAGTCTCCTAGAAAAGGGACCCCGTGATAGCTTCCCAGAAAGAGCTGGAAGGAAACTTTAGATAGAACTCGTTCGAAGCCTGATGTTTAGAACCGTGTTTCCTTTGGGCTGAAAACGCTAGCCTGGAGTTCAGACCTCGAGCATCTCTGGGGAAATCAGTGCCAATGAATCCAAACATAGCCTGAGAAGAAATCAGACCACAGAAATAATCTAACCAACCCGATCTACTTTACAGAGGAGCAGAATGAGTGCAGAAAAGAGCAACCACTGTCTCAGGTCACCTGGGAACTCAGAGGTGGACCTGGGAATGAATTTCAGAACCAGCTGCCAGTGTCCACCGTGGGCACAGCTTACTGACTAACTTGGTTAGTTCAGAGTCTGCCATCTTGTAAATAGAATGTTGCATCCTTATTCCCAACAGCTTTTCATAATCCTTTCTCTTATGCCCCCAATCAAGCAAATTAGTTCTGCTCTTATAAAAATAGATTTTTAGGGCTTCCCTGGTGGCGCAGTGGTTGAGAGTCCGCCTGCCGATGCAGGGGACACGGGTTCGTGCCCCGGTCCAGGAAGGTCCCACATGCCGCGGAGCAGCTGGGCCCGTGAGCCATGGCCGCTGAGCCTGCGCGTCCGGAGCATGTGCTCCGCAACGGGAGAGGCCACAGCAGTGAGAGGCCCGAGTACCGCAAAAAAAAAAAAAAAAAAAAAAAATAGATTTTTAGATTTCATAGACCAGTAAAATTTACAGTCGTAGGGTTGCAAACTTTTTATTTTGCCAAATAAGGACACTGGAGAAAAACAAGCTGACAAGACAATAACCCAAGAATATGTGCAAATTGCAATTACCAGCTTTTGCACAAGGGAAAAACATTACTATTAAAAGAAAAGGAAATTAAAAATAGAGAGGGGAAGAGAGAGAGAAGAAAATGTGGAAATTATATTGGTGTTTACCTGGCCTGGGTGGAGGTGAAGTTTGACTGCATAGGGTCACAAGGGAACTTTCTGGGGAGATGGAAATATCTTCTATCTTGATTGAGATGGTGGCTATATGAGTGTATCCATTTGACAAATCATTGCTGTTCATTAGAAGGTGTTCCTTCTGATACAAAACCATAAACAAGGCAAGGTATAAGGTACAAAAAACCCAAATCCTGATCAGGCAAATCTTTCTTGGACCCAGACTTGTCTCTGAGTTTGGAGCTGGATTGAGGGACACGAGAGGGAAAGAGGGAAGGGTGGGTCCCCAATGTAGCTTCCCTCTGTGTCCTTCCCACCCATATTTCACTCAAGAGAATGCTGTGCCAGAGGGTGTTTCTACTCAGTGTCTCTGACTGAACTGAAGCAAGGGCAGAGCCGAGGAATTCCTCTGTCTTTGACTTTGCCCTGAGGCCTTGGGAAAGGGGTACAACCACTCCTGGCTTCAGAATCCTCATTTGACCATTGAGAAAGCCATCACCCTCTAGGGTAAATGTGGGACTCCCCAGAACATGTCTTGAGAGTTCAGACCCTCACAGCGTTAAGGGGAGCTAAGCAAAGCCGTTGAGGCTGGTTTTCTTAGTTCCAACTTTTGCTTGTTCACTTATAAAACACAAAGCTTAAAGGGAGGTGACTGAATGCAGACTTAGGCATCAGAAAGACCTGAATATGAATCCTGGCTCTGACAATTATAAGCTGTGTGACAGTGGGCAAGGAACTTCATCTTGATGAGTCTCCATTTCCTGTGCTGTAAAATGGGGATCGCAAACCTTCCAGAAAGACTGTGAGGATGGAGTAACGTAACATGCAGAAAGTTACCAGCTCAGTGTCTGGCACCGAGTAGGTTCTGAATAAATATCTAAATATTGTTGTAACTTCTTCTAGACATTTCCCTGGGCTTCCCAGCAGCCAACAGGAATGGGAAAACTTGCTTAACGTAGGGTGGGGTTCTTGGACGCTCTGTTTCCTTGAATCTAAAGCAGTGAGGATAAAATGAGATGATGTGTGTGGAATGCTTACCCCCATGCCCAGCACATAGTAGGTACTCACTTAACGATAGCCCTGGTTGTAACTGTGTCAGTGGAAAGCTCAGATCACTTTTGGCCAAACGTGGCTGTGGAAGAGTCACGTGTGATAGCCATGACTTAACTGCATCACCTTTTTGTCCATCAGTACACATTTTCCTAAAATTCTCCCAAGGCTTCAATAGGAATGACCAGAGCCCTAATGCCTAAACTGGTTGTACAATCAGAATTTTGTTCTTTCAGTCCTTCTGTTGGCAGGAACTCTGTGCGCTGGTTTGCAGCTGCATGCTCAGCTCCAGGAAAAGTGTTGAGTGCATAACAGGTGCTCAATAAGTATTTCCTGAATGAATGAATGAGTTCACAAGTAAAAGAATGAATGAAAGTGTTGGGTTTGAGGCCTCTTGAATTCTTGACTCAGCCAAGTATGATTATCTTTAAATGCCAGGCAGGAAAGCAGATACAGACATTGTAGAGAGATTCTCAAGTGAATGGCCGTAGTTAAAACGCCAAGTTCAGTGTTGCTTTTCCTAGAGCTGGAGTTCCTCTGATTTGGGTTTGTTTTGGGTTTTTGGCAGATGAGAGAAATGCACGCTAGGTCTCTGTGATTCCCCAGAGTCCTTCACACATGCGAACTTCCCAGGATCCATGTTCCCTAAATG
The DNA here is from genome assembly GCF_003676395.1 of Aethalodelphis obliquidens. Lineage (NCBI taxonomy): Eukaryota > Metazoa > Chordata > Mammalia > Artiodactyla > Delphinidae > Aethalodelphis > Aethalodelphis obliquidens. The sequence continues at coordinate 5,045,581 of NW_020838019.1, read as the reverse complement.
ACCAAAAAAGGGTACAACCTGGTTAATTTCTGCCCCTCCCCCCACCTTAAACCAGAATGTAAAATCAAACTCATGATGATTTGCAAGAACAGGCCGGCGACATGGCAGAAAACCAAAGCAAAGCCAAACAATCGACAAAAATAAAAATCAAAGCCAGCAAGCATTTCTGGCGTTCCAGGACTCGTTCTCATTTACACTTGGGTTTTAAAACTCCACAAGACAACAGGAGTGCTCTAATTGGAGCCTGGGAGGAGGTACAGAATGGCCAGTCGCTAGTAAAACCGAAAGCATTTATTTATTGTTTAATTTGTTTGCCCAGGAGACTTCGCTCCTGATGTAACATCTGGTTTTCATTGTAGCCCAACTTTTACCTAATTGTACAGCTGGAGAGATTAAGGCACTAGGGGTCACAGGCCGAGCCCAGCCAGGACCCAGCCCCCTATGAGAGCTTTGCTCCTTGCTTCAGGGTAGAGACCACACTCCTTGCCCCTGGTCCACCGGTGGAGACCTATAAATGAGAAAGGAATTACACTGTCAAGTCCCCACTCTCCCTCCTCCTGATTCTCATTAATGGCAGGGCTGGGGGTTGAGGGCAGAGGAGGGGGACTGGGGAGATGGAAGATGCAGGAGGTAGGGGCAGCAACCACAGAGGTTCCAGACCACAGGCAAGGGATGGGGTCGCGGCATGGACGGAAGTTGCTCTTCCAGGGGGTCCTTTGTCAAAGGCTGGCTCCTCTGACCCCAAGTGACTGGTAAAGGGCAGGCAGAGTCCGTTTTCCAACTTCGAGAGTGACAAGGAAGAAACAGATTTCAACAGCAACATCAGGAGGATGGAATGGAAAAAGAATAATCACCACCTGAGCAGAAGCTGCTACCAAGGGGCTTGGGGAATGTCCTTCACTGGGTTCGAGCCCCGTCTCTACCACTTCCAGTATGACCTTGGGTGAGTTAAGTTCTCTGAGCCTCAGTTCCCTGATTTCATGGGATTCTTGGGGAGATTAAATGAGATCATGTATAGGAAGAACTAGGAGAAATAGCTGATGCTTAGTAAGCACTTTTAAAAAGGTGGTAACAGCCAGTCTAAAAAAAACCAAATTGCTCCAGACGCCACACTTTATTCTGTGACCATTCAAAGGAGTGGACTCACCTCCAGGGTTACCTAGAGAATGTCATGCAATGAACAAGGACTGAAAAGAGATTAGAGGGCTGGTTTGAGCCTCACATTATGCTAGCCACTGGGGAAGAGGGGAGAGGTGGTGACACAGTGTCATGAAGATGTCTAATAACAGTCAACCAACTCAAAATCTGTCTGGTGAGAGCATAAGTGCTCACATGGGACTGTCCAATGATAATTCAGGGCTGAGTACCCACTAAAGCCGAAATGATGGCTACTCAAGTCAGACTCAGAATCTGTCAGGGCTGGCGTTGCTAGGAAACCCTTCGGAGGGGAAGTGGGACTGGGTCTGGGTTTTGAAGGATGGGTAGGAGTTAGAGAGGCAGAGTGGCCTCCAGTGGAGCATTCCAGAATACAGTGGACTTGGGTGAACTTGGACCAGAGATGGTGGAGGAGTAGTGAGCAGACCAGCCTAGATGGAGAGATGGCAGGTGGGCATGGAGGGCAGTGTGCTATATTCTGGGAGGTCTTGAAAGTCAGGCAAAGGTGTGTGCTTCCCAGGGCAATGGACTGCTAGCTATGGGCTACTGTGCCAAAGAGGATGATGACTCAAGGGTACTTGAGGAAACTCGCATGCACTGACCACAGGGGTAGGATGAAGATAGACTAAAAACTGGGATGCCCTTGGGATCTGATCTTCTGGGATTCCTGGCTCACCAAGGCTCAGTCCATCTTTTCCAGCCCATGAATCTTTGAGTCAGGGATTTCTCTCCTTGGTGAGCCTGGAACCATGTTCCATTTCCCTGTATTTCCTGCACTCCCCACTGGCCTTGTTTGGGGTACCCTGCAGTGTATCTAACCTGGCATCATAGCATCTAGGCCAGCTGTAACCTAGCTTCAGCGCAGCCCAAGGCTGCTCTGAGGGCCCCAATTGGTTCATTAGCCAAGACTTGCAGAAAATAAGAATGTAAAGCAAGAAAAATCAGACCAGGATCCAGATACCTCATTCAGCTGACATGCTGGCATTGCACTGTTTAGATTACAAATTTGAAGGTGGGAAAACAAGACTACTTAACCTGGTACAGAGACATTCATGTTGGGCATTCAGAGCAAGTGGAGACGTGGAAACGAGTCCAGATTCTTCATGTGTTCCGGGCCAGGGTGGGGAGGCATCACATCCTTCAGGCTTTGGGATAACTTAGCGTTTCTCACCCAGCTGTTTTCTGGAATGGTGGGATAGCAAACACACATGCTTTGGAGGGATCAAACATCAGTGAAGATTCTTCTGCTTTCATTGGGCAGGTCACTGGACTTCTCTACCTTTCATTTTCTTTGTCTATAAGATGAAGAGTTTTTGTTTCAAGGGTCAAATAAAGTCATGAGTGTTAAAGGACCTTGAAAAGGGATTTCTAAATATAGGATGAGCACCCAGTATATGCTGAGCACTGTGGAAGGTGCTCAGGGTGAGTGGGGGTGATGTCAAATAATTAAGGCATGGCTGATGACACATTGCCCAAACCATACTCTACAGAGAACCAGGTGAAGGGATGTTATCTGAACACACCTGTCCCATTGTCACGTAATGTGTGACGTGCAGGATAACCAGAATTCCTCACCGCATGTTTCTTGAAACATGTAATATGCTAACATACACTGGAGGTATTGAAAGGACGTGAAGTGTTTCTCATTTCTCTCATGGAGCGTACAAAGTTGATCAATCTTTAAATGAAAAGGGGTCCTACTCCCTTGCCGTCCTGGGCAACGGGATGCTTCTAAGTTAGAGTCATTGCCCAGAGAAACAGCAAAGGACGCCCTCTCTCCAATCCATTTCACCCTGGTAACATTTTTCTCAAGGGACACCCAAGTATCTCAAAAAAATAAATTTTAGTTAACTTAACTTACAAAAGAGGAAGTCACATAATACTGCTTTTTTCAAATCATGGTTTTGAGTTTTTATTTGATAAGCAATAACAATGGCACTCTAAGACTTGATGGTGCAGGGAAAATCTTCGGAGTGCATCTTTCCTGATTTTCATTTCCCATTTGTATCTTAACCTTGCCTCCAACCTATGCAGACCCACCACTCTCACCAGGAAACATCAAGAGTTGTCAACAACAGTATCAGACTATCTTGATCCAAGGGCAAGTCAACCATCAATGGTATCACACAGACCAGTTTTCCTTTTCCAATAGGTTTTGCTGTATAAAAGAGGGTTTTGCTACCAAGTCCAGCTTCCGAGTCTTGGGAGCTTGTTCTAATTTGCCATTAATCCACCTGGTTTCTACTTAAATGTCTAAGAGAAAAGTTAGCATCTCAAGGTGACAAAAGTTGAGACTGGGATTTCTCCTTCCTCCCTCTCTTAAACAATGGCCAAGGGTAAAGGAGAGTGCCGCTCTTAAATATTTGATGATGTTCAGTTCTGAGAGGGGAAAGGTTGAGCTGTTTTGAACCTTGTTCCCAGAAGGACAATGTGTAGTATTAAACACGTCCATTATGGCAGACATACGAGGTGTGAGTTTTATAACCCTGAAGATAAGGCCTCTGAGACTTCTAGGAGACCTGTCTCTGGAAATCTTGGAGTCATCTCGTCTGTTCACTTCTACTCCCATATCTTTCAGCCCAACTTGAAGGTAGTCTAGAGAATTAAGATAAATGTATAGGGAACACATGTCCACTGCCCTTTACAAATGTAGTATCATGAAGCATGACCTTGCACAGTCAAGAATTCCTTCACCAGCCTAGCACTTCTTCAGGAGTCAGCCCTGAAGAGGGCTCCTAGGAAAACAAATCAGTGTACAGATTGAAATCTCTTCCCCTTTAGAATGGGGAAGAACCAACAAGAATATTACCTTCTAGTCTATCAGGGTCTTATCCTCACTCACGGGTGACACTCAGTCCCTGCCCTCTTGCCTAAACCCTGCATCTTAGCCTCTTAAACATGACTTTTCTTCTTCGACTTTCCTTCATAACTGGCCTCTCACCCAATTCTGAATTTAAGGAGCCCCTGTCGTCATTATCAGCAGCCAACTTTTCTTCTAATTGTTTTGTGTGTGTTAGATTTGCATCCTTAATCTTGGTTATAAGTTTCATAAGGGCTGACACTTAATCTCCTCAACCACTTATAGTACCTGACAATGATGGACACAAAGTAGACAAGTATTGGTTAATTCTTTGGGGCTATCAACTAAGTGTCTGGAGATGGAAGTAATGCTAGCTTAACAATGTCATTACATCTTTTGTTTTAAGCAACAGTATTCAAGTCAGGAGGAAGAAACTTGCTCATTTCCTGACCATCTTCTCCATTACATACTCCATTACATTAATACATTACATGCCTTCACCTATCAATATTGTTTAAAATTTTTCCAGAATCACACGTATTACACACACACACACACATACACACTCACCATCTTTTTGTTTTTTTTATTTCTTTGTGCAAGGAACACTAAGGAACTTGGTTCTCTGATGCTGACTCTGGCCAAGCCTTAAAAAGCATGAGAAAGGATAACACGTAGACACTAGTGTCTGATTGTGGGAGGTGAAAGAAATCTGTATTCTTGCCTCTGACAATTCACCCTGCATAGGAAAAAGTGTCATGCATTGTAGAAAGAGAAAATGCAAAATCTGCCCTTCAGATAATACATCTCTGCTTAGGGAAGTAGAGATGGGGGCAAACACATTGAATCACTCCTTCTTTCATTATTTTTGACATTGATTTGTCATTAGGAAAATTTATTAGGCCCCAGATTAAATTGATTTGAAGAATCATTAATTCATGGGATGAAGCCAGAACCGTTTGGCCTGCCCATGCTGAAATGAGGCAGTATTGATAAAACAAAGGGGAAAATATCAGAGCTATTTAAAACCCACTTTTTTCCTACCTAGAGGAATATTTTGGACATAATTCCAGGAGGATATTTTAATAGTCAACCTCAGTCAACTTTTTGCCAGAAGAGGATTTTTCCAATACCTAAATCAGAGGGACGCATGAATATTAATTTCAGAGAGGCTATTCAGAAAAAAGAAATTTACCAAGTGACCTATTTGCTCAAAAACAGAGATTAAAACACATCCTCCCTCCTCCCCCCATAACAGAGAAACAGAATCTAACTTACCTGCACCCCAGCGCTGCCCCTCCCCAATGTCCCCCTCCCCAAACAATGTCCCCCTCCCCCGGGTGATGACTTTTGGTCGAGCTGGGGGTAACCACCTCATTTAAAAAAGCTTATCCTAATGTAAGGCAGGATTATTGACTGTCTGATTCCCACCCAACCCCTCAAAAGTTACCCTGGAATATAAGTCACTGTGAAACATACCATAAAGCACATGGTTCCTTACCTTTTCTCTTAGTCATGTTCTCCTGGATCTTCAAAAGAAAAATAAGAATTATATCAAACCCCCCCAATCATTACATTAATCAGGGCTACTGTTTGCAAATGATCTGGTCACAAAGACTTAAGGAAAAAAAAGGGAATTTTTTGGTTCATGTGGCAGAAAAGTCCAGGAGTGTAATGGGCTCAGGCAGGGCTGGAAGCAGCTGGTTGAATAATGTCATCAAGACACTGTTTCTTTCTCTCTGTCTCTGTGTTTCTCTCCCTCCCTCCCACTCTCAATCCCTCTCTTCATTTTTCAAATCAGGCAGGCTCTCCCCATGTGCAGGACCCCATTAACACTGGGTTTACATCCTGTTTTTGAGCAGCAATACCTGTGGAATATGGCTCCTCTATTCCAAAAGCTCCAACAAAGGTCCATGAATTGAGTCCTTTGTCTTGGAAGGGAACTTTTAACCTCTCATTTGTTCACTCATCCATTCCATTGTCTTCTTGTCCTTCTGCCCATCTCTATGCCACTCTCTATCATGTGCTAAGTTTCGGAGTCCCAGACACAGCCTTTGCCTTCAACCAACCTTCCTTTTGAACCAAGTTCTTTCTTTCTGGTGCTCAGAGAATACAGACCACCAGCTCAGCTGTTGCAAGCACCCATCCTTGCAGCAAAACAGATGCGGTTAAGAGTGACACAGCTGTTTTTTACTCCCCTAGAAATTCCTTATACTGGCTTAGTTTTCCAGCTAAATGAAGAAAGACCTGGAAGACTGGCATTGGCTCTAAGAAAGGATAAAGAGTTTGAGGAGTGAAGTTTGCTGACGTGATGACCTTTGGGATCTTACTGGAGCACAGAGAAGCAGCTGAGGAGAGTGCAGCCCTGGAATGTTGCATATGGCACTGAAGCTGGATGAAGTGAAGGCAGAAAGTTCATGAAGACGAGTTGGGGATGAAATGTCTGGAGACCAAATTAAAAGAACTATAGCTTCACACAAACATGCACACACACACACACGCACGCACGCACTTTGGAATTTAAGTACACTGTGGGCTCACTTAAGCTCTGCCTGTGTTTGAGTGTATATGTGTCTGTGTTTATCTTATATATTCTTCTGAAAGTTCTCACCTCCCACATACTTCCTCCAAGGAAGCGTTTTTAGCATTGAACGCACATTAATTTTGTCATGATCCAAAACCAAAACACTCTATGAAAGAGATATGGATTTCACAATGTGAATTTGCTGCAAACGTGTCTCAGACTCCAGCCTCCACTTTAGAAGGGGCCTGGGGGGACCTTGTTGTTAATCAAGTCCAAAACCTGAACTCAAACAGCCTATCTTTGGGCAACGAATAGATTTTAAAACTACGAGCTGTGTGAGTGCGGAGCTGAGCTTGGCTCTGAGGCAAAAGTAGGCTGTTCAAAATGTCAACGGAGATTGGGAGGAGGAACCAAGAGGCCCAGGCAGAGGGCAAACAAAGGAGAGTGCAGCCTCTGAGTGACAACAGGTTGCCTAGTCTATAAATGCTGCCTCTTCCTTGAAGCCTGAGTCCTTCCATCCCCTTGAGATCTATACCCACCTGATGCCTTAGAACCTGGCTTGCCCTCACTTTAGTGTTATTTTACTCTTTTGGGGGATTTGTTTAGTTTCCAGATGAAAGGGACAGTCTAACGCAGAAGACCCTCACTGAACCTTTTTTATTCGCATATCCCTGGAATCTCCAATTCATGGAACTGAAGACACCATCACAAGTGTGTAGAACTCCACAACTTCCACACCACCTTTGCATCAATTTTATCATTAGCAAATATTTGCACACATTGAAAATCCACCATGATTAAACATTTGATGACATGCTGGGCACTATGTTGAGTGAATTGTGTGTATCTTCTCTTGTTTAAACCATCTAACAACCATGTGAGAATAAATATTATTGTCCTCATTTGACAAAGTGTCAGAGAGGTTAAACAGCCATCTCATTAATAACAAAGCCAAGATTCAGGCCCAATCACTGTGCTCTTTCCAAAAATATTAACTCAATACTTTGCTCCGGACGCGCAGGCTCAGCGGCCATGGCTCACGGGCCCAGCCGCTCCACGGCATGTGGGATCTTCCTGGACCGGGGCACGAACCCACGTCCCCTGCATCGGCAGGCGGACTCTCAACCACTGCGCCACCAGGGAAGCCCTAACTCAATACTTTTGACATGGGCACTGAGCAAACACTTGTCGAATGAATGAACAATTCTGCATTGTGAATTTCACACAAGTTCAGTGTTCCCGACTCTGATGCATAGGTAATGTCGGGGGACTGAAAATTAGGGAACTCCTGATTCTAGCAGATTGTCCTACTCCCATTCTGTCTCTTAGGAGCCATTGACACACTGAGTCCCAGGTGGAGATCCTTAGCTGAGCTTAATGGATCTCGGTTGGGTTCATTAATGCCATTGTGGTTCAAAGACAGTCAATACTCTCGCCACTGCCTCCGATCAGACTGCATGAAAAAAAGGAATGCAACTTCTTCCTGTGTTTTGCCCGAGCACAGTATGTTGTGTGGGTAATTTCTGGTCTGGCCAGTAAAAACCTCCGGGAGCCTTCGTTTAGGTCTTTAATTATGAACTGTAGGGGACACCACAAAATAAATACTTAAAATGTCTAGACAACCAGTCATCAGAGTAGGATAATTAACTTCAAACATTCTAAATTGTTGGAGGAGTCGTTATTCACCTTCTGTAGTTCCTTTCTATATCCTACCCCGGCCAATATGTTTGCAGCAACAAGGCTGGGGAACCAGTTGAAACCTTCTCCTGATACAAAGCAGCCTCTTTTCCCCGGCTCTTAAATGACAAGTCACAAAATGACCAGAGAACATACAATAAAGGAACATAAACTGAGACCATTAGTTTTTCCAAGGAAGGAAAAATCTCTCCACTTTTTAATTATATCAAAACACAAAACAGCAGGAAGGCAGATTTGAAGAAGAAGGATTACTATTTTATTTATTTAGTCTATTTTATGTCTTCTGTCTTAATTTTTTATTACTAGAACAATATAATCAAGCCATCCTGATTTAATGCTCAGTAAGTTTGCCTCCTGACATCTAAAATGTGATTAGGCTGCTGTTGAACCTGGGGTGTTTCTCCGCCTACCCGTTCTCACCTCCCACATACTTCCTCCAAGGAAGCGTTTTTAGCATTGAACGCACATTAATTTTGTCATGATCCAAAACCAAAACACTCTATGAAAGAGATATGGATTTCACAATGTGAATTTGCTGCAAACGTGTCTCAGACTCCAGCCTCCACTTTAGAAGGGGCCTGGGGGGACCTTGTTGTTAATCAAGTCCAAAACCTGAACTCAAACAGCCTATCTTTGGGCAACGAATAGATTTTAAAACTACGAGCTGTGTGAGTGCGGAGCTGAGCTTGGCTCTGAGGCAAAAGTAGGCTGTTCAAAATGTCAACGGCTTCCTTCCACATACTCTTTCACATCGTCCTCCAAGCAGACAATCTTTAATAAGACATCAAATAATTAATACGAATTCTCATTGTTTGATTCTGATGTCATTTTCCTTTCAATGAAAGAAATGCCCCGTCAACTGTTATGGAGCGAATATTTTATATTCCATTTATAATGACCGTATTTAATTGCTACAGCTCTAATTAAAGGTGATATCCGATTGCACGCATGTACTTTTTAAAAACCGTAATTGTCTTGTGCAAGCCACTGAATAGATTTAAGAATCTTCAATAACAAAATTACATTAATAGAATATACTATTAAATATGATTGATGACAAAATTGGACCCCTCCTCTACCACACAAAAGCACACACTACTTTTTGAAGATGGTGCTTGGAGTGTCAACAAGACAGCCCAGGGAAAATAGACTGGAACCACCAAGGCCTGCTTTCCCCTAAAGAAAGGGCAACATCTTGGTAAGGATAAGAGGTGCCTCTAGCATTTCAGCTCCCTGCTAGGTGAGCTTATGGAAAGTTCTTTTTCTGGCTCTGTGTAGAAACTCCACTCCCAGTGAGGGCCAGAGGAGCCCATGATAAAAAGGAACTCTGGGTTTATAGAGAGATCTCCTTACTGGAAAGGGCAACAGTAGTTAAACCATTTCAGACTAACACTTCAGTATGGACTTGTTGATGGACAACTGGGATCAAGGTTTGGTGGTCATGGACCGTTGCTCAGAGTCTAGTGGAAGGAAATAAGGAAACAAGAAATGATTCCAAAGACAACACTGAACTTTCTAATTCTGATGAGAGCGTGTTCAGTTTCTCTCGCTCTCTTCCTGTTTGGGTATGGTTGGAAGAAAGAGGATAAATAAAGATCCTGAGCCCTGGATCCACTTAACAGGATGGCCACTCTTACTAAAGTGATGATGATAATGGCCACCATTAATTGGGTAGTTGGTCCTCAACGTGTAGCAGGTGCTGCGCTAGATATTTTACAGACCTAATCTCATTGGCTTCTTCAGGAAGTACATACTATTACTATTATTCTCCTTTGACAGCTGAGAAATCAAGGTTTCAGGAAGTTAAGCAACTTGTACCAGGTCTCACAGGCTACTGTCAGAGCCACCATTTAAACCCAGGACCAGCTGATTTTAAAGATTTTGCCCTTAACCACAGAGCTGTATGGTCTAGAGCAAGATGGCTGAAACTTCTGGAGGAATGACCCTTTTTTCCAGCCTAGACAGCTGGATGGACTTTGCCTGAAGGGCGTAGTTCGTTAACCTAAAACTAGCCTCATAAATGTTTATTGAAACAAGCTCATTAATTTTCATTGTATTGGTTCTGAGATGGCTAGGGAGAAACAGTTCTCATGGTGAGAATAAGGCAGAAAGGCTGAGAATGCCTTAGAAAGTGAGTCTACAGTTTTCCAGTGCCCCCCCCCCCCATAATGCTGCTCACGTGGAAAGAACTAGAACCATCTTCTTTCCTCCTCCACCAACATAATGCTGAATGCTCTGGCTTAATGCCCATCTGTTAGAGGCAGGCCCTTTACCACACAGACAATGGAGGTGCCAATACGAACTAGAGCAGAGATGAGATTTCTTGGTCAATTAAGCCTCCAAATGCTAGATAGTAAAACCACATCACTGATGGGCACCAATGAGGAAGGTGAGAAAAGTCTGACTTGGTATATTTTTTCCAGCTTTACTGAGATATGATTGACAAATTAAAAATTGTACATATTTAGGTGGTACAATGTGCTTTTTAAGGTGTATAATATGATGATCTAATATACATATACATTGTGAGATGATTACTACAGTCAAGTTGACTAAGACATCCATCACCTCATGTAGTTACCTTTTTTGTTGTGGTGAGAACACTTAAGATTTACTCTCTTAGCAAATTTCAAGTATATAATACAGTATTATTAACTATAATCACCATGCTGTACATTAGATCTCCAGAACGTTTTCATCTTCTACCTGAAAGTTTGTACCTCGGCCAGCATCTGCCCGTTTCCCTCACCCCTCCACCCCAGGCAACCACTGATCTATCCTCTGGTTCTATGAGTTCAACTTGTTTAGATTCCACACATAAGTGAAATCATGCAGTATTTGTCTCTCTCAAGGTACATTTTAAAGGAAGGTAGTGTGCTTTACTCTAGAGAGAATTCTAATAACCAGTGCATATAAAATGTATTTTATTCCATTAGTAATAAAATAAGTGTAAAATTTTAAAATAATATATCATTTTCATCAATAAAATTAGCTAAGATTTAAGAGAAATATATATTGCACAGCAATAAAAAGGAAAAAACTGCTTATACATGCAGATGAAGATGAATCTCAAATGTATGTTACTAAGTATGAGAAGCTCAAAAGGTTACATATGGCATTATTTCATTTATGTGACAATCTGGAAAAAACAAAACCAAAGGGACACAAAACGGGATAGAGTTGGGAAGGGGAGGTGGTTACACAGGAATATGGGAGAATGTTCTATATCCTGATGATGATGGTGATTTCCCAACTATATACATCTGTCAGAATTTAGAAAACTTGACATTAAAAGTGGTGAATTTTTCTGCAGGTAAATTATACTTTAATTTGAAAATGGAAAAACTAGCATAATCTCAGTTTTGTAAAAAAGAAAATATTCTGATATCCATACACAGAATTTTAACCGTTCTTATATCTGGTGATAGTTAACGGGTGTCCTTTACTTTCTTTTTTGATCCCCCGAAATTATGTAAATTCTTTTTAGAGTTAATAGATTATTTTGTTAATAGAGTCTGGAAAAATTATTTTAAAGTTCATTAAAGAAGAAAGATAACACCCGGTATTAATGAGTGGATAATAAAATTAGCACCTGTACACCATTAGGAAAAGTTTATATTAATGATATAGTAATACATCTCAAAAGCATTATAATATGTGTGCCTATTTTGGTATTTATAGTAGGAGAAGTGAAAGTATTTGTCTGCACATGGATGTTCATTGCATTGTTTATAATAGAGAAAACTTTGAAGTCTAAGTGTCTAATATGATAGGAGATTGGTTAAATGAATTATGATATATCAGTTCAGTAGTGATTATAATCATGATTATAATGTAGGTGATTTGATATGGAAAGATGTTCAATGATAAAGAAGCATATATGCATTTTCTTTGTTCCTCCCTTCTAAGTTACTTTTAATCTTCTGTTGCATTAATGACATCTTTGTTCTTTTTTTATTTTTAGTTTCCTCAGATACTTTGGAATTTATCCATTACTTGTAATTTTTTTTTTAGTGGCTCCCCTTTAAAGATAATTTAGAGAGCTGTAAGAATCTGGATTGACCGTGATTTTCTCCAGCACTTTGAAGATATCATTCCATAATTTCTCTATGAGTAGGCTGTTTTGGTTTGTTTAGTTTTATTAAACATTTTACTTTGAGATCATTGTGAGACTGACATGCAATTAGTATAATGAGAAAGAGAGACCCCATGTACCTCTATCCAGGCTCCCCCAGTGGTAACTTCTTGCAAACTGTAGTAGTCTCACACCCAGGGTACTGAACTATACATCAAGATGCAGAACATTTCTATCACCTTCAGGATCCCTCAAGTTGCCCTTTATATCCACATCCACATCTTTCCTGCTCCACCCCCTTCATAATTCCTTGTAACCGCTCATCTGTTTTCCGTTGCTATACTTTTATCACTTAAGAGTGTTACAGAAATAAAGTCATATAGTAGGCAGTCTTTTGAGATTGACTTTTTTCACTCAGCATAATTCTCTAGAGATTCATGCATGTTATTTTGTGTATCAGTCGTTCCTTTCATTGCTGAGTAGTATCCCCTCCCCTGGTATGGCAATCCCGGTTGGTTTAACTATCCACCTGTTGAAAGACATCTGGGTTGTTTCCAGTTTGAGGCTATAATAGCAACTGGCAAGAACATTCCTGTACATGTTTTGGTGTGAAGAATTTTTCATTTCTCTGGGATAAATGCCCAGGAGTGCGGTAGTTTGGTTTTTATCAATCCTCTCAGCACTTTAGATAGACTAATCTCTGAGAACTAAGAGCTTTCTTCAAATTTAGAAAATCCTCAGTCATCCTCATTTCTGAAACTGCTTCCTCACTCTGTACTTCACATTTTCCTCTTGGAACTCTGGGACACCTCAGTGTGTCACGTTTAACTGCTATTTTTCCGTGTGCTTGAATTCCTCAATCCTACGCTATCAATTTTTTATGATTATTTCCAGTCAAAGATTTTCCTGTGTTTTCAGATCAGAGTTATTTTCAGAATTTCGAATGGTTTCCTTCACATATCCTTCTTTTTCTGTTTTCTTTCTGCCTGGACCACTGGACCACCAGAGAATTCCTGACATCATCTTAATTTTAAATCACTATGATGACCCGTGTAACTTTTAGGGTTATTCATGGTAATACTTCCAAGTATACAAAATAACTCCAAATTAGCTTTTAAAATATTCACAAATACTTTAGGGGAATTGCTTAATGAATTGGTAAGAATATGTTCTAATTAGTCTATTGATTTTAATTGGTAATAAGAATTTCTGAAGGATCTTCCATTCTAGCCAACATTTTATTTATTCAGCATCTGTTAAATACCAAAGTCCACAACAGGAGCCACGGGGTTATTAAAGAAAGTAACGATGGGGCCTTTCCCCTTAAGGAGTCCAGCTAGGGAAACAAGACTTACAATAACGATATACAATAGAATGACCTGAACACATGAGGAAGACGTACAACAACTTATGTAAGGGGTCAGAAAAAAGAACAAGCACAGTCCTGAACACATTGTCAATGAACGTTTGTTTACATTGATTGCTTGGTTACCAAATTCTCTATTGATCAAGGTTAAACCCCACCCCGACCCATACTTGAAAGGTGTAAATGCTGAACTAAGGTAAAACAGATTGTTGAAAAATTTCTCTATGTAATTAGATCAATTGCAGAATTATTTCCAGCTAAACTCAAAGTCTCTAGTTAGCATGTCTTGGAATGCAAGTGAAGCAGTTATCCAATTTGAAGAAATATTCCTTAGGGTGGTGTGTTCATTAGATGTGTAACTTTGTCAGAGCAGCACCACGTTAAGGATTTTTTTTACAGCCAAGTGGTGAGAAAAGTACCTTTGGAATAGTTACTCACAACATATAAAGTGAAAATGGTGCGTGTCCTCAAATCTTTACACATTTTTCTGACTGATCATTGGTTCCTCACAAGGCTGGAGGTTTGTGTGAACCATGCCTGCAGGCTACATATGTTAAAGGTTAACAGGAAAATGTGCACCAGAAATCAAATGTAAGATTCTCTTCGATCAGTTCAGTGGGCCTGCTTATCCAGCTGGATTATTAGTGGTTTCTTTACAGCTGCATATGGACCAACCCCCCACTGTCTGTATGGAGAAGAATTACCTGCAGAGCTGACCCGTTCTATGGTTGTTTGTGAAAATAAATGTCTACATTTTTGGGTTTTTTCTGCACTATTTACAGAGTAGTGTGATACTTTTTTGTTTGTTTTTGTTTGTTTTTTATTATTTTAAAACTAGAATAGAATAAAAAATTAAATATATAGGCAGCTACACAGGGATGAACGTCCACCTCGTATATAGGCAGAAATGTGTTTTAAGTCAAATATCTTTATATCAAAGAGATGTGCAAGCTGGAGCCAGCAGCCACCTGATTTTCAGCAGCTTTCACTGCATCAGAAAACAGACAATAGGCAACGCATCCTTGTGAAGATCTGTGCCACGGAAGCTGAGCTGTCAGCTACTTCGCTCATCAATTACCTTTGTCTGTTCAGCAAACCCGGCGTGTGCCTTCAGCCCTATTGGCACGGATGCCAAGACTGAAAGCAACTGAACAGGAGAGCAAAAAAGGAAAATCAAGTCTGAAAACCCACCCAGGCCAAGATCTAGAGAAAATGATTCTTTACAGAATTGATAATCTGGCAGGCGTGGCAGTTGGTATCATCACTTCAAAGTGTGATTCATTTGAGCACATCTTCTAAAATTAAAAGCGGGCTCTCCCTATATTACAGGAATTCACTTCTCAGTATCCATCCTCAAAAAATACATTTACACAAAACCATGTGCAAGAAGTTCACTGTAAAAAAGTGGGTAATGGATTGTGTCCACCAACACAAGAATGGTTAAATAAGCGGTAAATATAATGAAGTGAATCAGCATCTGTCAACATGGGGTCTTCTCTAAGACTCAAGGCTGAGTGGAAAAATAAAAACTGATTTCAGAGTAAAATACACAGCTGAACACTCTGTATGTTAAATCAGTCCATCATAAAACAATACAGTTTCTTTTCCAGGAGTGCATTATTTCTCTATATGCAAATTATGGAAGCAGGTTTGGAAGTTGACATCCCAGACTGGTTAACAGCGACTACCTTTGTGGAGGTAAGAGGAGACCAGAATTTAAGAGAAAGTGTTTTAAAGGAACACTGTACCTTTATTTGTAAGGTTGTGATTACACATATCCTTCATTTTAATATATATTATGCATATGGCTTATAAAATTAAAATAAACCAATGGAAAACAATGCAACTCTGTGTGCTTCAAGTCTAAACTCATCCAATATATAGGTAGGATTTGTTCAAAATTCTTTGAGATTTCTCTTTCTTGAGTTGATGTCATGATTCTGAGCATCAAAGATTCTTAGAAAGAGGCAAGAGTGATACAATGAAAGCTTCTTCCCACCCCTCTTTTCATGCCTGCAGAGGGGCACAATCAAACTATTCTGCAGAAATGAGGGTGGCCGCATTGATCTCTGCTTCTTCAGAACCTCTTAGCTTTGAACCACCTCCATGTTGTATCACATAAGCCTTCACCACTCGCTTCAAATCGCCTGAATCAACAATGGATTCTTGAAGCATTCAGCACTGTATTGCGATGGAACAGGCATGACACACAGGCCAATCTGGCAAAGAGTGTTAAGGAATGTTGGATAGACCAGAGGTCTATGGGGTGGACTCGGAATTTTCCAGCCCTCTGGATCACAGATGCACTGGCAAGAGACCCAAGGAAAATATGAGACCATCAGGAGTTATTGGGAAGAGGGGAGCTCTCTTTCCCTGGAGTTGCTGAAACTGTTGGTGGCCATGTTGTTACTGCAAGGGAAGAGATGTTTGAAAATGGAGCCAAAAACAACAGAAAAATGAGACATGGTAAAGAAGAAAACATTCTCAGTAGCACTGATTTGCTCTTGGGAATCCAACCATGCCTTGATGTAGAAACACCCATGAACTTGTTAAATTATGTGAGCCAATAATTTCCCTGTTAAACTTAATCCTTTGCCCCCAGATATGTCCTGTCTAAAACCTCCATCCTATTGAGACCAGCTCATAGATCTCTGAGGGCGAGAGTGGAGGGTGAGGGCCACTCTCCCATGCTTTGTTTTGAGTTGGTGGTGGGCCTGGACCAAGTTTTTGATCTCCAGGGACTGGAAGCATACAAGACTTCTTTAGGGAAGGGGAAGTTGTCAGAGTCAGAAGGGCTATTCAGAGGGGAGCTTTCTGAACACAGCTGGGGATGCCATTCTCAGTGAATCTGGCAAAACTAAGGTCCATGGAGATTCAACCCAGACAGATACCAGGGAGCCAAAGTATATGACTTGTCATAGTCAGTTTATATTTAATCCAAGAGGAATTGAGCTCCTACCTCCACAGCCTTGATTCATCTCTCCTGCTCAATGTAAGTCTCTCTGACCCTTAGGTAGAATAGACTCTGGTTTTAGAAAACATTTTCATACACCATATTGAAGGTGATCCTTATAGCTGGTTGTAAAAGAGCCTGGTAGGGAATGAGAATCTCCCTTTTACAAATAAAGAAACCGAGGTCCAGTGGTTTTCCTAAGGTCCCCAATTAAAACCCTCCCATAACAACCATCTATATTTAAATGGCATCTACACACTTGTCCATGGCCTCCTTGGCTTTTTCTCATCTGGTCCCTGTCTATTCCTCCCCTATCTCACCATACCTCTTATCCCTAGAGAAGCAGCCCTTCTGCCCTGCATCCACCAGCACCAGCAGATTTATTGCCTTGATTTATTGCCTTGATGTTTTGCTCTCCTGATTTTTACCTGGCTGGCACTCCCTCACTTTCCAGATCTCAACTCAAATATTGTGTTCTCAAAGAAGCTTCCCTATAGCGCTACCCAAAGTAGTTTCCTCCCATCACCCTGTATCACATCATATCACATTTTTTTTTTCCTTTACAGCTCTCACCATCATCTGAACACATCTTGTTCTTGCTGTTGTTGCTGTTATTGTTTGGTGTGTTATTAGGGTTCTACCAGAGAAACAGAACCATAGGATATATGTACTGGCATATATATACATACAAAGGGGTTTATGAAGAATTAGCTTATGTGATTGTGAGGGCTGGCAAGTCCAAAATCTGTAGAGTGGGCCAGCAGGTTGGAAACTCTTAGGCTGGAACTAACACTGCAGCCCACATTTTCTTCTTCCTCGGGGAAACCTCAGTTTTGCTGTTATGGCCTCTCAACTGAATGGGTGAGGCCCACCCAGATTGTCAAGAATAATTTCCTTTAATTAATGTCAATTGGCTGTAGGTATTAACTGATTATAGGTATTAACCACATCTACCAAATACTTTACAGCAACGCCTAGATTAGTGTTTAATTGAATAACCGTGTACCGTAAACTTGCCAAGTTGACACATGAAACTGAGGGCTCCACCATCACATCTGGGGGCTTATTTATTGTTCTTCCCCCTTGGGAAAGTAAGTTCCAGGAGAAGAGAAGTCTTGTCTATCTTGTATCCCTAAGTACCTTGTTGCATAAGTGATTGATTGAGTGACAGGCAGCCATTTTCCTCCAGATGGTCCAGATAAACCCAGGTGACATCTCAGGGTGGCCACAAGGTGGCATCTGCTGGAGGGTTCCTGAGCAGCTGCCCACTGATCCTTAACGCAAAGAAACTGAAATTTGGGGCCAGGTCGCCAAACATCTCATGGTTCATGTGGGGCGTGAAAGCAACTAGGGCGCTCCTTAGACGGAGCCAAGAGCAGCTGCTTCAAACCAGGGCATCTGATAAACCACTGAGTAATGATAGGTCCCTGAGAGGAGAGAGCTCTCTGCCCTTCACAGTGGCAGTGGTACCATTGAGCCATTTTGAGGACCCTCTCCCCAGCGGGAGGGGAATCAAGAGAGGACTGTGCCCCGCTGAGGCAGGTATGAGCATCTTCAACATCTGTAATACATTTATACTATTATTATTATTACTGATTTAGATGTTATACATCTTCCCCAATAGATTATAAACACCTTGAGAAGAAGCAGTTGCACTGTTTCCTTAAACATTCGATCATAGCTGGAACAGTGCTTGGCCATGGTAGGCACTCAGTCGACATTTGAAGAAGGGTGATCAAGGAGAGAAGGAGTGAAGGGAGGGAAGGGAAACGGGAGGGAGGGAGGAAGGAAGGAATCCATTACTATTCACTGAACCAGCATTAGAGGCTTAGGGGCACCTGAAATCAGAGCTCTGTGGAGGGCAGAGAGGCTAGGTGTCAGGCTGGCTTTCTGTCCCCACATCCAGGAATTTTTTCCTCTATTACTGAGTCAAAATGTTGCTGTGGGGCGACAACATGACCAGAATCATCAAAAGCTAACTAAGCATTAAGCTAGATTGATGAGTTTACAGTGAATCTGGATGCTGTAGTCTTTTGGGTTTTCATCACAGGGGTCAGAGATAACCCGGTGACACTGATTGTGATGAGGCAAGAGGAGGGGTGCACAGAGGACGAGATGGAAGTGGGGTGTCCTGGTTACTGGTCCCAGTTCTGCACCAATGATTCTTGGGCAAACCTCTTTCTCTCCGTGCCTGGAGTCACATCTTCAAAATTAAGGGGATGGAGAAAATCAGTGGCCCTCAAACTTTATTTTGAAGCAGTGGAATCTTACAAGAAATCCCAAAATATAAAAACAGAGCAGTAGAACTTAATTGGTATATGCATATTATATATTCAAATGTATGACATTTACTTATACAGATATGAACAATAAGATGCGTTGGTATAAGCCAACTATTAAAATTGGGGGTAATGAAAGAAAGAGGCAGCTTTATATCTACTCTAATCATCTGATTTATTTTTAATTTTTGTTTTCATGGCAGAACAAGGAGATTCTCACAGACAACCACTTGCAAATGGTAAATGCTCATTTTTCAATCTCAGAATCTTGTTTTATCGAAATGGCAAGTTAAGCTTTATTCCAAGGTCTTCAGAAAAGTGAGTTAGCCTGGCAACACAATTTAACATCCTTGGGGTTACCAACAGGCTAAGATACGTTTTATTAACTCATAAGCAGCTGAATTTTAAAAAATTCCACAGTATGGTTAACAGATATCCAAAAGAATGGTTTCAGATCCTTTGAAACACCTCCAAGTGAACAATCTGAACAGCATTAGGCTGGAGGATTTCTACAGGTCCCTCTGTCTCTAAAAGGCTCTAAGTCTGAATATGTATTTGTTGAGCACATACTATACCATGTGCTAGTCCCCAGCGACAGAGGTGATTATGACCCAGAACATTTTTCAGATCTTTCACTGTAAGGTGTTTTCATATATTATTTTATTTTGTCCCCTCCCCCCAAACCTGTAATGCACATACTATTATCTCCTTTTTTTATAGACAGGGAAACTGAGGCTTAGAGAAGTTAACAATTTTCCCAAGGACAATAGTTAGTAAGTGTCAGTACTGGGACTCAAACCCACATCTGTCCACTCTGGATGTCTTGCTCTTAACCATTTGGTAACATTTTTCTAGTTCTTTAAACCTTTGATTCAGAGCAGAACTGGTCCTGGCCACTTCTGGTCCAGGAGGAAGAGGGGGTGACACCCCAGCCATCTGAGGAGGCTGGTGACTGGACTTCTGTGGGCCCTTGATCCCCTGGTTTGCTCTGATAATACTTCTCTCATAACAGCTTCAGCAGCCAAGCCCACCCGGGCTGCTGGCATGGCTGCCAGGTCTCCTCCACAGGGAGAAAGAACGCCTCCCATTAGCAAGTGCTGCAGCTCGGAGCATCCCTGGGATGGGAAGCATCTGTTGCTGCTCCCATTGTTCCAGCTGAGAGCACGCTAATTGTCCTCTCCAAAGTTGGACTGTAGTCTCTTGCCAGAGGGAAATTATGGACCCTTTTTCAGCAGGCGCACTGTCCTTTCTGCAGCTGTCAGCTGAGTGGCCCCAGGAGGAACAGGCTGATTCGGAGGGGAGGGAGGATGGAGGCCTATCATGCATCCTGATCTATACAGAGAAGGAAAGTTAGCACAGCCCTGTGAGAAAGCAGGGCACCCGCCAGACACAGGAAGGCTGGCGACAACCCTTCTTGACCATTCCACTTGACTCCCTGGCATGCGTGATGGCTTGTGGTGCTGTTGGATAATTCAGGGGCTCAAACGGAGGTAGCAGCATGGAGTAAAAAGTAGTAGAACAGGCATGGGGGTCAAACTGAGCGGGCTCAAATCCCAGCTTTGCCACTTATTAACTATGACCTTGGGCTTCCCTGGTGGCACACTGGTTAAGAATCCACTTGCCAATGCAGGGGACATGGGTTCGAGCCCTGGTCTGGGAAGATCCCACATGCCACGGAGCAACTAAGCTCGTGCACTGCAACTACTGAGCCTGCGCTCTAGAGCCCGCGAGCCACAACTACTGAAGCCTGTGTGCCTAGAGCCCGTGCTCCGCAACAAGAGAAGCCACCGCAATGAGAAGCCCGAGCACTGCAACGAAGAGTAGCCCCCCACTTGCAGTAACGAAGACCCAACTCAGCTAAAAATAAATAAATAAATTTACTAAAAAAACAAAACTATGACCTTGAGAAATCACTGTCACTTATTTACCTTACTAGGAAACTGGGAGGAGTACAGAAGCCAATTAAAAAACATAAAATGGGCTTCCCTGGTGGCACGGTGGTTGGGAGTCCACCTGCCAGTGCAGGGGACACGGGTTCGAGCCCTGGTCTGGGAAGATCCCACATGCCGCGGAGCGGCTAAACCCATGTGCCACAACTACTGAGCCTGCGCTCCAGAGCCCGTGAGCCACCATAAAAAAAAAAAAAAAAAAAAAAAAAAAAAAAAACATAAAATGTCTAGCAGAGATTTGGGGTATAGCCAGTGCTAATAAATATGATTTCTTCTTATTATTATTATTATTACTGTTGTTATTATTGTACCTCTAAGTATTTAATCATCTGTGTGGAGACAGTCTACATACACAAGGTCTCCTAAGTAAGGAGGTAAAAGGAGTATACAGAAACAGAATAGTAGTATTCATATATATTCAAAAATATTTTAAGTCTTTTTAAAAGTTTTTTAAATTTTTTATACAATTTTTAAAGGTTACACTTCACTTACAGTTATTACAAAATATTGACTATATTCCTCGTGTTGTACAATAAATCCTTGTAGCCTATTTTACACCCAAGTACTGGAAACCAGTCCCAATGTTCTGAAATATGGGCACCGCCTACACTAGCAAACAAAACTCTGTAATAAAACACAATTTTTAAGCAAAAATAAAATTTTAAGTCACCTACTATGTTTCAGGTATGTGCTGGCTGTTAAGCTTCTAGCTGCCAACGAGATGACCTGGCCCTACTAGGAAGTCTCGTAGGATGGGTGTTCTGAACTGGAGTAGCAGCCAGTGTTGGAAGAATTTGCTGGAAGCTTTGGCAAACTGTTGGAAGGCACAGAGCCTCGAGCCACTTCATGGCTCCAGGGTTACCATTTCTGCACGGAAATCTTGGGTCTCAGCGCCATACGACAATGCAACAGGAAGAGCGCATGTCTGGGGATGAGCCTTGCCCACCCCTAGTCCAGTTCCAACACTTCGGGTTGTGAGACTTTGGCCAGTCCCTTCTTCTTCCTTGCCCCCATTTAGCTATAGCACAAGGATAATAATTGCTGACTCACCTACAACACAGTGGTGCTGCAAGGAGGGACCAAGCAACCCAACCACCCTGTGAATGTCTTTGGAATCCAAATAAAAGGTGTTATCACCATTATCTTTCTTCTCTTAGAGACTCCAATACCTTGGGTATTGTCCAATTCCCCAACATGAAGATTCCTATTTTGAATTGAATTTATAAGAATTTGTGAGTTTGGTTCCTACACACACACACACACACACACACACACACACACACACACACACACACCATCCCTAAAGAGCATATGATATCCTGGGTCAGACATGCTCGTCACAATCACGTCCTTCCATCTAAGGCAGAGAAAGGAGATGTACCCATGTTACCTCTATGTTGTTTTTGATCTGGCCCCCAAACACCCCAGGATCAAACTTAAAGGGCAAATACTTCCCAGAGAGGAGCATATCAAGGTAAATTCACCATAACTACAAATGAACTGTAATCTAATCATATCATTGAAGACCTACCGGCAGGCCCAGTGTTCCTCTGTACTGCCTCATCGTGGGTCAAAGGAGAACATGAGGCCTGGAGGGAAGAAGCCATAGACACTCAACAAATATTTCTCATGCTAGGAACTGTATTTGGAGTTAGAAGCAGAGTGGAGCGCAAGACAGACGAATGTCGTTTTATGCATCATAGAGCTTAGTGTCTAGAAGAGAAAAGAGATCATTGAAATATTCCCACAAATGTATCATTTCAGACTGTGGTGAGGGCTCTGAAGGTAAAGTACAGGGTGTTAAAAAAAAAAAGTGCAGAGAGATTGGGAGGAGCCTCGTAAGCAGCAACAAAAGGGGTTAAATTGAAAAGGAAAAAAGAAAAACACTATTTAACCAGTCAATGAAATTAGGTAAAATTATCTGCTTGTCTTTATGAAAAGATCTAATGCTGCCCTTTACAATAAAGGCTTGCAAGATACAGTAAAATTAATTTTATGTTGGGCTGCCAGGTGCTGTTATGAGACCATGTTTATGTAAGCAGTCCCAGCGCTTCAAACATTGAGTTGTAAAGGCCGAGTCTCAGGAGTGGCTTAGTGAGGAAAAACTCAAGTCCCGGCATTCCCCCTGGGGCTAAGTCTCAGCAAGCTTTATGGCTGGACACCCTGTTGGGTGTTTTTCCTTAAATAGTCCCTCCTGACAATACGTGGCAGAGCCCTGAATGAGAAATGGTATGATCTGTCTTTGGGTTTTTGCTCAGCAGCAAGGTGGAAGGGAATTGGGAATGTCTATCTTTACTTAAAAACTAGGTGAGAATAGTTCCTATATAGAGAGTCACAGATTGGACTTTCTCCAGTTCCTGAATAAGAGGAGGCAGGCTCATTGCAGGGAAGAAGAAAAAGAGCTCAACCAAGCAGGCTTGATTGGAAGAAACTGGGACATTTTTTGAAGTGAGGACTTCCTGTTCCAACCAAGTCCTGGTGTGGACTTGTTGTGAGGAAGCTACTTTTCAGCCATGGCTGCATTTGCCTGCTTCCCTTGCATCTAGATGGGATCATGAAACACCACCAATGGAATAGGACCAGAAGTCCACTGACCTTGAGAAGCAAGTGTGCCTATACCACCTCCCCCCTCCTTTTCCTTTCCACTAGCTTCCTGCAGAAGAGCGCAGTCACCTAAAAATCACATTAGGGATGACAGAGCCACAATGTGGAAGGAGCCTGGGTCCTGGAGTCAACACTCGGAGGCGAGCTAACTGCCAATTAGGAAGATCCATTTTAGACATTATGTGAGTGAGAAATCAACTTTTATTTTGTTTAAGTTGTTATATTGGGGAATTTTTTTTAGAGCAGCTAGTATTACTCCAATAGTATTATCCCAACCCTGGGATTCGGACTAGTTGGTACCTTTTCTTTACATTCCTTAATATGTAGCAAATATGTTGTTGCTATCCCTACTATGTCCATTGGAAATATTGTTAATTGATTATAGCTTTTTTAATCAGTTTTTATGTGGTCTCAGAAACCTTCTTGACATTGTAGTTATTACCAAATTTTTGAAGTTGCACTCAATAACATTTATTTGCTATTACAGCATGACTATAAGCTTCTTAAGATAAGGGTTTAATATCCATCACTTATCACGTGGCCAGCACATAGCAGCAGCTCAAAAATGTTTGCTAAATGAATGAAGGAAGGGTAGATGTTCTGTAAAGAAGATCTACAATATTCTTATATATTTACAATTTTCTTTAGGCCAAAGAGCTACCAAAAAAGGGAGAGCCATAGAGACAATTATTAGGGTAATTCAACTCGGGTATTAAGAGTCCTGGTAGACTCGGAGTAGCCATGCCAGGATGGAAGGTCTGTATTCACAGATAATCTCTCACCTCTGTATTTTACCTTGCCTGCATAGAAAAAACAATCAAATTGTTCAGATCTGCTTGGAGCTGCAGTGTCAGGAGAGGTGAGGGGAAAAATTCACACTATTGTTTAGATGGTATCTTGAATATCACAGCCAGTCAGATGTTTACCTGCAGAGTCTGCCAAGAATCTATGTGAACAGCAGTGAGGATGGCCATCCCTTTCCTTTGCATCACCAACTCCAGTAGGAGGACTCCTGCATCGGTAATTTCATTTGATCATTGTTTAAGTAAAGAAAGCAGAGGGGAATTTACCCATTTCACGGATGAAGAGAGAATCCTAGAGGGAATATAGCTTGACAGCATCATAAAATATTAAAGATAAGCTCAGATCCAGAACCCAGGACTCAAAATTTCATCCATCCATTCATTCATTGCTTCATTCAGCTAGTATTCACTAAGTACTTATTTGTCATGCACCATGAGCCCCTGGGTCTTGCTTACCACATCCTCTTATCATTCTTCCACAACACAGACTCATATTTCTTCCTCACGCTTGGTACTTTATAGAGTATAGTCCTTTCCCTTCCACACTATCAGACTGTTAAGGTCAAAGTAGTGAGAGGAGTGTCACATGGCAAGACAGTATTGGACCCTGCTCTTGAAAACATGCAGAGTCTATAATTTGACTGGAAGTAACAGAGAGACGGTCTGAAGTCTTTGATTTCAGTTCCCAAGGGCCTGAAAGCATTCTCTCGGTGCCTTAGCCTGGGCTTCAGAGTTACAATTTGAGAAATGTAGCTTTCAGCTCAGAGCCTGGATCCATAAAGACCACAGTCCAGCTTTGCTGGCCGTCAGCCATCAGAGCATCTGAGATAGACATGGAACCAGCCTGCTGGGTCACTTCCACAGACACTGGGACACTCAGATGCAGATGCCAGCTTCCAGCCCAGGGTGCTCTCATCAAAGCAAGAAGGCTCTTCCCAAGACCTTCAGTGGGGGCCAAGGAGGACTAGTGATGCCCAGTTCCTTCGACCCCTGCTAGACCTGCATGGCTGTCAATTCCTTAACTTATCCTTAGAGGGAAGTAGGAATTCTCCTGGAAGGAGGATAGTGATTTCATAGGAGAAAATTAATTGTCATAGGGAAAAAAGTATTAGTGATCTCAGAGCACATAAGAGTATTTTTTTTTAAGTCCTTGGAAAACTCACTTTTACAGTCCTCCAAGACTGCTCTTTTCCCCCTCCTTCCCATAAGGTATTCTCCACTCCACTCTTCCCAAACTCTCAAATACACCAGTTTTATTCCTGCTTCCCCAATGTCTCATCAACAATCTGAAATGCATCTTTCCTTTCTACCTGTTTAAGCAAGTCCTGCTTCTAAGTCAGATTCAAGTTTGACAATGGAATCACTTCTTTCCCCACAACTTTCGATGGTCTGGAGAGAGGGGCCCACACCACAGCATTCATCACGGCTCCCTCTGTTTCTCTTTACGTGTGTCGATCCCACATTTCCTCTGAGATTATACGCCTTGTGCGGTACAGGCAATCTATCGTGGACTCTTTCGTGTATAAACTTAACACTCCATTTTTAAAAACTTAAATGTTTTTCTTGCTGTTATTGTTTTTCAAGCATTGGGTGAGGCCTTTGGTCTCACATAATAGATGCTGTATTCTAAAGAGCTAATCCAAATTTGGGGTCTAAGTGGATTTGCCATCTGCTGTGAACAGTTTTAAGTAGATGAGACTGCCATGCGGGGAAGACTTTGGGGCATGGGGACAACCTCCCAAGGAGGTCCTGCATGTACATCTGGGGATTAGTAATGTTGACATCTTTGAAAATGAGGTGACCCAAGCGAAAGTCAAGGAACTCAGCTTCCTCCTGTCTCAGTAACTTTTGGAAATCTTAGAGAAGAGACGGCATGCAGGTGAGACCCAGATCCAAAGGCCAGGCTTCCCAGATGAACATGCAGGCTTGTCGGGGAGGGAATACTGGTAACTGGAGAGGGGACACATAGGCCCCCTGTCCCGACCCACTTGTGAAAGACCCTGTATCAATTGCTCCAGTTTTCTCACCACGTCCCACCCCCTCCAAAGCTGGCCGAGAGCCAGGCAGACCTCCGACACTAAAACTGGCGAATGAGATCCGAGCCTTGATCTCCCCTCCCCACCTCTCTGAGCGAGGATTTTGGTGCCAGCACCATATGTTGAAAGGGCCCAAGCACAATCCTATTACCATTGCAGGAGGCATTAAATAATTATATGAATTTACCTAAATATGGAAAAAAGTCTTTACAAATCAGGGACACTTGGCCCATTTTCCAGCTGCACGTTTTTCTCTTGGCATGGCGCACTGTCCCGTTGGGTTCCCATTGCTACTTGGAGTGTTTCCTTGAATTGTGGGGCACATAGCTTCTCTTGTTCTGTTTAATTTTCTCAAAGCCCGTTCTGTATGCTGGCCACAAACTTATTATATGGAAAAAAATGGCCACAAAGGTGTGGATTGTGCTGAAGTGTACCCTGAGGGGGAGTGCCTATAAATAGCAATTTCTCGTATATGAAACCTTCCAAGAGGCGGTCTTTCATGAGACTGCTTTCCAAAAAAGCTGAAGGAATGGAAAGGGGAAGAAAGGAGAGGGCAGGAAAGGATTCAAAGGGGAAAGGGAAAGGGGTTATGTCATGGAGTTAGAGGTAGGCCATCTGGGTTCCACGCGTCTGAGGACCACGAATGGGACTTTTCTTTGGTGGACTTGCCATGGAAACACCTCTTCTTTAGTCTGTATTTTCACTGTCAACGAAATCATGTTGACAGTGAGACATGTCTAAATCATGCGCCTCTACCGTTTGCTGTGGAATTGGAGGGCTGACATGAGGGTCCTACCTACATAGCTCTGCCCCCCTTGAAACAGCCTGTCCTCACAGGAAGGCCAGAGTGACTGTCACCCACACAACCCAACTGGAAAGGCCAAGGAAAGGGAGGTCCTGGTCCCTTACAAGGTCCTCTGATCCAGGAACTGTCTGGGATTCCCTTCCTTGGAATAAGGGCTTCTAGAAGATGCTTCTCAAAGGCTCTGTGAAAGTCCAAGGTTTTTTCTTTTGTTTCTAGCCCCCTGAAGAAAGACTTTTGTTTGTTTGTTTGTTTCCATCACAGCACTTGGATTCCTGTTACTTTCTAGTCCTGTCTCCTTGTGGACCAGTAACCAAGAGTGAGTGAGGACCAATCCACAGCCCACCCCTTGAGTAGCTCTCTTCTAAACTACAGGGAGATGAGATGCAGCTAAAATGTCCCCTTCTGACAGATGTGTCCTTTGATGTTGGGTGTAGGCTGTCCCATCTTTGTCAGAGCAGAGATATAAAATGAGCAGCTGGGGACCCAGAAGATGAACCTTCCCAGCCTCACAAGTTTACAGAGGGCCCACCTAGCCTGAAAAGAGTGCTTACTGCTACCAGCCCTCACCACGGTCTCCGAGGTCTTGGGGGAAACTAGTCTTCAGATACGACCAGGGTAGCTGTAGAAGCCTAAGCACGAAGTTTTAAGGTAATGTGTGTCTTTTTAAACGGTATTAAGATGTGGTTAAGACAATAGTGAAAAGATGTCAGAGGAAACAAAGAAAGGTGATTTTTTAAGTTCCTAACTTCCCCTCCCAAAAGCGTTGCCGGCCCCACCTCACAAAATATTTACTGTTCTGAAGTCAGGGTCTGGCAGGGCCTCTGCCTCTAGACGTTATGAAAGATGCAATTTTCCTAACTTCGCCACCCTCCTTCCTGCTCACGTCCAGCCTGTTCTATCCGTGGCTTCTCTCTCTCCCCTGCTGTTAATTCCAGGCGTTAGGCAGATGCCGTTTCCTCGACAGTCTGGCAGTGTGCACTGCATCGCCTGTGAGCTTGTTAAAAATGCAGAATCTCAGGCCATGCCATGCCCCCCACCTACCTCAGATCCCACATTTTAACAGCATCCTCAAGTGGTTTCCGTTCACATGCTTCTCTTGGAAGCGATGACAGTGACATGTGCATTCAGTTCCACCCTCTGACATGTGGGAGATGATATAAGCAGAACAACTTAAGAGAGTTGAAGGACAGGAAACCAATAAGGTAAACAAAGGGCTAGAATAACAGATAGTAGCTACTATCATCCCTAGACCTGAAGGGGCAAAGAGAGGGAGCGCCAGCACCCCAGAAGCTGTAGGAGGGAGTCCCTGACAGAGGCTGGGGCGTCTCATGAAGGGTGTGGCCTTCAGTAGAGGAACAGGGGAACATACACCCTTCTAATCCTGGGGAGATAAATACCCCAACCTCTCTCTTCTTTCCCCCTCTCTCTGCTGGCAATGTCTCTATTAAATGTTGAATTGTGTCCCCCAAAAGATATGTTGAAGTCCTAACCCCCCATACCTCAGAATGTGACCTTATTTGGAACTAAGATCATTGCAGATGTAATTAGTTAAGACAAAGGCATACTGGAGTAGGGTGGACCCTAAATACAATATGACTAGTATCCTTATAAAAACAGAAGATGCACAGAGACAGACAGACACAGGGGGAAGATGGCCATGTGAGGATGGAGGCAGAGACTGAAATAATGATCTTCAAACCAGGCATTGGAAGAGGCAAGGAAGGATTCTTCCCTGCAGGCTTCGGAGGTAACAAGCCCCTGCTGCCACCTTGATTTTGGTCTTCCAGTCTCCAGAACTGTGTGATAATAAATGTGTCTTGTTCTCAGCCACTCGGTTTGTGGGGCTGTGTCACTGCAGTCCTAAGAAAAGGATATAGTCCCCAAATGGAAGGCAGAGAACAAGAGAACCAGTTAATACAAGGGTGGAAAAAATAGAGAAGGAATGTGGAGGAACAAACAATGAGTGTCCAACAGACAGGAGCTATTGCAGTAGACTGATAGAGGAACTTCCCTGGCAGTCCTGTGGTTAGGACTCCACACTCCCAATGCAGGGGGCACGGGTTCGATCCTGGTTTGGGGAACTAAGATCCCACATGCTGCATGGTGCTGCCAGGAAAAAAAAAAAGAAAGAAAGAAAAGAAAAGGAATAGACTGATAGAAAGCTATTAGGTTAAAAGAAAAAACAAAAAATTCTCCTTTCATAAGAGTTTCCAAACCTGGTTGCTGCTGGCCCCCTTCCCTGGCCACAGTATGTGAGCATAAGGCCAGCATGCAGAGGGGTTAGGACATTGAGGGTGAGATAGCAGATGATAAACGTGATGGCTTAATTTAAGCTCTTTTTTTTTTTTTTTTTTTTTGGGGGTACGCGGGCCTCTCACTGCTGTGGCCTCTCCCGTTGCGGAGCACAGGCTCCGGACGCGCAGGCTCAGCGGCCATGGCTCACGGGCCCAGCCGCTCCGCGGCATGTGGGATCCTCCCGGACCGGGGCACGAACCCGTGTCCCCTGCATCGGCAGGCGGACTCTCAACCACTGCGCCACCAGGGAAGCCCTAATTTAAGCTCTTGATCCAGCAATACATGAAGCCTCTCTCCTTTTTGACTTGATCTACTATCTCCAAAGACCTAAATGTCAGAGAATGGTAATATATTTTACTTACTTTCATGAGTCCTTCTGGCTAATCTTGATATCTTTCCTGAGGGAAAGAAAGCAACACCTTCCAGACAGGAAATTTGTTAGGAACCAGTCCATATGAAACAAACAAACAAACACTTCTTATAAAACCAAACATATAGTTCCTTGCAGATCCTTTTTATGAAAAATCAGAAACAGCCTAGATGCCCAGCGTAAGGGGATTAGGCAAATGAATCTTCTACATCCAGTCAATGAAATTCTATTCAGGCAAAAATTATGACATGAGAAGATAGTTTTTGAAATGTCCTCCACAGGACCCCAAGGTTTTTCTCAGAACCCCTCACAGATGGAAGGGTGTGAGTGATTACACTGAGCTATGGATATCATAATTCTGATTTAACCAGAGTGTTTATTTTGACCTGTTTTTATCCTTTTGGCTTCCAGATAGGATTTCCATTGAATGAAGCATTCCAGGCAGCACCCATTAAGTATGTCAGTTGGGTTGAACATACCCATTGTTTACCTTTTATGCACATGGGTGGCACTGGGGGAATCATAGGGCAGAAGAGTCCAGGTTTGATGAGCAGAAGATCTGAGAATGATTGTGGCCGGCTCATGACTCAGAGCTCACGTAAAACTGATCCATGTGGATAAAGAGGCCAAGTGCGGAGAGGAAAGACCCTGACTCGGAGCAGGGAGATCTGGGTTCTCGGCCCCATGGTGTCACCAGCAGGCAATGTGCTGGGCTGTGGTTTCCTTGTCCTTAGAGGTCAAGGGCTCCACCTGGATGGTCTCTTATGTTCTCATGGACACACCAATGTTCTTTAGTATTATGGAGAACCTTGTGTAATGTCAAAAAAAATTTTCCCCAAATACCCACGCTCATTGTCTGCATATCCATGCCTAATTTCAACTTTTCTTATGTATTTTCTGCCCTTTTCCTAGACAGGAACCAGATATATGGATAGAAATAGTCTGTTACAGATACAACATTGTATTTAATCTCCGTATATATCTGTATCTCTACGTATCTATACCTATCTCTCTCCATAGCATCTATAGAGAAAGAGCTTGAGAGAAGAGCGATTATCTATATCTATGTATCTATATCATCTATCTATCTATCTATCTATCTATCTATCTATCTCCTATCTATCTATCTCTCAAGAGAACAGACAGTTTTCATCCATTTTCGTAGGATGGTAGTGCTGGGAGAGGTGGTAAACTGTTGAGTCAAGACTGTTCATTCCTCATGAAACTGACGCTCAAAGAGAGGGTACGACATAACCAAAGTTATACAGTTAGTTGACATCCAACCCCCAGCTAAACCCCAAGATTTTAAAGTCAAAATTAACAGCTCTTCACACTACAGTTGTTAACTTCACACTATACCCTAACATGTACTTGCTGTACTTTCTGAGGTCTTGAAGAGGGAAAAAAACAAAAACAAAAAAAACCTGTCTCTGAACTTCTGCTCGCCTAATGAACTCATCCGATTTACCAGAGGTACGAAAGTGAAACAAAGCTGATGTACAGTCCGTTAATCCTGCATCTTTCTTGGCGGCGGCCTCTGAAACAGCGGGAGGACAGTCCTCCAGCCTGCAGTGGTGTTATGGATCACAACGGAAGCATACTGTCATCAGATTAATTTTCCAACGCTCCTACCCCCAACCACAAAATCCTGAGAGAACAAGTGTCAAATACACTTAATAATTGCATAATTATGACATCTGTTACTCTCCAGCACCTCTTAGTGGAAAATTAACTGAAGAAATAGCAGGTTCAAAGATGTGTTAACACTCTGATAGCAGATTTAATTGAAATATGACGGGGGAGGATAATGGAGATTAAATTAAGCTCTCAGATAATCATCTGACACAAAGATAATTGAGCCAGCCTCTGCCACGTTGATGAACGCTTCGGAGATGCTGTGCGGGGTGGCATTTCGAGTATCTTATCCTTCAGGCAAAATGGAATTCTTCTCCCTCCCCCTCCTTCTTCTCTCTCTCTCGTCATTCAACATTTGTATCCTCCAAATCGATAATGTGAACAGCAGCATAATTGGAAATAAAAGATGATCTGAAATCCACAGGAAATTAGGTTTAGGTGCTCTGAGGAGATACAGTCTCATCCTAGACACAGGGTGAGTTTTTATGAGCCCTCCATAAGACGGATGTGCCCCTACCCTGAAGACTCCCGGGGAGTGTTTTTCCAATACCTCTGTCCTCAGTGGAGAGAACTTCCCGTGTATGAGATGGGGAGGGGACCACAGACAACAAGAAGGGACAACAGTCGCTTTGTACCTTTTCTCCTCCCACAGGGGACATCACCGTGCTTTGCAGGGCAAGCTCAGGATGCAGTGTGCGCTGCAGAACTGGTACCCAGTGCTGGAGAGCACAGAGTCATCCTAGGAGGCAACTAGCTCCTGGTGGCTATTAGCGAATGTCCTGGGGTGGGATGGGGTGGCATGTGGTGAACAGTTGAAAGCAGGAAGTTCTGGTTACTGTCATTGAAAGTGTCAGCCTTCAACAGTCCTAGAGAGTAGGTCCCCACCATGTCTCCCCTTCCTTTAACTTAGGGAACACCTGCCTTTCCAAGGGCTGTGAGTGGCAGGCTAAGTGTAGACAATAAGATGGCATGCAGAAGGAGTCTTCACCCTTCCTCCACTCAACCGATGCCCCAGCTACTCAGAGTTTCAAGTTGGGGGCTTTAGACCACTGTGATTTACCTGCTTTACCAATGTGGGGTGGAGAGAATGTGGTCACATCTCCTTTCAGAGTCCGCTGAAGCATCTGTGTCACATTTCCCTCTTATTCTTCTCTTCCTTGCCATCACCCTGCCCACAAACACACCAAGAATTCCCTGTCCGTGTAGTACAGGGGTACTTCACTACCCCTGTGCAGTGACATAATTCAGGGGCACCCCCTTGGGGCTGGAGGATGCCACCGACACAAGTGCCCCCAGAAGTGGATTGCCTAGCAGACGACCACCCAGGGCAAAGCTGGGGCCCTAAACCTAACACGGGAGGAAGAAATCTTCCTCACCTGGTGCAGCCATGTGCATATCGTGCCTGTGGGATTCAAACAAGGGGGCCTAGGCAGAGCCTCTTAACGCCAGTGGCATAAACCACATACTCTAGTTCAGACCCACATCTCAGCAGTAAGTCCTTCAATGGACCGTGGAGCCTGACAACCAGGGAATTCCCTCCAAATTTGGTCAGAGCATCCACACTCCAGTCTTCTTTCACAGGGTCTCCAGGACACAACGCCCACCATGGCTGAGACAGAGTCTGGCATCCAGGGTCTCACACGTGGCAGAGTTCCCCTTTCACCACCCAGCCTTCTTTTTCAAACCTCACAGAGATTGTATTTTACAAAGCTCATTGCTCCTCTCGATTATCAGGCTCAAGTAGGACAGATGATTCTGCAAGATCACAATAACATTTAAACCTGGAGAGAACGATGGAGTTCTCCACCCCTTCCCTTCCGTCCCCGTAGAGTTCCATGACTAAACTTTCCCAACTCCTGGATATCAGCAGTAAATTACATCTCATCCAGCCCCCAGCTAATCTATGATGGCAAAGCTTAGAATATGGCTGGTCCCATCTGTCCTATAATTTCTGTCTTAAGTTGTTAATTTATTGAGGCATCAAAGCACAAGGCATCTCATGAGAAGGCAACTTAAGGGATTGTTTTAATCATCCTCCTGCAGCCAGGTAATATGGCACCAGAAATTCCTTCCAAAGAGAAGATTCTTGACCCTCCTCTGACCTGTCTTTTTATCTGCAGGATGGGTGTGTGGCGCCCATAAATCAACTAAACCCATCTCTTTCTGTCTAGTATGATGCTGCCAGTTGACACTGGATGGCTGGACTCTGCCTAAGAGAATATTAGAAAACCACAATGGTGACATGTGTTGTTGCTTCCACCCCTCTTAGGAATTTCTACAGTTCCTTGGAGAAGTTGATTACTTTTTAAATTATGTATCATTTTGTCTTCTTGGGCAAAGTACACAATCAACGATATGTTTCGCTGAGTATGTAAATGACTTTTACATATTTCAAAATAATATCTAATTAAAATGTCAAGGTTATAGCTCATGTGGCAGGAGTGGACAGGGCTCCACTGCCTCCTTCAGCCTCTCAAAGTGACATTTAAAATATGTCCTATAATTAGGAGCAATTATAAATTCCAATTAAAAAGAAACCTGCACAATTCTGACGATATTTTTCTTTGAAGTTTCTTGCTTTAATTTATGGGCTTGGTGCACCAAATTGTCTCAGCTTCCTCAGATAGGTTTCCAGACAGAAAAGTCTTCCAAAACTGCAGAGAGAAAAGCAGACCAAATGTAAGTCAAGTAGTAAAGTTCATTAAAATGGGTTATTGCATCTATAACTTCTGGACTTGGCGTTCATTGATTAGAGATTAAACATCATCCTTTGTACTACTCAGATTGGGATTTTTAATTAGGATGTCATTATTACACAGATATAATGAAGGCCAGATTGATTTCTGAGACCTTTTGAAATAATAGCACTACTTCTGCAAAATGAAAATCATAATAGATTATTGACTTCTTCAGGAGTTTTGATCCAAGGGCACCTCCCCAGTGTCAGCATTTTCAATATTTTTAGTTTCATGCAAAGAGACACTCATAATTAAGCTTACATTAGAAGTTTGTGCACATCGACTCTGTGTTATGGATGCCGATGGCATCACATGGATTACCCTTAAATTATAATAGCAGTGACGTCGCTTGTTGCTGAAGTTGTTTATATACCACAGAGCCTCTGTGTAATTTAAAAACTGTCCAGATTCATAACGGGTAACATACCTGATTCACAAGATCAGGAGTTCACCAACTTTCTTAACTCATAGGCTCTTCACATCTCAGTAAGTTTTTCAGGGTGCTCCTAGTTCAAAAGAAATAATTAACAGTTCCATGTATTAGTCAGGTCCAAACAACTTAATAAGTGTTTATGTCCTAACAACTTACTAGGCATATTAAAAAAACATAAATTGAAAGAAAAACATATTATGTTTATTTTGTTTTCGAATACCCACAAATACTTCTAATGGGATGTCTGTACCTGTTGGGCTCTGCACAGCCTCTCAAGTTTTGGAATCAGGTTGGACCCTGCCACCCTCATTTCCTGTTTCACATTGATGTTTATTTGGGTCTTGCTTTTTATCACAGCAACCAATGGAAAATCCAGCTTCACAGAGATAGGATGTCACTGAAAGTAATACAGCATGATCGAATGTTGAAACTGAACGACCTCAAGCTAGTAGTTTGCAAGGTGTCTGAGAAATGTTACTGTGTTTTCCTCGAAAATTTATCTGTCAGGGCCCCTGTGAACTCACTGGGGCGCCCTGGGTACCCTGGCACACAGTTTGGGAACCATGACACTAGCCTTAAGTTTCTTGATATTATGGGATATGTGTTGTCCATCTTTATAGTAACTCAGGCGCTCAATAGACACTGTTTAAAGAATGGTGCTTTTTGTTAGCACTTTTCTTGTTTAGATCATTTTAATTCAAAGTACGACAATTTGATAACATACACGTACACTGCCAACACTTGATATATTTTCTGGCACATACTCAGAGGGCTTAAGTCGAGGAAGTCATCTCTAGTTGAGACATTTCACAGATACTTCTCTGTGAAGAAAAGACATATCTCTGAGTGTCTTAGATTTTCTCCACAACTAGGAAAATCCTTAAAGCCCCATCCACAGCTCATTCCGTAA
Source organism: Aethalodelphis obliquidens (assembly GCF_003676395.1). Lineage (NCBI taxonomy): Eukaryota > Metazoa > Chordata > Mammalia > Artiodactyla > Delphinidae > Aethalodelphis > Aethalodelphis obliquidens. Next base: position 5,010,153 of record NW_020838019.1, on the reverse strand, counting down.
GGCATTAGAGATATACATAGAGAAGTGAGTGCTTGGACTAAAGAATTCCTGGGACCACCTGATCTTATCCCAAAGTAGATGGAGGTGCTTATGTCCAGAAATAGAGGCATAAATAAACTCCCTCTGAGCAGGGTAGCCTTTGCCTGTGAGTCCCACTGATGCCGTACATCTGAGAATCTGGAGAACAACACACCACACAATGCAGCAATGGCTAAACAACAATGTCCAGTGGTATAGCTACACAATGGAATACCATTCAGTCTTAAAAAGGAATGCAATTCTGATTGAACACAAGTGAAACTTGAGAATATTATGTTAAGTGAAAGAGGTCAGGCAGAAAAGGTCACACATGGTATGATTCCATTTATATGAAGGATCTAGAACAGGCAAATTCATAGAGCCTAAAAGTAGAATCGTGTTTACCAGGAGATGAAAGGAGGGGGGGAGGGGGAGTTATTGTTTAATGGGTACAGAGTTTCTGTTTGGGATGATAAAAATGTTCTGGAAATGGATAGTGGTAATGGTTATGCAACTTTGTAAATATGCTTATTGCCACTGAATTGTACACTTAAAAATGGTTAAAATTGTAAATTGTTATGTCTATTTTAACACACACACACACACACACAGCCTGGAAAATGTGGTTCACTTAAAAAGATGACACCAATAAATAAAAGTTAGAAGTGCAAAAACCCCACAGACACTGTCTCTCTCTCTCTCTCTCTCTCTCTCTTTTTTTTTTTTTTTGCATTCACTCATTTATTCAGTTCACATATATTAAGCCTATACTGCTAATTTTTTTTTAACATCTTTATTGGAGTATAACTGCTTTACAGTGGTGTGTTAGTTTCTGCTTTATAACAAAGTGAATCAGTTATACATATACATATGTTCCCATATCTCCTCCCTCTTGCGTCTCCCTCCCTCCCACCCTCCCTATCCCACCCCTCCAGGTGGTCACAAAGCACCGAGCTGATCTCCCTGTGCTATGCCATGAAATGCTCAGTCAGAACAGGGGTTGGCAAACTTTCTCTGTAAAGGGCCAAATAGTAAATATTTTAGTCTTTACAGACTTAACGATCTCTGTTGCAACTACTCAACTCTGCCCTTGAACTGTGAAAGTAGCTACAGACAATATGTAAACTGGTGAGCGTGGCTGATTTCCAGCAAACCTTTGTGGATGGCACTGATCTTAAATGTCATATGATTCTCACATACCATAAAATACGGTTCTTCTTTTGACTTTTTTTCTCAAACATTTAAAAATGTAAAAACCATTCTTAGATTTTGGGTCGTACTAGACAGAAGGCCAGATTTGGCCCCTAAGCTGAAGTTTGCTGAGCTAGAACCGCACATCAATGATGAGACAGTCCCATACTAATAATATTCAGAATCTCTCCGAACGTTAGGGATGGTGTTCTAAGGTGGATAGGAAATGCCACCCTTGGAAAATGTGTCAGTTCGTGATTCAGCCAGAACGAGGCATTCTATGACTGAGCCCAACCTGGAGTTGGCTCTCATTTCTTCTTCTTAAAATTTTGTCCCACTGCCCAATCATGTCCCAAAGGCCAGCCCAGTGCCCTGTCGATCCAGACAAGGGAGAAAATCCATTTGATTCTCTACAGGATGTAAAGAATGCTTCTAAACATCTCTTGCACTCTTGCAGGATTATTTCCACTGAAACAGAGACCTTCAAGTAACTGTGGGATTTATGAAAAACTTTTTTGAAAGGGAAGGGGACAAGGGGACTTCTCGGTGCTGCTGAACTAAAGTGATATATATATATACACACACACACGTATATATATGTATATATATGTGCGTATATATATATATATATACGTATATACATACATATATAAATACATATCTTTGATGTGTAGATTTCTCCTCCCATGTCTGCATTAGAAGTCTCTATATCAGCTCATGGTACCATTTTGTCAAAACAATGAACAACATTATATATAAATATATATATATATTTTTTTTTTAATCAGCAATGGCAGACTTTCTGAGAGGGAATTTTAGGGGAAAGGACCAAGGGAGCTTCCCAGCGCTACCAAAATAATATGATTCAGGCAACAGGCTCATTGCATATCTGCCCAGATTTTTTGGATGAGCAGAATTTATTCAACAAATTTTACTAAGCACCTACTTTGAGCTAAGCTTTGGGAATACACACTTCTTGAGAAACTCATATTCTAAGGTGTTAGTTTGTTTTCTTGTGGGTTTTTTGTGTTTTTTTGTTTGTTTGGAGGTGGGGTTGGGAAAGGGATTGCAGTGTATAAATACCAGAGTCCCTAATGGTAAGAATTTAGTTCTTACCATGCTGGTTGCTGTCCTCTGGAACTTTACTTAAACAAGAGGAATTTCTTCTCATACCAGCTACAGCTGTTTAGAAATGGGGGCTCCGGTCAGCTGCTGGGACATCACAAGCTGGGCAATAGACAGATGGGTGCAGGCAGCCTTCTCTGTGTACAAGTCTATAGGTTACCCTCCAATGGCTCAGAATATCCTGTGAAAGGTGAGGGCTGCTTTCCTGCATTTTGGGTTCTTCCTCTAATTCTTAACATCTCTCTCCCTCTCTCTTTGATTCTTAGATTTCTCCTCCTATTTCTGCATTAGAAGTCTCTATATCAGCTCATAGTACCATCTTGTCAAAACAATGAACAATAATAGTTCACAGTGAGCTCTAAATAATTTAAATATTTGGTTACAATGAAGATGGCCACAGCCTGTACGTCTATCTGAGCTCAGAAAGGGTTTCCTTCATTAGTTCTAACTTTATTTCCCATAAAATAGGAGGTCATTTGAGTAAAATGATAGTTGGAAAAAATTTTTAAACAGAACCAGCAAATAAACATGGTCTTTATGAGTTGTAACTTAATCCCCAGCTGATGTCATGTTTCATGTTTCAACATGCCTGACATCTATATATCAGGCAGATTTATGGAGACTTCAGGGTAAGGGTTAAGAGGATTTCTTAAATAAGGATAGTGTGTTGGTCTGGGGGTAATTTGCAGCTTCTGTTATCCATAGATCGAAATGTGCACTTTTGGGCAAATTATAGGAATATGCCTTTTCACTTAATCTCTTTTTTATGTTTAAAAAGTCTTTGGTTATGGGAAATGAGTGCATGAGAGAAGAGAGAGAGATGGAGAGACACTAAAAATATGGTTCTCCTTTGCCCCTATTTGGTCATTGATGTTGCTCTGGCAATACTAGAGAGAAAAGAAAAGATCTTGCATTGCAGACCTCAGAATCATAAACCACTCACAGGCCCTCTCTACTCCCATGCAGCTCTTGGTGGCAGAATGGTTGTGTTGGCTGCAGTGGGTAACCAAAAATGTAGCACCCTCACGGTTTCCTACCAAGTGCCTATTGGATCTGCACAATTCCAGCAGTTACCCCACAGGGAATGAGCTTTCCAAACATAAACGTCTCCTCATATCATACAAGTTGGTGGTCAATTAGCCCAGAAAAATGATTTTAAAATAGCCCCAGCAAAAATGACTCACTTCGGTTTCGACATTTATCTGGAGATGTTATCCAAGCTTCCCTTTAGGTCTCCTCACTCTGGTGAATGACTAAGAATAAGTCACACTAACGGATACAGCAAAGTCCCCCGCGGCTCAGTGGCTTCACATGGTCCAGGTTTATTTTTTGCTTATACTGTAGTCCTACTGAGTGTTTAGAGAGTGGACTTCTATACGGTGACTCAAGTAGTCAATGTCTTTCCAGTTTGTGACTTTGCCATCTGCAAAAACTTGGAGTCTACTAGATACTCTGCATTCCTCTGGGAAATGAGAAAGCCAGCAAGAGAGAAAAGTCAGGAGAACTACATGGGAGGTTTAATGGATCACTGGGCAGACTGGGTCACATGCTCCCTTAACTGCAGAGGATGCTGAGAAAGGCAGACGACTTGTTTCCGACCTCTATTCTGTTTTGCTGTTTTGTTTGTGTCAGTTTGTTTATTTGTTTGGCCGTGCTGCAAGGCGTGTAGGATTCTATTCCCCCTACGAGGGATCAAACCTGCGCCCCCTGCATTGGAAGCTCGGAGTCTTAACCACTGGACCGCCAGGGAAGTCCCTCCAACCTCTATTCTGATGCAAAAGCCACAGTACAGCACTGTTGAATGGCTGCTGGAATTTCCTCAGAGACAGAAGGACTTGAAATAAATAACAAAAACAAATGTAGCTTTTTTTTTTTTTACATTTGTAAAAAAATTTCATTGTGAGCAGTGGGCTTAATTTCACTTGGCTCTCACACTAGTCCTATGAGGCACTGTTATCCCTACTTTTAAATGGGGCTCTGAGTGGGGTGGGGCGCTTGCCTGTGCCCCAGGTGTAAGAGAGAGAATCTTAATCAGGACCCAGGTATCCCAGTGTTGAATTTGCAGTTTTTCTACTGTATTGAAATTGTAGGGGGTAAATGGTACTTGGGGCTGGGAGGCGGGGGTTATCTCAAGAAAGCTGGAAACTAGGTGGAATTGAGGGACAATTCCTTGTTCCATCTAAGTGCTGGTAAAGACTTACCTATGGGATATTTGAGAGGTAGAGCATAAAATTATTTCAGTTCTCTGCTTTGAGGCTAAATGCCAGCCTAATTCAGAAATCCAATCCCTGTTTGCCCTCGTCTTTTTTCTTCTCTTTAAGAAATGAAAGCATAACTTTTCATTGTGTCATATTAATATAAGAATATGAATGGTGGTGACATCAGCCAGGACAAGCAGATGACCTCCCAGCAATGGCTCAGAATGAAGGAAAAACAGTTAAACGAGCCCAGAAATATTTGAGAGGGTTAAGGTTAGAATCCTTGTGTGTGTTAATTTCCACAGCTGGTACAAGCCTAATAAAATGTTTTCATCCTTCCTGCCAAAGAAAGAGTAGAGTTCAACCCCCTTTGCCGCTCCAAAGAGATGTCACAAGGCTTCATAATCATGATTTCAAAGAGGTTTGTGGAAATGTTTCATTAATTCTTATAAAGAAATCTTTTTTTCTTAATTTTTCCATTAACTTCAGACATTTACTTGCAATTACATTTGTTCGGTGAATACAATGACAGAAATTAATAATTCATAGCTTTTGTCAGGGAAAATTTTTTAAAAAAGGACAGTTCAATCAAATGCAACTTTAAATGTATCACTTTTATTTAAATAAGATTTTTAAAAATAAATAAAGGGGACTGTTTTTGTACTTCTTATAAATCTCCTCTTCTCCAAATTTTATCTTATGCTCTAACCAGTGACATGAAATCTTGGGTTGTTCAGAGCCCATCAGGAAAATAACAGGTTCAGATCTGATGTTCTGAAAATGGGGAACTTGACTCAAGCTCCGTGTGTATGGCATTGCCTGGGTCTTCCGGGGCGTCGTGGTTGGTGACGGAGAATTGGAGCGTGAGAAAGCTGAAAGCGGCCGAAAAGATGGTGCCTTCCTGACAACCTCTCCTCTGACAATTGGAGAGGTTCAAGTTCAGAGAGAGTATGAGTCTTTCAAGTTCACAGAGTGAGTTAGCAGCATAAACAGAGCTCAGCTAACATCTCCTGACCCTTGGCCAAGGCTCTCCCAACGTGCGTTGCTCTCTTCAAGTCATCTTCCTACCAGAGCCTGCCTACCAAGTGGCTACTTAGGGATTTTGGTGTAGGGTGTTCTAGGCAGACCAAAACTTTCATCCCAACTGCCTAAACAACTGACCTGAAACTCTACCATTAAAGTTTGGTTACTTTGGATTATGAAGACTTTTAAAAATCATGTTCCCCTTGTTAAAATGAAAGTATTCGTCACTTGAAATCAGCTTAGATGGAAAGGAATAAAGGAGGCCAAGGCCTGGCAGAAATAGGCTCATAAGGGGAACAAAGTCTTCATTTAGGTCCAAGACAGTGGATGAGATGAATTCTCTAGGTCTCTCTGCCTCTCCCTGCCTTTAAGAACCTGGCTGGCAAATCAATTGTACCCATTAATGGTTCCAGTCAAAAAGAAGATAATAGAGTCAGACTTAAAAGAAAAGAAAAATCAAACCATGAGACACTTTCTGGAAGTGGCTAGCTAGGGTCTCTGGGAAGGGCAGTTTAGCATAATGGACAAAAATTGAATATCTCTAGGTTTGATTCTTTATTCAACTAGTTATAAGTTCAGTGCCTTGGAAAAATCACTACTAAGTTCTCTGAGTCGTACTTTCTTTATAAAATGGAGATGTATTCGTTAGCTCTTGTGCTGTAACAAAAGGCCCCAAAATGCAGGAGTTTCAAAGAGCAGTTATTTGTTCTCATGTGTCTGAGGGTCAGCTGTGGTGACTTTGCTTCTCACTGAAGTCTGTGGGTTAGTATGAGTGGCTCTGCTCTTTTTTTGTGTGTGTGTGGTATGCGGGCCTCTCACTGCTGTGGCCTCTCCCGTTGCGGAGCACAGGCTCCAGACGCACAGGCTCGGCGGCCATGGCTCACGGTCCCAGCCACTCCACAGCATGTGGGATCTTCCCGGACCGGGGCACGAACCCGTGTCCCCTGCATCGGCAGGCGGACTCTCAACCACTGCGCCACCAGGGAAGCCCCTAGCTCTGCTCTTTGTATGTGCCTCTCACTGTCCTTCTGGGACCAGCAGACTAGCTGGTCCTTCTTAAGGTGATGGCAGAAATTCCAGAGGGCAGGAGGAAACCCGTGTGGCCTCTAGAGACTGAGGCTTAGACCGCCACTTCCAATCGTCTGTCCTTGGCCAAAACAAGGATGTGGCCAAGCCCAAAGTCAAGGGATAAATTCTGCCCCAAATGAGACTATGGCAAGAGTATGGAGGAAGTGAGGAGTGAAGAATCCCCCCCACCAAGTTTATCCTACAGGATAGTAAAAGCACTTTCTCACCGCATTGTTCTGACAGTTAGATAAGAAAGTGTGTTTATTATGGTGATGGCTGTCTGTGCCCCCTCAGAGAATGGCAGGGTGTACCTAGAGGTGAGTACGCTTGGGGTCCTCTCCTGGATAAAGCAGCAGTGATGGATTAGGGCCTAAGGATTTCTCTTTTCGATTTGGTGAGTTTCTACAGAGGGTGTCTCCTGGAGGTGAGGAAATGTGTGGTCTTCCTCGATCCGTCCATTTCCTGCTTCCACGTACAGTATTGACTCTCATCTCACACACAAAAAGAAGCAAATGGATTTGATTAGCAAATACTTTCATCTACATCCTAATTGAAGTCTCTGGGACTTCCTTGTTTCAGAAAATCCCATTTTAATGCACAACACATCAGGTAGTCAAAAGAATTCCTTCTCTCATGGGCTCTCCTACCCCTCCCAACCGGGGAGTTTATTCACCATTTTCCCATCAGCTCCAACCGTTGGATCTAGACCCATGCATCCAGGCTCCGGGCTGGAAGAGTCTCTTCCTGCTTTTGATTCAGGCCATGAATCACTCCGTCCTAAAGCACTTAAAACTGGAGGCAACATGCCCCCAGTGGTGCCTGGTCCAGATGTCCCTCCACTGTGGACCTGCCTACTTCTCGCCAGGACCCCTGAGGTGCGAAGCCCACTCTCAGAGGCCGCTGCAGCTGAACTCAGTTGTAGCCGAGGAAGCAACCATTTGGCCATCTGAAAAGTCTGACCAGTTGGCACACTGCTGTCTCCAAATGAGCCGGCAGGAAACGGGGTTTCCTAAAACTCGGTTTTAAAGCACTTACAACAGGAAACCATTTCCCATGCATGTTAGATCTCTCTAATGACTGACTAACGAGAAACAGGCTATCTTAATACTCTGCCCCAAGCCATTACAAATGGCTTTCTTTCCAGACTTCATTAGAATATTTACTGCGATTTGGATAGAAGACTTTTGACACTGCAGTCATAAAATTTACAGGCAAACTTTTTTTTCTTTCAGTCTAAGAAGAAACTTGGAAGAAGAGGGGAAACCCCTCGGCTCCCCCAGCCTCATCTCCTTCATTAGTGGTCTCTGAGAGTCTCCTGACCTCTAGTTAAGAAAATAAACATCCCTGTGATAGTCCAGTGAATTGCTTTTAGAAAAAAACAGCTAGATCCGCTCCTTTGTCAACTCCTGCCTCTTTCTTATGTATGTGGCAAGAAAGAGAAAAGTCACAGTGTGGGCCAGTCCTTGTGCTAAGCACTTTTGAAGTCACGTTACTGAATCATTGCAACCATGTTGTGAACGAGCAAGGTCATCATCCCTGTTTCAGCTCTGAGAAAACTTCGGGCTGAAGTTACCAAAAATCACACAGTTCGTGAGTGACAGAGTTTGGAATGTATCAATGGTCCTTGAAGCAGAGACCGTCTCTTAACCTGCCTCACTACTTGTGCCTAGCCGCAAACAGACCCAGGCTACACAGGCAGTAGCTACTCTGTGCAAAAGAGGTGTGGACTCACTTTCACCTTGTTTTGAATTTCATGTATTTAGTGCCTTCTTAAAAGCCATCAACCATAGTCCAACACAATTGACGTTAAGCCTCCATCCAGAGAAAAGTCATCATGGGACGACGTGCAGTAGTGCAGTATTCAGTTGCAGTGGTGGCTGCCGAGTGGTGACAACATCCAACGGTGAGGAAAAAAAAAGTAGCATGGGTGAATCGAGAGTGGTATCTGCAGGGAGGGGGCTGGAGGTGGGGACACTGACCTCAATTGTGTGGTCAGGGAAGAATTCTGATGAAGGGGCATTTAAGTAGAGACTTTAATGAGGGAGGGAGAGAAAAGCTATGAAATATTTTGGCAGAACATTCTAGAATGAGGGGACAGAACATTCTAGAATGAGGGGACAGAACATTCTAGAATTGGGGCACCGCAGTGGAAGCATACAGCCCAGGTATCTCTGATGGTGTCCCTGTGGTCAAAGGTTGAATTGATAATTTGGAATATTCAAAGATCTAAATCTATACTATGTCAACATATCAGAAACCTGCATTCTTTCATCCTATAGTGTATTCCATGTCGGAAACATCTTCACTGAAGCTCACTTTAACAATAGGCCTCTGTGGGGTCTTTTTGTTTGTGTTTTATAATTGGAAAATTTTATCTTTTTGGTATAGGTGAATCACCCTGTTGTACACCCGAATCTAATACAACATGGTTAATCAACTATACTCCAATATAAAATAAAAATTAAAAAAAAAAAGCCTTTGGTTTTTATCACCAAAATAATGCTTCTCTAATCTCAGTAATGCTCTGTGAATACCCTGTTCCCTATGACACCCTATGTATTTAGAGATAAGAAAAAGATAGTCACTCCTAAAAACAATGTGCTTTCTCTTAGTACGTGATAAAGAGCAATTGACCTATAGTGTTTCTCCACTTTTGCCTTGATTCCTAGGAAGCTCGTTGTTAAGTTGAATATTCAATTAAAACAACAAAGTTAGCCTTCAAGGCTTTTTAATATTTCTAAAGCTTAATCTTCGTTATGCGGGCCTCTCACTGTTGTGGCCTCTCCCATTGCGGAGCACAGGCTCCGGGCGCGCAGGCTCAGCGGCCATGGCTCACGGGCCCAGCCGCCGCGACCACTGCTCCACCAGGGAAGCCCTAAAGCTTAATCTTGTATCTGCTTTTTATTGCAAGCATCCTCTAGTCCTTTGGGAACTGGAGTATAAATAGCACATGGACATAAAACAATGTATGGCAAGAATAATAAGTATTTATTTACCTAAAAAAATAACACTTATAATTAGCTCATTGGATATTTATTCCATTTACATGGAGGCCAACCTTGTGACCTGACTAGATCAGAAAAAGAGAAACATTGTCATAGGTTGATAGGCTAATGCCCCCATGGATGAATGAATCAATGGATCACATCTCCCAATATCCACATCCTTATGTAGCTTCCTCTCATGTGAACATAGAGTTTGGCCATGTGACTTGCTCTGCCCAAGGGGACATCAGCAAATATGCTGCAAGCAGAGACTTGATAAGCAATCACAGGTATTGGGGTTTGCCCTCCCACGATGTGAGACAGCCAGGTCCAGCTTTACTGAAGATAAAAGGCCATACGGAGAGTGGCCCAACTATCATAGCTTTCCTAGTTGAGCCCAGCCCCACTCTGATCCTCCAGCGTCATACAACCTCATGAATGAGTCTAGGCAAACAAGCAGAGGAACGATCCAAGTAGCCCATGGAATCATGGGGATTAATCCGCATTTCAAGCCTCTATGTTTTACAGTAGCTTATTCCACAGCAATACATAGCTGATACACGTGTCCAAAGACTTCTTTTAAGGACAAAATTCTAGAGAAGTGTTACTAAGTATCTGGGTCCAGTAAGCACTTGGCACATGCCTTAGAACATCAGGGCTTCCTTGAAGGACTTATCTTGCCAGGAAGTAAAATGTACCTACAAGAACACATATCTTCTGAGAACCTAACACATATAAAGAATCTCTCTTGAGCCAGGGGTTGCACTGATAGAAACACATAATCACTATCCTCAAAGAGCTCAGTAGATTATAAGGCCAAAATAATTTAGACAGTCTGGGATTGCAAGGGAAACAGATGAATGCAAAAACTAGAATAGAAAGTCTAGAAACAGATTCTAATAAATATAAGCATGCAATATACCCTGAAAGTGGCAACGCACATCAAAGGCATATAAAACTATAATTAAAAGATTTTCCATGCATGGTACTAAAATAATAAATAACTACTAGGAAAAAACTCTGAGACCTCACTTTATATTGAATATATAGAGAAAAGTTACTCACAATCAGTGGTATTATGCTCATACTGAATTTCATAAATATTCAGAATTTTAATAGCTGGTCATGAAACTGGTGGTATCTTAATATCCATAATAGGAGTAGTTATACCATATTAATTGGCAAATGCTACAAACAAGGGCTTTTATTTATTTATCTGTTTATTTTTCATTTTTTTCAAACCTGGTTTACCAGCTCCATTGACAATGGGAAATATTTATACATTGGACCTCAAATATATTTAAAATTGGCTTTTGAAAAATCTAGATAATGAAGTTGAATGAACAGTATATTTCATATATGTGAAAAAATATATACATGTGTAGAAAACTATCACAAGGAAATTTTTCACCATGTTTTTTTTTCTTTATACCAGCCTGTAGTTTTCAAATTTTCCACAATGAGCCATGTCTTACCTCTCATCACTCCAAAAATTAAAATTAGAACAAAACAAGTTCTGAAAATCGAATTTTACAAAATGAAAACAAAAAGTTCTTCCCCTTCAAAGTAGTAAAAATAGTTAATACTTATATGCCAGGCATCAGACTAGGGAATTGATGTTTACCATTGAATCCTCACTACATGCCCAGTTTGCAGATGAAAATATCAAAGCCTGGAAAAGTGAAGTGACTTAGCCAAGGTCCTAAGAGCGGTAAACAACAGAGAAAAATTCTACATCCTTTTCACCCTACAGGGCTGGTTCCAGTATTAAATTGTGACCAATGCTAAAAGTTATCTTCAATTACTGATTCTCATAAAATCTCATAAAACTCATAGATCCATAGGTCTCTCAGGCTTTCACTAGAGGCTTCTTATTCTCTTTTTAGTTAGAATTACATGAAGCATGGTGAAAACAGTAAATCAGAACATGAAGGCGCTAACTCTGGAGGCCCAGGGGCAGCTAGAGCAAGTGACAATTGACAGCTTAAGACTGGGAGCCACTTATTGACAAGAACTGCGTGTCACCCTCTGTTAGAGCCCTACTGCTTACTTCACTGCTGGCTCATGGTAGGCTCTCAATACATGTTTGTTTGTCTTTAATTAAAATTTTTTTTTAAATTTTTAATGTTAACTGTAGTCACAATGTTTTACATTAGTTCCTCAGGCTTTATTCATCTTATAGCTGAAAGTCTGTACCCGTTTACCAAACTCTCCCTAGTTCCCCTGGCAATCACTTTTCTATTCTCTGTTTCTATGAATTTGATTTTTTTTTTTTTTTTTAGATTCTACATATGAGAGATACCAGGCAGTGTTTGTCTTTGTCTGACTTACTTCACTTATCATAATACCCTCAAGATCCATCCATGTTGTCATAAGTGGCAGGATTTCCTTCTTTCTCATGGCCGAATAATATTGAAGTGTACAGGTATATACCACATCTTCTTTATCCATTCTTCTTTTGACAGATACTTGGGTTGTTTCCATATCTTGGCTATTGTGACTAATGCTGCAATGAACATGGGAGTATGGATATCTCTTTGATATCCTGTTTTCATTTCCTTTGGATACAAACCCAGGAGTGGGATTACTGGGTCAGATGGTAGTTCTAGTTTTAATTTTTTGAGGAACCTCCATATTGTGTTCCATAGTGGCTACACCAATTTATATTACCAATACATGTTTTCTGAGTAAAAAAAAAAAAAAAAAGAATGGGAGAGAGAAAAAAAGAAAGAAGGAAAGGAAAGAAAGAAAGAAGGAGGGAGGGGGGAAGAAAGAAAGAGAGGAAGGGAAGTAGAATAAGGGCAAGAGTAGAATAGGAAGGTGAGCAAAAGGGAAAGGTAGAAAGGAAAACAGAAGAAAATTCCAAGAAACAAACATGAGAAACAGAAACCATAGTGATAGAGAGCCAGGTAGCGCAGGGGCAGTGATCTGATGCACCTCAACCGCCTCAGAGTGCATCCCAGTTAAGTTACAGCCAAGACAAGAGCTGATGTTCATAACTAAGACCACAAATCATCCGAAAACTTAAATAATACTTAGTATAATACGATTCAGGAGTCATGGATAATATAGAGTGCATTTTAGAAATAAGTGATTGGGATTTGTATCTAGATGGGTCAATGTCAACCATGTAGAAAACTCATTTTTCTAGACCAGCTCATTCCCAAACCATGGGGAATCATTATCTTTGATTATGAACACATTTCCGTTCAAACAAATCCTGCAATAAAGTTGATGACAAATATACCCTTCCAAGGGTCCATTTAGATATGTGCAGGTGTTCTCAGCATTTCACTATCATTTGGAAAAATCAAACATTTCTTGAAGGTTTCTTTGTGTGTTTGTTTTTGTTTTCTTTTATTTTACCACAAACTGTATATCTTATCTGTCTACATATTCTCTGGAATTTTTATTCACCTTCCTTATTCCTTGACCTCAGAATGATTATTTTCTTCAATTCTAAATCAGAATCAAGAAGCGGGGCAGGATATGGTCGTGATTAACAACACCCAGTCAGGAATCAAGGAGACCTGGATTGTCCTTCTCTGGGGTTATTTGCTGAGATCTGGCCACCTGGTCCACCTTCTCTTCCTCAGCATCCCTCTGTAAAAGTGAGGGTAATAGGTCCTCCCCCAAGGTAAGAGAAAATGATATAATGTTGCATCCAGTTCTTGTAATGGTACCTGGTACATAGTAAACACTCAAGAGATGAAAATGATAATTATTGAACTAAGTACAAAATATATCTTTCATAGTTGTATTGGGATTATATATTTTAAAAAAAAATTTTATTCTTGTACTTTGAGTTAGAAATAAAACCCAGGCTCCAAATCTCTGGTTAAAATGCTAGCTTCTAAACTCATCTTAAATTCTAGATCATCTCTGGGGAGCTTCTCATAACTTAACAAGATTTTGTAGGGTACATGAAGTTAGAGTGATGTTTAAATTGTGATCTTTATTTTTGGCTGAAAAAAAATCTGTTGGAGTTATCCCACTGTCGTTTAACAACTGACTCCTAAACAGACCATTCTTCCTTCTCCTGGGAAGGAGACCTCAAATCTTAATTGAACTTGCTATGGGTAATTTTGGTCCGAAGTTTAGTGAGCAATGTCTGGGTAACTCCAATTCCTGTTTGTCATTTTCTTCAGAAAGATTTGATCCCTCCTACTTTTGTCCTTTTGATATCAGATTCAATATGCACACCAAGCAAACAAGCTGAACCAAAAAATTCAATAAATCCCTTCAATTCAGAGCCATGTTTAAAAAATCCAAAATCCATGCCTTCTGACCCAATGATTGATGATACACTCCCATTGCTGCCCTTTAATGATCCAGCCACACAGGAACTCTACAAAGGAGGGGCTGTGCGGAAGCCCAAACCTTGGATGTTACTCCACGGCAGAACAGAAGCTCTCATCCCCAAACCCCGTATTTGTAGATGGACATTTATTTTTTTAGAGAAAAAGTCCTCATAAAATTTGTTGTACGTTTTCCCGCAACTTCCAGGCTTGCTGTTACAATCCAGCTCGTTCTGTGGTCTCCTTGTAAAGGTCAGGAAATCTTATGATATTCTACTTGCATTTTCTCTCTTGTTCGCCTTTCTTTCAACTCAATTGCTGGGGAAGAAAAGGTGCATTAATTACAGAGACCCCAGTCCTTCCTATAGGATACACATCTTTATCTACCAGTATGACTTTCGCTGGGCCCCATTGATTTCTACTGGGCACACTATCCAGTCTTGTTTTGGCCTCCAGTTTGGACCCAAAGGGCAAACAAGACATCCTCTAGGGAATTCCAGCCAACTTCAGGTTTCTATGGACTTCCTTTTCTGTCCTTTCAAGAGGCATTTTACAGCAAATCCACAGGTCTCCAAATCATACAGTTCCCTGCCCTAAAATTTTACCAAGATTTACAACACAAGGCAGCCCTGCTGATGAGAGAAATGAACCAGCTACCTTTATTTTTTTTCTTTCCGTGATGAAAAAGCCACAGTGCCTCATTTGTTCTCAAGCTTGGCTTTGAAAAGAGACCTGCTCCTTAGGCTGACAAAAAGGAAATTTCAGGGAATTCCATTTTTCAAGTTATTTACCCTTGCAGGAACCCTCATTCCTGCTCATCTCATGCGTTCTGTTCAAAAACCATCCTTCTAGGTTTCCTTTGAATCCCTTACCAGAATTATCTACTCTGCACATCTCAGAGCATTGAATGCATATTTTATTATTTTGGTAATCAACTGCATTACACTTATTTCTAATTAATTTTTAGTATATAGATGTCCCCCAGACTGAGAGCAAGTCTTAAATTCCTTCTGTTATTCATAGGGTAACCCTTACCCTCTAAACAATGTTAAATGTGTAGTAGATACCCAATGAATACCGATTATTGGATTTCTGCCGTGAATGTTTTTATAAATTCTACGTATTTTCATAGAAGCATTAAAGGTAAAGGGAGGTAGGAAGAAAAAGCAGATACTTCTAGAGCAATTAATTCAAGTAAAATGAATCCTTGACTTAAAGACATCGAATCATTAGGATTGAAAATGTCTCATCTGGTACCAATATCCATCTGATCTTGAATTCTTACTAACCTTTCTGAAGAAGTTATTGAAAGAAGCATTTTCCAATATGTTAAGTAGAGTCACCTCAAAATTTTTAAGCAAGCCAAAGGGAAAAAAGAGAGAGAGAGAGAGAGAGAGAAAGAAACTACATAAATGACTCTTCACGATCGATTATAGTATATGTTACACATACGTATTTAAAACGTACACACAGATGCAGTAGGAACCCAGTTTTCTGTTACTTGCTCCAAGTTAAAGTTCAAGTAATTGGTCAGTGGGATTAAAAGCACTGGGATACTGTGCATGTTTAGTGGCCTCACACCT
Organism: Aethalodelphis obliquidens; assembly: GCF_003676395.1. Classification (NCBI taxonomy): domain Eukaryota; kingdom Metazoa; phylum Chordata; class Mammalia; order Artiodactyla; family Delphinidae; genus Aethalodelphis; species Aethalodelphis obliquidens. The sequence goes on along the minus strand of NW_020838019.1, from coordinate 4,994,665 downwards.
GCCTTCCCGTAAAGCTACAGCCTATTCCTACTCTATAACCTTTAAAGCTCTCCACCAGCAGTTTACTGATGCAGCCGATTAGATGACGAAGCAAGACTTCAGAAGCCCTTCCAGTGGGGTCAGTCATTCCCGGGCCTAAAACACAAGGAGCTGTAGCGCTGCTGAGATTCTTGCTGAGAACATTCACGGCTGTCTTCCAGGTTGGAACTTGGCTGAGTTCCTTTCCATTCTAAAATTACTAGCTTCAGGATACATTGTCACCAAGAAACGGGTTGCCAGACCATCAGCCACTTGCCTTTTTTCCCTGATTTTCCAATGCTTCTTTCTGGTTACTTCTACAGAGCAAGTGTCATCCCATCGAGATTTCCCTTGGCAAGTCCCCACCGTTAAAATAAACTCTTTGGGGATGTCTACGGTGGGAGAGAAGCGTGGGTAGTTCTGGTGACCTTATCACAAATGATCACTGGCAAATATGTAGGATTAACAGCTATACACTCATAAGATCTACTTTCTTACATTTTTATTTTCAATAACATCTTGATCCTTCTGGGCTTTTTGGATTCACTGCTGTGTTTTGGTCTGTCCCTTAAAACCTTACCTATGAAATATTTAAGTCCAAAGGAATATTTACCAGGTAAGAAACATGAAGCATTAGTTGATTAGATCAAGACCCTCTGATTTTCTTATAGATCTGGGCAGCAACATTCCCGGATGGTAGGGAATGCCCTTGGCAGGCACAGAAAGAACTCTCATTTGGAGCTGGGAGAGAAATTGCCTGTGGGAAAGAAAGTTTCTGCTGTTAGAATCAGCGAGTAAAGGGAAGAATTTCACGTGCAGTGTCTCTGGCAGGAGGGACTTTTCTGATAGGAGAAATTTTCTGGCAAAAACGCCTGCTTAGCTTTTATTTCCTTTGGCATGTTTCCTAACAACCGTCCACTTATCTCTCTTAAATAAGAACACTAAAAAATAAAGGAATAAAAATCGTGACATTTTGGTCAGGATTCTGCTTAAGTCTTGAAACAAATGGCCGTTGATGATTTTAAGTAGATGTTTTCAAAGCTTCTGTTTGCTTTTAAATGAAATTTTATAAAGAATACAGGTAAGAGAGGTGCATGATTTCAGAGTTTCTAATTAGATTTCACTTTTTCAGTCAGTAGGAAGACAAAAATGAAAGAATTTTGCATCATATCAAATTGGCTGATTTAAATTGTTAAGAAATATCTATGTAATATTTATGCCAAAAGTTACCCAAGCTTTCAAGACACCTTTAAAATGTGATAATTTGGAAGTTGCCTTATTAATGTGCTCATTTGACAGCTTCCTTTTTTTAAAGAAATTAAGTAATTAGGTTTGCTCTTATATTTATATATACTTTCTAGAATGGCCTTGTCCTATGCCTTCTTTTAGCACATGCCTAAAAATGCAACAAGTTTTGTAATGCAAAGACATTACAGATGAGTAAAAAGGGAATGGTACTCCCAAACCCCATTCTATGTAATTTTCTTATGCTGTTATAGAAAACCTACTACCCTTCAAAATTTAGCTCTCAAAACTTCATACAACTAAAAGCAAAAGATCCAAAAGATATGTTTATATATAAAAGAGATCAGGCGAAAGGGATTTTCACAGGTCGATTATCTTTTTGCTGGTTGTTTTTGTTTGCCTGTGAAAAAATGAAAACTCAGTATTGGTTGCAGTTAAGCTGACTTCAGGATTATATGCCCCAGAAGAATTTTGAAGATTAACATTAAAAAAAAAAGATCTTTTACACCTCTTTCAAAATTGCCTGGGAAAAGGAAATAAATGCAGGTGATGTGCTGATCCAAGTTCACCACTGCATTGAGAACTATGGAAAATTATACTATATAGAAAACAGTTGTCCATAAAAAGAATTCTGAACAAATTTGAGCATCTAATTGCATAGAAAACCAGAGGCCATGTGATGCTATATCTGAATCCTTCCTAATCAGAATGTATTTGATGTCCTTTGGGGGAAAACAAGTATTTTTGTACAAGTTATAAATGTGTTATATGGGGCTTCCCTGGTGGTGCAGTGGTTGAGAATCTGCCTGCTAATGCAGGGGACATGGGTTCGAGCTCTGGTCTGGGAGGATCCTACATGCCACGGAGCAACTAGGCCCGTGAGCCACAGCTACTGAGCCTGCGCGTCTGGAGCCTGTGCTCCGCAACAAGAGAGGCCGCGATAGTGAGAGGCCCGCGCACCACGATGAAGAGTGGCCCCCGCTTGCCACAACTAGAGAAAGCCCTTGCACAGAAACGAAGACCCAACACAGCAAAAATAAATATATTAATTAATAAACTCCTACCCCAATATCTTCTTAAAAGAAAAAAAAAAGAAAAAAAAACAGAAAACAGTTGTCCATAAAAAGAATTCTGAACAAATTTGAGCATCT
>NW_020838019.1:4898047-4992241 GCF_003676395.1 Aethalodelphis obliquidens | reverse complement strand
AGTTGTCCATAAAAAGAATTCTGAACAAATTTGAGCATCTAATTGCACAGAAAACCAGAGGCCATGTGATGCTATATCTGAATCCTTCCTAATCAGAATGTGTTTGACGTCCTTTGGGGGAAAACAAGTATTTTTGTACAAGTATAAATGTGTTATATGAATTGCCAACACCAGTGTGCACTTTCTGATCCAGGTGGATAATTCTTCTACCCAAAAGTTGGCCATACCCCACAGAATATGGAAAATACGAGAAGCAGCGGCTTTGAAGATGAAAGGCCTGGATTCCAAAATTCGCTTGTGAAGGACAAACTGGGTCTCCTTGGGCAAGAAACTTCCATGAGCCTCGGTTTTTCCACCTGTAAAATGGAGATGAGAATAGTGGCTACCCCCACAGGGTGGTTTGAAGGATCGTTTCAGACAATACATGAAAAACATGAAGCATAGTCTTGGCATGTGGTATGAACTCAATAAACGCTATTAACTATTACAGCAGGAACGCTACAAGTCTTTGTAGAATCGTGTCGCACAGGCTGACAGGAGAGAAGCCAGAGGTTGCAAAAATGATTGACAGGGCATCTTGTGAAGCACTACGACGTTTGGCCTTCAGAGATTTTTCAGCTGAAAAGTTTCAGGTAGATATTTGACTCAAGACAGGTGTAAAGAGAGCTGAGCAGAGTGAGGGGAGCTGTGGAGAGAAGAGGAAATCTGCAGAAACTAGATTGAGAGTAGGGGTTGGGAGGCAGTGTAGCAGAGTAGAAATTCTTTGGAATTAGAATGTTGGAGGTTCATTTACCATTTCTGCCCATTATTATGAATTTTATGAGCTTGGTCATTTGCTGTATCATCTCTGTGCCTAGTTCCTCGGTCATAAAAGTGTTATGACAACTTATTTTATAGGTTTGTCCTGATGTCCTCATGGAATAGCGTATCATGTATCTAAAGGTATCACCTGAAGGTATTCCACAAAGAGGAGCTACTGTTGTGAGGTCTGCTACTCAGGTAGAGGGTATCCAAAATGATGGGGCAAGCTGGGAGAAAAGGTTTAGGGAGAGCATTCATGAAATGCATGTCTGTGAACGGTGACACCAGACCAGAACCAATCAGGGAGATGGAGAGGAGGGAATTATTGAAAACTTTGGGAGAAAACATCTGGAACCCGGATGGGAAGGAAAATTAAATTGAATCCTCTGTCACAAATGCCTTGAACAGAATAGATTAATGAAACATACTGTATGTTAGAGATGGGGCAGAGTGGCTTGCTGTTCACCACACTTAATTCTCTTTTGTTGTGGCACACGGCTATATCACTGTAACCAGCTTCTCTTGTAGAGGGGTCTGGCCAGGAGATAAGTACTCCACTAGCTGGTGGAGTATGGCCAGAAATGATGAGCCCCATTTCCAGGCTTGGCCCATGAAACTGAGTGGTCCCCTGCCGTCTCTTCATGCCTGGTTATGGACGCCCTTGAATGCCTGTGGTAAAGATGGTGTAGCCTCCATCAGCCTGGGCCCCTGAATGGCTATGTGGAGCAACCTCCTTCTATTACTACTACCGCATCTGTGTCAACTGATTTTACGTGAGTGGAAAATTAATGTACATTTTGTTAAACCACCAAAATGGAGAGATTCTCATAATTGGATAGGCCTCTAAGGTGCACCCCAACTTTTTCTCTAGTCTTTTTTGTCCCTGAAATTAAGTATATAATCCAGCCTTTACCCAATAAGAATATTTTACGTTTTAACTCTACTTTCCCTGAAAACGTAAACAAGGCAAATTGTTCTTGGCATTTCATTAATTCTGTTTATGGAGGTAACTTCATCTTCAAGGAAATTCTAAGTAAATTAACATCAAAGCAACTGTATGGGAGTCCATAAATTTTAGGACATTAAAGGACCACCCACAGTGAGAAATGAGACAATATGCGGAATCTACATTCATCCAAATATCTCTATCCCAACTAAAACTCCACACGGGGGTAGACCCCAAAATACTAGAAAACAAAAGTATAAATCAGTGTCCTACTTATACAATATTATCAAATGCATTTTAGGATGCTTTTTGAAATGAAAATAATTGTATGATTTTTCTCTCATCATAAAAGGAATACATCTTTTCAAAATATTTAGAGAATACACAAAGTTAAAAAAATGAAAGTCAAGATTATCTCTAATCTCACCAGCCAGAGGCAACTCCACTAGTAACAGACCATATGAGGTATTTATTCCCATCAACCCTCACTGACACTGAACGGCCTGATCACTCACTATACTCTTCCAAAGTGGTAAGAGAAAAATATCTATGCTCATGTTCATTTGTATTTCTTTGACTATCTGCGAGTATTGGCTTATAATATATATTTCTTTTGCACACTTTTTTTCTTTTGACATATTCATCCCTTATTGTTTTTTTAAAGTGCTAAATAGAATATGAAGTTGACTTTTCTAAATAGAAAATAGATTTGAATACTCTCTGTATATTTTTTCTAAATATATTTGAATATTTCAATACCTTGAAATAGGTTTAATCTTCCTTGATAGGGCTTTTTCGAGCTTAAGAAAATATTAATTGTTTTAATTTGCATAAGAATTAGAAATATCATGCATCTGGGTCTTCTCCCACTGCAGAGAGCTAGGCTCAAACAACACCTTTCATGCTTAACATATGAGATCTCATTTAACTTTCGATGTAAAATTGTTCACAGATGGCAAGGAAAAAGACCATAGACTCAAGCTTTTGTTATTTGATCAACGCTGTGGATATTAGATGTAACTTATCTTTTTGCTCTCAGTACTTTTAAATGATGTTGAAAAAAATTTTAAGGAATCTGGTGATAACTGAAGCTGTCGTTCTATCTCACTTGAAGATTTCTTGGTCTGGAACACAAGACGGATAAAATCAAAACAATCATTGCTTCTTTATTTTTATCTATACTTTATAAATCTCAAATTGCTTTGAGTCCTGTTTTATACGGTTGATTTAATATCAGTCTTATAATAATAACAGCATATATATCCTTACTTTCTTATAGGTGGAACAGATCACAGTTTTGAAATGTTGCATGACTTTTGTAGAATCACAGTGAATAACAATAATAATAATAACTAATGGTGTTTAAGATGCATCCTGCCCCTGTTATGCAATAAATCAGGCTGGCATGCTTTATCTCATTCAATCATAACAACCATAGTTTAGAGATGAGAAAAAGAAAGCTCAGAGAGGTGAAATGACTCCCCCAAAGTCACACAGCAAGTAGATGATAGAGCCGTGACTTCAACCTCGGCAGATTCTAGAACCTGGTCTCATAAGTAACACTGATTAACTCCATTGGAAGACTGGCAAATCAGTGTTAGCTACAGAACCAGAACCAAGGCCTGGGGATCGACTCCAAACATAAACTTAGAACTTTGCTATTTGTCTATTCTTATCACAAGAGCATCTTAAAAGAGCTTCTCCAAGCAGTTCTAAGGCTAGGGTGGAGCTTGCTTGTAACAGGGAGTCGATGAAAGAATGGCGCGGTTCACTGGTCAGACTTTTCCCAATTATAAGCAATTTTAACTTTCCCTCAACTCTGTAATTATAGGATTATTGCAAACTCAATATATAGGTTGCTGATTCTGAAGCCTGCACATACAGAATTCTGACATAACTGAACAAAACAAAAACTGTATGTCTCAAAAATGTTTAAGAATCCACTTAATTTTTGTATAAGGAGATCTTCAAACAGTATAAAGGTGGTTCTTAGCATAGAAGGTTTCAGGAAAAAGATACTCTGTACCAAAGTGTGTAGACGAAAGCTGTCTGATCTTTTAAACTCTGTTGCCTGAAACATCCATTTGTGTTATAAAAATAAATGCAGACATTACAGAGAAGCATTGGCAGGGAACTCTCCCATATTTAATGAATCTTGAAAACACTGTCCCCACTCCAAACCAGTGATTGAATTCTCATCTTCCCACTCCAGAGTTTAGACGCTGGGGGTGGTGTTTTTTCTTTTCCTTTTTTTTTTCCCCTAAGAGGACACCACATTGCCTGATTCTTCTTCATTTAGACTCTCCTCTGATTGAGATGTATGCTGGATAATATAGACGAGCCTCTCCAGAGGCAGTAAAATGCCGCAGACAGCCTCTCTTGGTCCCTTAATTTTATGTTAACTGGACCTGGAAGTCAACTTAGAAGTAATTGAAATCCAACACCCCCTTTTTCTAAACAGGTGAGGAAAACTATGGTCCACAGAGGTTTAATAACTTGCGCAAATCACACATCTCATTGCAGTGAAGCCCTGATTCCAACTCAGATCTTGACTTGCCTTTCACCTTTCCCCCACCATAACACTCAAACCGGCCAGCTTCTAGGCAGTGTCTCTGTATCATCAACATCTGGAAAGAAGGGATGCGGCAGGTCAAGAATTCAAGTCTTCTGAGACCCAGCGAGGTGGAGAGACAGTACCGAGCTGCTTGATATCCTGTCCTGCAGTCAACAATGTCACACGTCCCGTTTGGTCTGCAGCTGCAGGTGTGAAGAGATGTTATAAATTTACCAGTGTCAAGAACAAACAGATCTTAACTGGTGTACAGAAGAGTCTTGTGGCAACCCAAGCACACCTCCAAGAAAACAACAAAAGCCAGCTCGAGCAGGGCACCATCCACAGGGCACCGCAGAGCCTCTGAGGTCTTACACCCAAAAAGAGCACACATAGGGCTGGGATGGGGAGTTATTTCTGGGCATCTTTCTTAAACAGCAAAATTAGAAGCAATGGGGCTTCCCTGGTGGCGCAGTGGTTGAGGGTCCGCCTGCTGATGCAGGGGACACGGGTTCGTGCCCCGGTCGGGGAAGATCCCGCATGCCGCGGAGCGGCTGGGCCCGTGAGCCATGGCTGCTGAGCCTGCGCGTCCAGAGCCTGTGCTCTGCAACGGGAGAGGCCACAGCAGTGAGAGGCCCACGCATCGCAAAAAAAAAAAAAAAAAAAATTAGAAGCAATGGCAAACAGGGCGGGGGGAGGGTCCAAGCTCTTGGTTTTTTGTTTTTTGTTTTTTTTCCTTTTCAAAGGGTCAAAAGCCAACAATCTGACACTTATAAAAGTGTCAGCCCGAAGGGGGAAGTCTCCTTGGAGGACACGATAGCTCGCTCAGCATGTATCAGAAACCGAGATTCAACACCACGCTTCCTTTCTCTTCTTTCCAACAGCCTCTGTTGCTCGTGGCAGATTTAATGGTGTGATTTACAGCGCTGAGAGACCTTTGTCAGGGCCAGTAAAATGACAAACAATAAATATATGTAGCAGTATGTTAACAGCCTGCCACACAATACCTTGTCAGTTACAGCTTGATAGCGATACATTTTAATTTTGTCTTTCATAAAAATCTTGGCATGTATGCCTCATTTGAACACAAGCTTCCAAGTCAAGTGTGTCACCCAAGCACGCAGTTTATCACCCTCTATATTTTCTGTCCTTTTCATTTAATGTCATTCCTATGGCAACAGACATCGCCCTGGAAATCATTTTCAAAACAGCTTATTTGTTGAAAGGGACTGGGTGAGGTTAAAATATGTGTTTGGCTGGGAAGAATGTCAGAGTGTGAATATGGCTTAGTTACATTCATCATATTCTTTGAGGACTTTGTGTAATCAGATACTTGAAGGAGGCGTATTGTGGGGTGGGATTTGACATCTCCACCCCACCCCCAGCTTTTTATGGGTTTGCGTTTCATAAGGATAAAAATAAGAAAAGCAAACTTGCAGTGCACTTTGTGGAGAGACATATACACGTGTTTCTAATACTGCCCAGTATATCCTTTTGTGGGTAGGGTCGATGGGTGGATTGTAACCCTGATGTTAATACTGAGGTGCCCTTACTCTGAAGCTCATTATGTAAACCCAGATTTATTCATTCAACATTTATTCAGTGCGTCTTTATTGAGCATCTACTATGTAATGGGCATTGTGCTGAGAACAGTGGTGAATAAAATAAACCGAGTCTCTGCTCCCATGGAGGGAGTGGGGTTAGAGTTTAGACTCTAGTGGGGAAGAGAGATCTTAAACAAGCAAACAGATGGTCTAAGCTGAGCTCTCTAGAAACAGGGTCTGAGATGAGGATTCTTATGAAGGTGATTTATTGAAGACTCCATAAAGGAGTCTTACAGGGACTTCATGAGGAGGTGTGGAGGGCAGAAAAGGGAAGGGGATGAAGGTAAGCAAAACTGAGTCCAGCCTCAACCTGATCCCCGGATAGCTTAGAGCTTGAATGGACCCAAGAGTGACCCACCTTTGAGGCCCTGAACCAGGCCTGTGCTTTTGGACTCAGTGATGAGTCAGTCATTCATTGCAAGCTGCCTCATGTCCATTGTTACAGCATCCTAGGCGTCCCTGGGCTAGGCAGCTCCTGTTGACCAAGAGTGATCCTTGGGAGAAGGGTGCAGCGTGGGCCATTAGCAGTCAAAACTCACAGTGGCTACGGAGTAGGCATCCCAGCCAGGCACAGGGATCTGTTTGGGGCACATAGCTTCTACTCCATGCATAAGTACGATCTTTTAAGTTAGTAGTAGTGCAATGAATAAAAAGAGGATAGTCAATGGCAGATGGACAGGTCATGAAATGCTTCTCTGGAGAGAGGACATCTGAGCTGAGCCCTGAATGCCAAGCAGAAGCTAGCATGATGAAGGTCTGGGACACTCTCTTTCTAGGGGCATGAAACAGCAAGGACAAATAAAGTGGATGGTTTTTTATTAAGGATGACAGTTTAAGATATTTGATGAGCAGAAAGCAAGCCCAGGTGGTCCGAGTGCCATGAGCAAAGGAGGAGGTGGTGGAGAAGAAGGTCAAAGGGACAGGCAGGGGTCAGATAGGGTGCGGCAGGCCATGAGCAGGGCTTTGGATTTTATTCTAAGTTCAGTGGAGAGCCTACTACGCTATTAAGCCAATCAGCATCAGATATCCCAATCTAGAAATTAAACCATCAGCCCACATTCAGCCCCTCTTAACACCATACCAGCGGCTCTGAGAGCCTAAGCAGTCAGTGAGTATGGTGTGCACAGGATGCTGCCTATTTCACCATGGAAACAGGACTTGCTAGATGGAATGATTCCCAGGAGGCACACTTACATGAATGTGAACATCAGCTACAACTACTGGCAGTTCTTGCATTAAGACCACCTGGTTCTTGGTTCACACAGCAGCCCACGGAAGATTTCTTAACCTTTGTCATGGATGACCTTTGGTTTTGATGAAAATCTGAAGCCTTTTTCCCATGTATTTTCCCTACATCTGGTATTCCAAGAACACATTTTCCCCAAATTAGAACCTAGTGCATTTTCCCATATGGGCAACATTTTACATGGTGGATAGTCCTACAGAACTTGGCTACCCAAATTGTGATCCATGGGTATTCCACGTACAAATGCAGAACCACAGGCCCCGTCCCAGGCCTACTGAATCAGAATCTGCTATTTAACCAGGCCCCCAGGTGATTTGCATGCACATTAAATTTTGATCAACTCTGTTGTAAAAAGTTGTTTCTACAGGAAAACGTGTCTTGAAGTCCAATAACTCACTTATTAACAAACACTGGGAACTTATGACCAGTGTGTAAAAAAGTGTTGAACTTTAGAATACAACTAGAAAAGAGAAAAACTTGTACTAGTCCTTTGCATAATTACCGTCATTTGTGTGGACATCAGGAAGCTGCTTGGAGTCCCAACATGATTGAAGAGAGACCCCGAATGGAAAGAGATTTGGAGAAGAAAAAAGTGAGAAATGTAGCTTTGATGGATGGTTTCACAGAAAAGGAGAGGTCAGCACTAGTCCAAGTGTGTCTGAAAATATTTCTTCTAGAAGGCAAGACTTCCAGAATGCTAGAAATCCAGCTATCTGCTCTTCTATAAAAGCAATGAGGCGAAAAAGCAACAGAGGCAAACTTATCAAAATCAACTTTTTCAGAACTCTGGAAATTAATCAAAAGCTTGTAACAATCCAACAGGTATTTCTTTAAGAAAACATTAGTTTTACAAGATGATCATAAGTTTTACCCAAAAGAAGATTCTGTAGTTAAATGAGAAGCACTGGGTGTGAGAAGGTTAAACAGGTTTCTCTCAGCAGGACTTTCCAGAGCCTTTACGATGCCAAATATGCAGTGTATAGCATGCAGTTTTCCCCCAAACTTAATTGACCGTAGATCTCTTTTGTTGTGAGCTATCTTGTGGATTTAAATCCTGAGAAATACATGTTGGGAAATACTAGGTAAGACTTTGAGGTGAGATCTGAGAAGGAAGGAAGAATTCTAGACACTGGAGGAGAGAGTGAGCATAAAAGAGAACGAGAAGATATTTGTGATGCATCTAATCAACAAGGAGTCCTATCCAGAAAGTATAAAGAGCAAAGGATATTAACTGAATAATAGTAAAGGATAAACACAGGAGAAAATCTAGATGATCAGTAAATACGTAAAAAGATGCTCAACCTCCAGAATTATCAGGGAAATACAAATCAAATTAAAACCATTATAAGTTTGACAAATATTCTAATCCTTGACAACATCAAGTGCCAATGGAGAGGTAGAGTGTGGCAACTCTGGTATATTGCTAATAGTGGTATAAACTGGGATAACCATTTTGGAGGGTAATTTGGCAAAATTCAGAAAAGTTGAAGATGTGCATACACCCTAGAGAAACTCCCACTTATATGTACACGGAGACAAGTCCAAAAGAGTTTGTTTCAGCATCATTTGTAAAAACAACCTAAATGGCCATTAACAAAACAATGGTTGAATATATTGTCGTACATTCATATAATAGAATATTATACAGAAGTTTAAAATGAATTAAGGCTATACGTATTAACAATGATAAATCCTAACAGGACACATAGAGTATGAAACCATTTATAATAAAGTTTTAAAAAATGCAAAAATATTGCATATTTGATCCTCTCATATTGCATATTCGATCATTTTCAGATGTCAAAATTGGATCATTTTCAGATGTCAAAATGGAAATGATGCATACAAATTCATCATGATGATGACCTCTGGGGAAGGAGGGAGGGGAATGGGATTGGGGAGGGATACACAGGGAATTCAACTCTATCTGTAGCATTTTGTTTCCTTACAAAAGAAATATGAAGCAAATATGGAAAAAGGCTTAAACTTGACCAGGATATGTATGGGTAAATACTTGTTTACAGTATGTGTGTTTGCAATGTTATTGGCTCTGTTTGTATGCATATAATATTTGTTATGGGTTGAATTGTGTCCCTCCAAAATTCACATGTTGAAGTCCTAACCCCCAATTACCTCAGAATGTGACCTTACAGAAATAGTCATTGAAGTTGTAATTAGGTAGCATGAGATCATACTGAAGTAGGATGTGCCCCGTATCCAATATGGTTGGTGTCCTCATTAAAAGAAAAGAAAAGAAAAGAAATTTGAACACAGACGTGAGTGCAGGGATAATGCCACATGAACTTGAAGGCAGAGATCAGGGTAATGCATCTACAAGCCTAAAACTTCGAAGTTTGCCAGGAAACCACCAGAAGCTAGAGGGGAGACATGCAACAGATCTTTCCTCAGTAGGAACACACCTGAATGACACCTTGATCTCAGAATTCTAGTCCCAGAACTGTGGGACAATACATTTCTGTGGTTGAAGCCACCAGTTTATGGTACTTTGTTACAGCAGCTCTAGCAAACTAATAGAGATTTTATTATATGAGATAATTGTGAGCAGAGATGTACTTTTCAATAAGGAATCCTTTTGAGTTCTTGAACAGAAAAGAGAAATGGCAGAAGCCTGGGAGTAAAATTTCCTAGATGGTGCTATAAAGAAGTGTTCAAGGGGATGTCATACTACACCAAAGTTGATCAGAGGTCACTGGGGCAGGGCGCATACTGAGCCTGACTGAAGTGAGGCTGTAGGAAACAGAGGGAAAGGACGGAGCCATAGGACACATCATGGATGCCATACACCTTAACTGTTGACCTTAGAGCCAGGTGAGGGAAGGCAGAACAAGTTAGTGCTTAAGAGAATGGGTTCTGGAATCAGTCAGCTCTGGGTTTGAATCCCATTTGTCCCTAACTAGTTAAATGGCCTTGACAGGCTATACAACCACTTTGCCTCAATCTCTCCATCTATTCAGTGTATGTAGCACCACTTCTGTCATAGGATGGGCATGAGGATTAAACGAAATAATGAAGGTAAAATATTTAATCAATGCCTGACATTTAATAAGTACATTATGAATATTATTATATTACAGTATTACTCAGGGCTCCATCAGACAAGCTGAAACCTCTCCAGGTATTTCAAACAGTGAGAACCTAATACAAGGGATTGGTTTTACAGGTAATGTAATGTCTGGGAAAATGCTCAGGGGATGGATGAAGCAGCCCAGAGATTAGCAACAACATGAAGCTGTTGTTATTACACCTAGTGTGTGAGGGACAACATGAAAAAGAGGCTTCCTAGGGCTACCTTAACAAATTACCACAAACTAGGTGGCTTAAAACAACAGTTCATTCTTCTACTGTTCTGAAAGCTGCAAGTCCAAAGTCAAGGTGTCAGCAGGGTTGGTTCCTGCTAAGGGCTTTGAGGGAGAATCTGTGGCACGCCTCTCTCCTAGCTTCTGGCGATGGTCAGCAATCTGTGGCATTCCTTGTCTTGCAGAGGCATCACTCCAATCTCTGCCTCCATCTTCACATGGCATTCTGCCTCTATGTCTCCGTCCACTCCTCTTCTTACAAGGACACAAGTCACATTGGATTAGGGCCCACCCTACTCCAGTATGACCTCATTTTAACTATTCACATCTACAAAGATCTTACTTCCAAATAAGATCACAGTCAAAGATACTGGAGGTTAGGATTTAGACACATCTTTGGGGGGCACACAGTTCAACCCATGATAGATACGTTCTCAGTGATAAGTCAACGCCATCCAGGGTGGGCTAGAATGTTGGCTGATAACTATCTAGTAGAACTGTGGACCAAAGAGGGAAGGGCTGTAGCATGAGATTTGTAACCACAGCTTCTGCCTAGCCACTGCCATTGCACCAGAGGCAGAAAAAGAAAGGGAGAAATATCTCTGCCTCTGCCTTCCTCCTACCCTTCAACCTCCCACCAGTGCCTCCTACTGGCCAAAATAGCTGGAAAACAGCTGATGCAAGAGCCTGGGTAATTTATCCTGCAAAATCAGCTGTCCCTTTCCCGTAGTTCTGAAGTACAAGGCCTGAGGCTGGACAATGTCCAGTTGCAATTGGTGGAAGCTGGTCAAGGCCTGCATGGACCTAGTCAGCCCAGCTGGAACAAGAGGGAGGGCTGAGAGGATTTTGAGTGGTGACAATTAATATCCAATCAGAGAGAAGAACAAGATAAACATGCTCTCTGCCCGTGGAGATGTTGGTCTAGTGGATGAGAGTGATGTTAAATAAATACAATTTAAAATTTAAACTTAAATAAGCGCTATGAAAGAAAAGTAGAGTGAGTGATGAGAATAGTCATGGGCTCAAAGTTTAAAGCGGGGATTCAGGGGCGGCCTCTTTTAGAAGTGACATTTAAGCTGAGTATTAAGCAGGGGTAGTGAACATGATCTACTCAGTACTCCTTCCTTGGTAGAACTGACTTCTCTCCCTTCCTATGATCCCAGAGGACATGCCCATCACATGCCCCAATCTGTTGACCATGGGAAGTCACGTAACACAATCCAGGCCCATCAGACTCTTCTCCTCTGGAAGTTGAATTTAAATCAGACACATAAGAACAATAGCAATAGATGCTGATGGCAACGTCTCAAAACTGTTAATGAAACTTCCCCAGAGAAGCTGTGACACATTCTATTTTCTAAAGGTTGCTGCAATAGTATCTCCCATCCCACCTGCTCTTTTTTTTTTTTTGCTGTACGCGGGCCTCTCACTGTTGTGGCCTCTCCCGTTGCGGAGCATAGGCTCTGGACGCACAGGCTCAGCGGCCATGGCTCACGGGCCCAGCCGCTCCGCGGCATGTGGGATCTTCCCGGACCGGGGCACGAACCCGCGTCCCCTGCATCAGCAGGCGGACTCTCAACCACTGCGCCACCAGGGAAGCCCCCACCTGCTCTTCTTATGATGTGACTTTGATTCTGCACCCTTTGAGATGTTAGGGCCTGTGCTCCCTCCCTTTGGCATCTGAGTGGCATTGTGACTGGTAGAAATGATGTCCCGTCACTTCTGAGACTACATCCCAAAAGGCAATACAACATCCAGCTGGCTCTCTTGGGATTCTTGGAACCCAGCCACCTTGGAACCTAGCTACTTGTCTTCCATAACCCTCTATGTTCCAGGCTCATCGCAATGAGACCAGTACCAAAACCTTCGCCATACTGTAAAGAAGTTCAAGTGCCCATGGAGAAGAATCAAGGCCCCCAGTCCCCACTCCAGGTGAGCTCCCAGCTGCCAGCCATGTGAGTGAGCCGTATTGATGAAAGTGGGTCCTCCAGCCAGCCCCGATCTGAGCCATGCCAGCTGATACCCCACAGAACAGAGGGGTATCCCCGCCCAAGCTGAAGATTCATAAGCAGAATAAATGAGTGTTGTTGTCTTGTGCCATCAGGTTTTGGGGCAGTTTATTACCCGGCAATGAATACTGGGACAGCTGTCCTGAATTTTCTTTGCTCATGGCCTGGCTCTTTTCAATTTTATAAGCTTTTTGGTATCCTTTTGATTAATTTATTCTTACCTAAATTAACCAAAATTTGTTCCTTTTGCTTGTAACCAAAGAACCTTGACAAATAACCCTGGAAAAGGATAGAAGAACGAACATCAACCGAAAGGCAACAATGGGCCTAGAGACTCTCGTTCAGGGAAGAGCCTGGGACCTTGAAAGGAATGAGAAGAGTAAGTGAGGCTGGAGTGCGGTGAGTGGGGGGCATGTGACTCAAAGTGAGCTGAGAGGGAGTAAAACAGTACTAATTATGTACCAAGCCTAGGACTAGTATGTAATACACAATGTCTCATCCATGTGCATATCAACAATAAGGGGGAAGTCTTATTTTTGAGCAACTCCCCACCTCCACATACGGAAAACCCCATTTAAGAGAAAACGAAATTGCAACTCAGCAACTACTATTTACTGCTGACCCGGAAACTCGACCCAGCTTTATCTTCCTCCAAAGCTTGTCCTCCTAATATATCTGCTGTGTGGCCCAGTAGAAGATTTATAACTTAGAGAACAGAGTACAGGGAGAGTAATAAGGGCGATATGCATGGATGAAGAAACAGCCCAGTTGGAAAGACCCAATAATATCATGGAGCAATAAAACTCATTTTACAAATAAAGGGACCCAGACATGGACCGTTATTAAAGGGTAGGAGAAGGAATATGGACTTTGGAGCTCCACAGATGTGGGCTGAATTCAGAACTTCCTACCATGGGATGTGTAATCACAGGCATTTCACTTGACCTCCCCTGGAATCCATTTTCGCATCTCTAAAATAGGGGTGAGGATCCCCAAGTCGCTGCTGTAAGGTTTGACAATGACACTTGTAAATTGGATGGCGCTTGGTGGGTGTCAGAGTGGCACCAATAATCCTAGATATTGAGAATAATTATAGTAACACCCAAGGTTGCCTAGACAGAGACTTAAAAAAGTGGGGGGAAAGCAAAGCAGAAAAGAATAGAGGAATCCGTAGAATGGGAGAGAGGGACACAAGAAAGAAGGAATTACTGGAGGAAGGGAGCATGGGTAGGAGGAACAAAGAATATCAGATCGCACGCTGGAGGCTTTTTAAGTCTCCTTGCAGAAAGCTATTCCAGAGCCTGGAGCAGCTCCTGGTGCGACCACCCCTGTAGGAGAGGTGCCGGCCACGTGCAGCCCAGCCCTGCAATCTTGTCAACGATCAGATGTTCATGCTCAGGGGTTAGGGCACCTGTAACTCCCAGGAAACCAGTCCTCAGACAATCTGATTGAGAGCTCTCTTTGCAAAGACAAAAGGCAGCCAGCCCCCTTCTACCTGAATCCTTTTAATTCCTCTACCTCGGCCAAGGGTCAACAGCTCACTGAATTCTTGGTCGCCATGGGGCTCAGCCTCTCTAGGTAGCCTTGCTGCTGTCTGACCTTCATTCAGCTGCAGAAGGAACTGGAGGAGGGCACAGAAGGATGTCCCCTGGGGGCAGTGGGCAGAGTAGCCCATGCCAGGTCCTCAGCCCCAAGTTTCCATTTCTGCCCAGCACCTGACGAAAAGAACTCATTTTCGAACCATATCACCCACGAATAAGGCAAGCAACAGATGAAAGGAACTACAGCGACTTTCCCAAGTCATCTAAAGTGTGGCCAGCATTGCCATGATTCCCTGGTATGAAGTTTCCAGACAAGGGAGAAAAATGGACCAAAGGGAATGTCTTTCTTAAAAGGGAAGTGGATCTGTGTTGAGATAATTCAGAAGAAGGATAATTCTGGGAAGGCTGATTCTGGTTCCTTGCCATCATCCTATCCTCGGTGGCCTTATTGGAAATTCCTACCCTTCCTCCCTCCAGGCTCCCCATCCCCACATCAGGGCGGGGCCCCTTTCTATGAGGAAAATAGAGGTTGCAATGTTTGGCATATTAATTCAGAGTATATGGTCAAAAATATTGTTTGCTATGGCTCGTGGGCTTATGATATTTAATTTAAAATAGATTTTCCTAAACAAAAAGAGACTTTAGGGCTTCCCTGGTGGTGCAGTGGTTGAGAGTCCGCCTGCTGATGCAGCGGACGCGGGTTCGTGCCCCGGTCCGGGAGGATCCCACATGCCGCAGAGTGGCTGGGCCCGTGAGCCATGACCGCTGAGTCTGCGCGTCCGGAGCCTGTGCTCCGCAACGGGAGAGGCCACAACAGTGAGAGGCCCGCGTACCGCAAAAAAAAAAAAAAAAAGAGAGACTTTATACACATGGCCATTAGAAGCAAACTACAATGTTTTTAAAGCATTTTATAGCACGTTGGCCCTTTGGCAAGGATGGAGTGTTCTGAAAAGATGGAGGCTTAGCACAGTGACAAGATGGTCCTGGTGCGATTGTCACAAGCAGTGACAGTTTGAAAACTGTGGGCAGTTTTCACCTCCATAAGCTCCATTTTCTTTTGTATAGTAAATTTCCTTCTTAATTCCTGAAGTTGTACTCAGATCTGAGAAAGTCTAACTCTTGAGATCAGGCAGCTGAAGTGATGACCACAAATGCTTTATTATGTCATTTCTCATTAAATATGAACAGATTGTTTCCACAGCAAACACAGCAAGCACGAGGCCAGGTGTTTTCCCATTTTCCACGTCTCCTCCAGCGTTAGTGGGAGGGCTGTGGAGCTTT
Source organism: Aethalodelphis obliquidens (assembly GCF_003676395.1). NCBI lineage: Eukaryota > Metazoa > Chordata > Mammalia > Artiodactyla > Delphinidae > Aethalodelphis > Aethalodelphis obliquidens. The sequence continues at coordinate 4,976,945 of NW_020838019.1, read as the reverse complement.
CCCTTTTTCTCTCTTTTTCTGTCTTCTTTTAGCAATCGCCTGAGATTGAGGCTGCAGAAAGGGTGGCCTGGTGTTTTAAAGGCCTGGAGGTCGATGTACAAGTTAAATAAGGCTGGTCTACACGGACGGAGCACAGCAGGGGCGGTTGTGCAGCTCTTGGCGATGCAAGTTCCACAGAGCAGCTACAAAATAAAAATACCTTCTTATTCATCTCATGGAGGACCATGCCATGAATTATGTCAATCCAGCTTGTTCTCTTCAACTGATTCATTTTAAACTTCAGAAGATGGCAGCAGACCTAGCGGGGCGAGCCCACTGAGCGGCTTAACCATGAAACACACAAGGGGAAAAGACAAGGAGAAGAATCCATGGTGTTAACTTATAGGTTCCTGCTCCAAGTGGGAGCATTCTAGCAGCCCTGTCCTCCATCTTCCATCCTTCCCTCGAAACCAGACCTAGACAATATCCTTCGCTGGAATATGATCACGAGAGAGCGCGTCCCTCAGGGTCCAATCTGTTGCACTGGTTTTCTTGATGCAATGTCAGCCGCTAAAGACTTTTACTGGAAAAGCTGATACTTGAGAAATGGTTTTGTATTAGTTCAGGATAGAAAGGAAAGCTGATAGCAGTTTCTAGATTGTCAGTAATCCTTTCTTATGAGTGGCCAAAGAGAAACAGCCCACTTCCTGATGGAGCCTCAGAGAAACGTGGAGGTACGAGAACAATTGTTCCCAAGGCAGTTCCGTCTATAATTAGCGATGCACCAACCACTGCGCGGTTTGTTTTTCTAGTTCAGTAACCTTTAACAACACTTGTAATCAGTTGGGTTTTAAGAAAGAGGGGGTGAGGGCCAGGGGACAGAGTTACATTACACTCAGCACAGCAGTCCTGGAGAAATGCTCACGGCTGAACACACCTTTCTGCCAGGGTGGCTTTCTGTGCCTTTGTGTGAAGGGATATAAACAAAGCTTAGGGGAACACAGGAGAGATCCTGCAATCCCACGGGGTAACTTTAGAGGAGAAGCTGTCTCCTTTGTCCGTGGAGTGAGGGATTGGGTTTGCAGGCAGCCTGAGGACTGCAACTCTGCCTTTGGGGAGCTTTGGGGACAGGTATTTACCTGGTCTGCACCTGGGTATCAGTTGCTTAAATGGGGCACAAACCTGCCAGGGCTTGAAAGGGTCAGAATATGTACCTGGTAGAATTAACAAAACTAGAAGACACCTTTGCTGAAGCAGGCAAGACCCCTACTGGGGGTTTTGCAATTCAACTCCAGAAAATTCTCTAGAGGGGTTATCTATTAGCACATGCTATGGTGAGCAGGAAGGCAAATATTGATTTGTAAAGTTCCTATCTCAGTGGCTGTCTTTGAATGAACTCGGGAATTGACCACTCTTAACCAGCCGTTAAAATTAAAGCAAAAAAAGGACTATTTTTTTTCTTGTTAAAATAATTATTTTCTGTGTATAGAGGCACTACATGTTCAGTATAGACACATTAGGAAGTGAATAGCTAACAGAAAAAGAAAAATCAAAAGCTTCCATAATCTCAGCATTAACTGTGGTCTATAACATTTCAAACTTGAAAAACAAACATACAAACCATTTCTAACAAACGTCAGGGCTGAGAGTACATGCTATTTTGTAATCTACTTTTGTCACTTTTGAGCCTTTATTGCGGCCATTACTTCGTCTGCATCATTTTTAATGGCAGCTTAGTATCGTATGTCATGGATGTACAAAAGCTTATTTAATCAGTCCTTTGTTTTTAGACAGTCAAATGGCTTCCAGCTTTTCGGTATGTTGTAAACTGCTTCGGTGAACCACCTTCCGGGTAAATATTTCCATTCAAGTGTTATTGTTGTTGTTGTTCAAATGGAATCATTTGGCGATGCTTTAGAAAATGTTCTGAGAACTAGAGTCAAGGCGAAGAGTGGCATAAGCCCAAATGAGGCAGTGACCTTCTAAATACGTCTGAATAGAAGATGCGAGTAGAGTGTCCTAATAGGTATGACTCAAATAGTAAAATAGGAAATGTTAAAAGACATTCTGTAAAAATACCAGGCATTTAACCAAATTGTACAGGGCCACCAATGATCTGTTAGATGTCTGCCATCTCTAATTTCTAAGCATGCTATTCTAGGAGCCTCTGTTTTTATAACACATAAATGCATGTGGCGTCTTCCTGGGTTATTTGGACCAAATACTGTAATTCTTTAAGCTCAGCAGGCTGGTTTGGGGGATTACAAAAAAACCTGGTTTAGATGGTGATAGAGAGCTGAGGGGGAAGATGTTGAAATGATAGTGGTGAAGGGCAAAATGCTAGGAGAGAGCAGGTCTAAAGTTGTCCTTAGTGAACTCAAAATATATGATTTGATAAAAATAATCTTAATCTCTGCTTTCAAGGAGAGTGTTTATAACAAGCATGGACAGCAGTTAAGAAACTTAGCGGACAGCCTTGGGTATGGAGGGCAATCATGTGGCAGGCCTGTCACCACCCCCTCTCCTTGTCCATTAGACGTGGCTAACGATCAAACCACTCCTCCCTGAGATCACACACAGCCCCAGGATCCTCCATCCGGGTCTCCAGGCTGCCGTGAGTAACCTATTGGAACTGGCACTCGAGGTGATACTTAGTTTTTCTTGCTGGCCTAGTGGGTTTCCACCAATAAGGGACATGTTGGAGGAAGGGGAGGATTTAGGTGGTTAGGAAAGTAAGAAACTGATGCCTGGATTGATGGAGCTAAAAGGCAGGAGAAGGGCATTCTGCTGAAAAGGCTGAGAATCCATCCTGGGGCGACAATCCCAGAGGCCTGTTTTCCTGTGTGTAATTTGGAATTATAATCCACAGATTTTCCTGAAGTGTTTAATCACACCCTCCCCACTAGAACTGGGGGCTCCTTCGAATGACTCTACTGCAGCAAATTGTAAGCCCTCATTTCTATATACGGATCTCTCAACTATGCGACATTTATTGAGTGCCTTTTGTCTTCAACTGGATTACCCAGGAAAGAGGAGCCTGAGGCAGGACTTGTGTGTAGCTAATTTATTATGGGACCTGAGTTCAGGGAACTCAGGGACCTGGGACCCTTTGCTGCAGTGCTGCAGTGCTTGCACCTGGACAAACATCTTCCCAAGCAACAAAATACAAAGAAACTCTAAGGGACTAAAAATAACTGCATGCAGGCACAGTTGGGGCAAATTCTGGGCAACAGGATACAAAGAGACCAAGAAGTCCAGCTGCCACTTCTGCAGAGCTGGGAGCAAAACAGGGTACTGCACATGCCCCCTGCGCTCAACACCACCAAAGGGGTGGGCAAAACACCTAAGCCACCCCTCTGGCCCAACCCCTGGACACATCCTTGCCCTCACCCCATATAAGGTACCAGCTCACCTCCCTGAGCGAATGAGCAAGGGAACCTGTTACTTTTTCTCACTCCCCTCTGCTGCCGCAGGGGCTCCAATAAAGCCTTGCCTGAATTTCTTGTCTGGCCTCTTATCAATTTCTATTGATTAAGGAAGCCAAGAACCCTGGTCGGTAACAATTGAAAAGAGCAACACACAAAAAGAAGGAAAGCCAATATGAAGATGTGGGCTTGATTCCCCTAGGAGCCTCTGAAGAGCTTCTAGAATCTTCCTCAGCCTTATCTGGTGAGGGACTGAGGAGGGGATCCATAACCCCGCCCCCCACAGGTCAAAGACTGCCCCAAGGAATAAGTCTCTTGCACTCCTGTGGGTGCCAAGTGGGTTCCTGCTGTCAGACCTGAAGCAGAAAGTGAGAGATACACAATGTGGCCTGGGCCCAGGGCGCTGGGGCAGACGCTGTCAGATTTCACCCATACAAAGCCGGTTGCTACAGCTATGGCTGTATTAGAAGTAATAAAATTATTAGACACAATCTCTCTGACAGCTGAATGATGGGAAGGAACAAGCCTTACAGGCTGATAGGAGAGAAAGTTCATAGGCACGGAGGCCAAAAAGAGCTTGTCCTGTCCCAGGACCAGACAGTCTAAAACTACGGGAGCCAAGTGAATAAGGAGAAGGGAGTTAGAAGATGAGAGATGCCAAGGGCGCTGTAGACCATGAGAAGAAGTTTGTGTTTGATGGGAAGACATTGGAGGGTTTGCAAGTGGAGGAGTGACATCATCTGATTTAGCTTAAAAAAAAACCAAAAAACACTCTGCCTGCTGAGTGGAGAACTGACAGTTGGGAAGGGAAGAATTGGCAGTGGGAAGAGTGAGCACAGAAGCAGAGGGAGCCGTGAGGGGCGATTGTAGAAGCACATGTAACAGACAAGGGGTGTTTCTTATAGGGCAGTAGTCTTCAAACATATTTCTCTCACTCACCCTAACAGGATTTTGAAAAATTATGAGTTTAGTTTCACACTTTTTTTTTTTTTTTTTTTTTTTTTTTTGCCGTACATGGGCTTCTCACTGTTGTGGTCTCTCCCGTTGCGGATCACAGGCTCCGGACGCACAGGCTCAGCGGCCATGGCTCACGGACCCAGCAGCTCCGCGGCATGTGGGATCTTCCCGGACCGGGGCATGAACCTGTGTCTGCTGCATCGGCAGGCGGACTCTCAACCACTGCGCCACCAGGGAAGCCCTATTCTCACACTTTTAAGTTGACATCTAAAATTTTTCAACCCAAGTATTAAGTAGTTACCAAAAAAGGTAATTTCTGCTTATTATAAACGTTGACAATTTAAAATAAAACATATATCACACTTTTCAAGATATTCAGTTGAAGCTAAATTCCATAATTTATTAAATACCATTTACTGCATGCATTCATTTTAAAAGTATATTAACAAGCTTTTCCATGACAGTCAATTGTTGTATTCTATTTTTTATCTTTTAATTCATATTTTTATTCTGCTTTTCATTACATTTCCCTAAAGATTTTTATCCTAATGTAGTATATTTTAATGTTTGAAGTACTTTTATTGATTATCCTCACATAGTCTCTACATCAAAAATATGTGTAAGAATTGGAATTTTTTTTTTAATTCCCATGGTCATCAAACTTCTAACTAGTGAGTTTTTCTGATTGAATTATCAGAAGTTCTAACACACAATTAATTACAATAATACACAATTGACTACAAAAAAATAAGCGTATTACTAACACAGTTGATTATAATAGCATCAACTATTAATTACTAACGCACAATAGATTACAATAACATAAACACATTACAAATGCTATTGAATAATGATTAGACATAAAAAACTAAAGTTTATTGAAAATGCATCTCTTCGGGAGGTTAATGGGGCTTTTTTTCTCGAATGGTTTTTACTTCCTGCTAGAATGAGACAGAGCTCAACAATTCTATCCCTATTTTTATTTTCATTGATATAAATGCTAAGAAAACTTATGCACAAAAATATGTAAATAGAAATGAAAGGAGTTTTATTGTAGCAAAATCTGTCAATGATTTGAACTCCTTCTGAGTTATATGCCAAAATATGACAAGCTAATCTGTCTTCCAAATACGCTTGAATGACCTATCAGCTCAGTTAGTTCTTTGTTCGTTTTGTTGAGCACCAGGAATTGGAGACAATCTGACTTCACCAAGGATGTTTCCCAGTCCTTGGGTGCATTCCTTTCATTCCTTTCACCAAAGAACCTAAAGCGTTTTCCACCCCAAAGGTAGGCGCCATTGTAAGCTCAGGAATGGGTGCTGAGTTAGCTTTTCTCTGTGTAAGGGAAGGTGTGCGAAGAGGGGCACTGAGACTGTAAATGACCTCAGCATCCTTCTCAGGCAGATCCTTTTGGAGAAAGAGAATAGGGAAGTCGATTGCCTTAGACTCTTCATTTCTTGTACACCTGGGAAAACTTTCATGTAACCCCACAGTGAAAAACCATGGTTTCAAGCCCACTGGTCTTGGTTTTAGCAATGAAAGTGGTAAGAATTACTGGAGTTAGAGTAGATATCAAAGGTTGAGGCTCAGGACTTGCTGATGGCATGGATATGGGGTATGTCTAGACAGAGGGAATTCAAGATGGTACTTCAGTGTAATAAGAAGAGAGGTGGGTATAAGGGTGTCTGAAATACAGTAATAAACTTTGTAATCTCAGTGGCTGGAGAAATAAACATTTATTTCTTATTCAGGCAAAGGCCTCTCTGGGTTAAGACTGACTCTAGGATCCAGGATTTCTCCAAGGCGTGATGCTGTCATGTCAACACATGGCTTCCAAGGTTCTGCAAAAGGGAAAGAGAGAGAGGTTCCAGGTTGTAACTTTCTTGTCCTGGAAATAATTCTGGTCACTTTTGCTTACAGTCCATTGACCAGAAGCAGGCACCTAGTTCTCAGCCGATTGCATAAGAGACACACAAAGGACACCACAAGAGCATTTTGTGAGTGCTGTCTTGGCCACGCTGTGTTTTGGCATGTGAAACTAGATGAATGATGTTTCTGAGCGGGGGGCAATATTTGTATAGGTTCATTGCAAACCAGAGTTTTGGGGAAAAAAACGTAATTGTTTTCATATAGAATAATAAATAAGCAAGACCGGTGGAGGAAAATATGGAAAGTAACACCAATGAGAAGGACTTGCCCTACCAAATAATGAAGTATATTACAAATCTAAAATAATTACAATGGGCAGTTTCAAAAGAACAAAAAAGGAAAGCCTAAGACAGACTTTAGTTTATATAAACGTTTAATATATGATGAAAGGCAGCCTCATGGGGCATCCGTACCACTCTTTACACCATTACTAAAATAAATTACACATGAATTTAAAGGGTTGAATGGGAAGCAAAATACTTATTTCAAAAAATAATCTTGCCATCATTTAAATAATCACCTACATTTTTCTTCTCTGAAAGAATAATGTAGGTGATTGTTTAGATTATTTCAAGATGAGCAAGGACTTCCTGAGCATAAAAGCAGTAGAAGAAATCATGAAAGAAAAGACTGAATACATTTGAGAATATATTAATTTTTTTGTCTGTAGGCAACGCAAACAAAATTAAAAGGCAAATGACAAACTGAAAACGGATATTTAAATAAACACGAGACAAAGGGTTACAATCTTAATTTAAACAACTCTTACAAAACTGTGATGCCACCAACATGCCAGGTTTTAATGGCAAAAGGTAAGAAAAGACAATTCACACTAGAAATACAAACAGCTAAGAAAGACAATGGCCTGCAACGTAAAGTAATCTTTTTGCTCGCCAAACTGACAGATAATTTTAAGCTGTTACTTTAGGAGTCAATGCTGGCAAGCCTTTAATGAGAACGATGATGACGTATTCTGCTGGAAAAAGTGTGAATTAGAGCAAACTTCCTGGAAAGCAATGTGTAATATGTAATCAATACTGAGATGCTAAAATGTTTATGCCAGTGTTCTATATCTGACATATATATATAAACTTGATCTGTACAAGAGTTGTACACTTTGCTATACATAAACCATACCTTAATTTAAAACAAACATAGGTGCCTACAAATGAAAATGGATAAAAATGTTAAAATAATAATAGTAGTTATCTCTGAGTGATTTTTTATTTTCCTTTTCCTTCTCACCATTATCCAATTTTAAATATTAAATAATTATTAATACAATAATTAAAATTGATGTCAGTAATATAAATAGCAAATTAATTAAGTGCAGGCACAGAAAGGTATCCTACTCTGAAACCATGGTCCTCAGGCTTTTGATAGAAATTCGGCTTTTGTCAAACTCACAAAATCATTAGTAGCCCAGTTCTCTTCCCTAAACCAAGTCCATCATGTAGGCTTTGGTGCAGTGCTGTGCAGAGGAAAGCACACTGGGTTGTAAGTTATAGATTAACTTCCAAGGAGGTCATTACCAGGACTGCTCACAAGTGTGATTTACAGCAAAGCGGTCTTGAAACTCAACACACCCTCTGAAACACTATAGGTGAAGGAGAACTGAAAAGCTAGCTGGATATTGTTTGTCTTACAGGAGAAAATTTGTCATTTTAGTCAGGTAGAAATCACCCATCATCATGGGCAGTTAACTTGCAAGAATATCTTTTCCTGCCTCTGTCTGTAGCCTCTCCAACACCCTGACCCGAGGTTGCAAGACTAAGAAGACAAATATGGCAGGTCCTACCCAATGGCCCATCTTCACTTTCTTCTTGATAACACCCTGATTTTGTATGGGGTCCAGCTCTAGGGAATGAAACATGATTGTTCTAACTCCTTATGGCCATGCCATTTCTTGCTGGCAAATATTCTTTTTCAGAGCCTTCCGTGAAGCTGGAAGTGGATCCATATAAGGAGAAGTCTAGCTTTTCAGGGGAAGCTTTTCTTCTAAGACAAAAGGACGGAGGCTTATAAGGACACAGTCTTTTGTCTCTGCCTCACTCTCCCCCTGGAAGGCTGCCGTGATGCCTGGAGCCATGGTAGCCATCTTAGGATCATAGGAGAAAGTTTAAGAGAATTCCATAGAAGCCTACCCAATGCTCTGACATGGTTTAGCTGCTGAACCAGCTCTGAGCGTCTGTCTACAAATTTCTTGAGATATTAAGCGTTCGATGGCTAGGGTTTGTTACTTGCAGCTAATTGCTTCTTAATAAGATATAATGAGACTTTAGAGATGACCCTGGTTTGCTCATAATCTTGTTCCTAACTTCCGAAATATGGGATTTGTGACAATTTGTGACAACTCAAGGGAGTTCTATAAACATGTTTTGTGTTCTTGCAGACTAACATCGGGAGTGAAGAAGGTCATGCCAGCAGTTAAATCAGATCAACCCCGCCTCAGGGCTTCCCTGGTGGCACAGTGGTTGAGAGTCCTCTTGCCGGTGCAGGGGACACAGGTTCGTGCCCCGGTCCGGGAAGATCCCACATGCCGCGGAGCGGCTGGGCCCGTGAGCCATGGCCGCTGGCCTGCACGTCCGGAGCCTGTGCTCCGCAACGGGAGAGGCCACAGCAGTGAGAGGCCCGCGTACTGCAAAAAAAAAAAAAAATCTTTCAAATTCAAAGATGCTTGAGACCTCCATTAGTCCTCTTGTCCTGGTGTTTATCATCTTCAGTTAACTTACCTGGTGTCCAATGTTCCAATTCTGTTCCCTGGATGTACTCTTTGGGAGAAGTGCTATATTGAGAAACATCTACCCATAGCTATCAGAGTAGCTACGGCCCCATGGAAAATGTATTCTTATCTAAAACATATCTATCGGTATCTTGCCATGAGCTTCTTACCGAGAGTTTACCTTTACCTGTAAGAGTCAATCTCATAGCAGAATTTGGGGCCAGGTCTTTTAAATAAGAAAACTCTCTGATATCCAGGCAAAGGACTACTGCTCTGTCAATGTATAAGTCCAGCTTGAATTATACCAATACGGTTACAGACAGACTCATATGCCTAAAAACTCATACATAATCTGAATTCAAGTGCGTAAACAAACAACTTTTAAAACAATGACCCATCTAGAGTTTAGTAAAATATGCAATATTATCACTCATCCCAGTTACCAGCTAGAATGACCTAGACTCAATGTCCCCACTATCTGACAACATTTATTTATGTATTCCATACTCAAACACTGCCAGGAATGTGGGGAAGGAATATTGTCTTGGATATCAGGACTTTGAACCTAGTCCTCTTTCTGCCATGAATTCATTCTGATTTGAGTGAATCGCTTCCCCTCTCTGGGCCTTAGTTTTTTTGTAGTGTAAAAAGATGAATTGGACCATATGATCTTTTTTTTTTTTTTTTAAAGAAGATGTTGAGGGTAGGAGTTTAGTAATTTATTTATTTATTTTTGCTGTGTTGGGTCTTCGTTTCTGTGAGAGGGCTTTCTCTAGTTGCGGCGAGCAGGGGCCACTCTTCATTGCGGTGCGCGGGCCTCTCACTATCGCGGCCTTTCTTGTTGCGGAGCACAGGCTCCAGACGTGCAGGCTCAGCAGTTGTGGCACACGGGCCTAGTTGCTCCGCGGCATGTGGGATCCTCCCAGACCAGGGCTCGAACCCGTGTCCCCTGCATTAGCAGGCAGATTCTCAACCACTGCGCCACCAGGGAAGCCCTGACCACATGATCTTAAAGGCTCCAGACTGCTTTCAGATTCTCCTTCATAGGAATGTAAGAAAACAGAAAGAAATTTTGTCCTCCTTCTGTTAGAAGATGCCCCGTAGACCTGAAAAATAATATTTGGAATGCCAGTGTTTTCTGAGAACTTACTATATGCCAGATACTAGACTGTGAACAGCTTTTTTGTGTATTACCTCATTTATTCCTTAAGATAACTAAGCATTATCATTCCCATTTTGCCAATAAGGAAACAGGTCTGAAGGAGCGCCATGACTGTGCCAGGATCACATAAATAAAAGGAGAGAGCTTAGATTCCAAAATCCATCCTCTTCCCCATCATACCACCCTACTTCCATAAGGAATTTAGCAGGTTTCAGCAGTATTTAAAACAACATATGAGCTTAACTGTAGAAAAGAACAACTCAAGGTTCTACTTATTTCTGTCTAAAATTAAGTATGCATTTCAGTAAAATGTTGTGTTTTCTATTTTTTGGAGGCTGTGTTTTGGCTCCCATGGGAAAATGGCAGCTTCTTCATAAAGGGCGGATAAGCAAAGAATGATCTGTTACATTTGATCATCGGAGTCTCATCATGTGAGACTTTTTACGGCCTGTGAAGATTCGGGTTTTCACGAATTGCTGTCATTGAATTCCATAAACATCCCTTGTGTTCAGGATATTGTACCACCTACTCTCAAGGTATTGTTACTATGCTGAGTAAAAACACACTTGCCCTCTGCAGGCTATGGTTTTGCTTTGAAATCTCTGTAATTAACACATTCGCATTTCAGGCACCGGGTATTATTGAGTTCAAAGAAAAAAAGATGTATTTCATCCTTTATTTTCTACAGATGATTCATCAGTTCCACTCCTCCTCCTACAGACATCTAAATTTCAGTTTTCTGAGAAGCTACAAAGCGTGAGGTGGCATCTAGGCATTGAGTCAGAGGACACCAAGTGTTAAACTGTAATACCGCCAAGAGTTTGGTGTCAACCCTCTTAACCTGTTTTCCGGTGTAGGCGTCATTAACAATGCTCTTTGCCCTTGGGTACTAAAAGGAAAAGACTCCAGTAACCCTACACCGGCTGTTCCACTTAAGTAACTACCTGATGCGTGGTTATCTTTCCAGGCTATCCGGGGAAGGGGGTGGAAACATTTGCTTCTGTGTCCCTGGCAAGCTGGTTAATGCTTGTCAAAGCAATGGCTCTGTTCCCTGAGGCTCGATCCCTGATCAACATTTGAATTTGCACGCTTGTGAAAACCAGATAATACTCAGGATTGTGTTTACTGGACTATGAGACAACACAACCATCAGCATGTTCACTTCAAACACACACACACACACACACAAATCAGACATGTAACAGGAAATATTATTTCACACTGAAATACCTTAGTTAACCTTCCAGGTGCCTCTATACTAATTTGAAATATCCCTAGCAATCCCCACAGAATGTTTGGAAACTTCCTCTTCAACATTTTCTTTATTTGTTCAAGTAAATCTATTCATCAATATTTCCTTTATTTGCTCAAGTAAATATATGAAGTATTCAAATATTCACTAAGGATTTGGTTAAAAGGGCTATAAGCACTTTTTTTAATGTATCAAGATTGCCCCTGGTGATCTTCTTGAGTCTTGACCAGTAGACGCAGCTAATTAGGTGGAATATTCCAGAGAAATGGAAGTCCCTGCAGAGAGAGATAATTCAAGCCATTCCCTATTTTACAATGCACATTGTAAAAAATGATTTCTTCATTATGAGAGGAAGGGGCTGTTCCAAGGCAGTGGAAATCGGCAGAAAGAGCGCTCCTCAGGTTTTGAAGAGGGAAATTTTTCAACAGTTATATAACCTCAATATTTTAAAAATGCTCTTTGGGGATCAAGCAGTCCAACTCTTCCAAGCCAGTCATTTTTCAATCCAAGATCAAAAGTGACATTTTAAGAGAGGTACATAAAGAAAAAGAAGAAGAAATTGTTGCAGTTGAGTGATTCCAAGGTCTTGTCGCCTTGTATATAAATGATTTCTGTGTATAATCTCCTGCTCGTGGATAACTCGGACCTGAGCTCTCCGCCAAGGAAATCTCTGTGGCCAGCGTTAAACAGGATATGGCCCATCCTGCTGGCTCTGAGCAGCCCACGGTGCATTTTTCGTCCTGGGGTGGAGACCTTTATTTGCTGGCTGCAACTTGGATTCGGATGCCCAGTCACACTCTAAGCTGACCACTTTCTGATGTGTGAGGCTCCCAGAACTTTTCACAGAGCAGGCCTCTCTGAGCTTCTCCCCAGAACTCCATGCATTTTGCTGCTGACAGCAACTCTGTCTCCTGGATATACATGCCCTTTGGGAGACATGGTGGAGTAGAGTGACCTCCTCCAAGCAGCCAGGTATATCCCAACCAAATTTCCAAAGTTTCAGGTTACTTTTCCATCTCACTGAATAAAGGAGCAGAGATTCCAAGCCAATCCGTAGGTCTAGCGTAACCTATGTCTCATCCTAAGAAGCAGCTCCACCACCTTTCTGTTTTCCATCTGAAGGAAGTCTTTCTTCCTATCTACCCCAAGTCACTTGCTTCATGAAGCATGGAGACAGGAAAGTCAGTTGCTCACTGGCCATCTTCTGCCACATGGGGAACACGCTCTCAGTCTGAGCACACACTGTCTTCAGCAAGTGATAGTTATATCCAACCCTTACTGCCTACTGCACGAGTCCTGATCCTTTTGCTTAAATTTGAAGAACCTCTTTCATCTTGCCTCAAACTATCTAATCCATGCTGTATCCCCACTGGTCAGTTATGTTAGACCCACTGCCTCTAACTCTCTGCTTTTCTTAATATCCTAAACTTGTCATACTTGTCTCTTCCTCCATACCTTTGTCCACACTGTTCCTGACCCTTGACTTCAAATGACTTCATGCTCATAGTTACTGACAGTGTTTTACAGGGTGCTGGCAATGTGCCCAGTCCTGAGCTGGTCACCTTGCATATGGTATATTAGCTTACTTGTATAATGTCCAAGGAAGGTAAGGGTATTTATTCCTGTTACACCAAACAGGAAACGGAGGCTTGGAGATCTAAGCAGATGCTGAGATGCCTCACCGAGAACTGCCTCCCTTTTCAAGACCAAGGTAACTCATTCTCCTTGCTGCCGAGGGTGTTGAGTGCTCACCTTACACTTTTACCTCTCCCAGCAATTGGAAGGGAGCTGCTTTTCCTTCCTCGGGGGGCAGCCCCCATCCTATGACTTATTGGCGCAAGAGTATAAAAGTGTGGACCCCTTGACTTAATTTGGGACATTTCTCTAGGACCATCCCTTGTCCAGAGCTCCCTTTGGGTCAGCTCAGGCCTCTGGTGTTTCTGTATCGAGGCTTCACTTCTCCTCTGCCCAGCCTGCTTCCCCCACCCCTCACCAGCACGGCTCCGAAGCCCACTCCCTGTTCCACCTCCCGCACACAAGCTGCAGAGTCTCAGAGTCTATTTTCTGGGGAATCCAACTTGATGAGGAAGGTTGCTTTATGTGCCCAAAATCAAGACCAAGGAGAAGATCTGAGATTTAAATGTAACTCTGCTTCAAAGACTGTGTTCCTTTCTTTTTTGCTGCTCCGCCACCCATTGAAAGACCACCCATCTTTCCCTTCTCAGATGGGCGGAGCTCTTCTTCCAGCCTCTCATGACTCCAGACACCAGAATGCTTAGATTCCACCAGAGGAAAGTGGGAAAGTGTGGCCTCACGGAGCATGTGTACGCACATAGATCCAGCACACAGATGTGTTTGTTTGTCCTGTGCTGTCCTTTAAAAAGGTGAGTCAGCATTTTAAAAATCAGATGTCCCCCCAAAACACAGCTTTCCAACTTCTCTTGAAAAATCAGAGTAGCCAGCAATACTCGGTGGTCACATGGCCACATGAGGACAATGCCTGCTGCTGGGTAGTGGCGTGGCGGCCCCTGTGGACACTGCAGTTGGCTGCTGTCTGCACCATCCCCAAGGAGTCCCTACCATGGGGACTGGGGACAATTGCCGTTTATCAAGTTCCTAGTCTATTTTAATTCTCTTGATGGAGCAAGAATTCTCTCTATGTGTGTTCCTACCAAAAGATAGAAAAATGAAAGATAGGCCTGGAAGATTATATACTTAAAGGAAAAATATAAGGAAAAGCTCTGGGGGAGAGGGAATAAGAGGGAAGCTTAATTTTACCTGTTTAATGTGTAAACAGAATGGGCGAGTTACAAAGATACATCTTACGTTGGTCAATGCATGATCTTCCTAGCACCTATGGAAATTAAAGTTTGGTCTACAGTTCTGCTGAATAGCAACACTGTTCACAATAGTCAAGACATGGAAACAACCTAAATGCCCATTGACAGATGAATGGATAAAGAAGATGTGGTACATATGTACAATGGAATACTACTCAGCTATAAAAAAGAACAAAATAGGGACTTCCCTGGTGGCGCAGTGGATAAGACCCCACACTCCTAATGCATGGGGCCCAGGTTTGATCCCTGGTCAGGGAACTAGATCCACATGCCTGTCGCAACTAAGAGTTCATGCATGCCACTACTAAGGAGCCCACGTGCTGCAACTAAGACCCTGTGCAACCAAATTAATTAATTAATTAATTTAAAAAGAAGAAAATAATGCCATTTGCAGCAACATAGATTCAGCTAGAGATTATCATACAAAGTAAGTCAGAAAGAGGAAGACAAATACCGTATGATATCACTTATATGTGGAATCTAAAATATGACACGAACCTATCTATGAAACAGAAACAGAATCACAAACATAGAGAACAGACTGGTGGTTGCCAAGGGGGAGGGAGTTGGGGGAGGGATGGAGTGGGAGTTTGGGGTTAGCAGATGTCAGCTATTATATATGGAATGGATAAACAGCAAGGTCCTACTGTATAGCACAGAGAAATATATTCAATATCCTGTGATAAACCATAATAGAAAAGAATATTTTTAAAAGGAATGTATATATATATATGTGTAACTGAATCACTTTGCTGTACAGCAGAAGTTAACACATTGTAAATCAACTATACTTCAATTAAAAAAAAGTTTGGTCTACGAACGAGATCAAGGAATGATACTGTGAGTCAGGTGTTGTCCGTGGTCTAACAGAAACAGCCCCAGATCTGGAGTGAATAGAGGGGATGAGGGAAAAAGGGGTGTCTGCTCCTGCTTCTGCTGTGATGTGGTCCTATGGACAAGCCCCAGAACCTGCCCAATTTCAGACACTTCTGTAAAATGAGTGCTGCATTAGATAATATCAAAGGTTCTGTCCAGCTTTAAAATCCTAAAGTCTATGGTTTGTTTGCGTATTGTGCTGTATGATTTAGTTTGCCCAAGTAATAGACATATGAGGGCATGGATTATGCCCGCTATTTCTTTGTATCTCTCACAGTGCGAAATGGAAGATAAGCATGGTACACATATTGATGGATTAAATGACTGCTCTGCAGAGCCTGCAAGTGAGAACTTTTCCACAAGGAGCACCTAATCCAGACCACAGACTTCATCTAAGGAGAGAGAAGAAAGCAAACAGACAGAGATACATTACAAAGAGCAGGAGCTGCACGCAGCATGAAAGAAGAGTAACCACAGTTCACAAATGGAAAATGTCGTAACAATTCTGGGGAAAAAAGGAGTCAAAAATGCGTTTCCTCCAGCACAACGATTTCTCATGAACAGAAAGCGCCCTTTGGACGTAGTCTGGAGGGAATTGAAACTCACTACTCTGGAAAATCGATTCATCAGGATGAGAGAAAGTCACAGCTTTCTATCTGAGATCTCCCTCCCACTCTCCACGCCCCACTTTGTTTCAGAAGCACATTTCAGAGAGGGCTGGGGGTGTCTGAGATAGATCTGAATCACCCAGAATTGGCTAAGCTTCTACTCCCTCTATAATGCCTTGCGATTTTCTAGGCATAATTGTTTTAAGGGGATTTCTCCTGAATTATTGCTTCAATCCAATTGCCTTCTTGGTTTAGACCTATGCCACCCTGTAGCTTCCGTGTCATTTTCCTTAAAAATCCAATCACCTCATTGCTGATGAGTCTGGTAACTTCCCTGAAGCCTGAGGAAGTATACGGAGGGGCACCATGTTGTACAACGAAGCCTGTCGCCATCTTGCTGCCAACCCCCATCTCCCCACTCCTTTCTGGCTTCAGCACCTTCCAAAAAGCCATCTTCCCACCCATGTCTCTCCCTGGCGCGCACCTGAGAAGAGTAGCTTGGACCCCCCCTCCATCAACTGCTTCTCTTTTGGGGAATAGGGCCTACACGCTGGCCTAGTTAGAATTCCAAGGCCCCTAGAGTTCTAGTGAGGAAGAACTTCTCTATCCTGCTACCCTTAAGTATTTTTTATAAGCCTTCCAAAGTGCCTAGAACGCTGAGCATAGCATCTCGATATTTTCTCTGCTTGGCACTTGTATTTGATTTTTAGTCTAGAATATTTAAAGCCGAACGTAATTTTTGATGATGATTTAGTTTAATCCTCTCATTTCATAGCTAGGGAAACTGAGGCTTCCCCCCAAATTAAATTCCTCTAGAATTTCTAAATATAACTCAACTACTTCGGCCAACCATCAACAGAAGAAATAGATCTTTGTTCCATGTGGAGATCGACCAGCTTTGTTCATACCCCAAACCATATATAATCTATGCTATGGGTGAGATAATGAATTTTGCAGGATAATTCTTTAAAAAAATACTTGATTTTTGCCCTACTGCCTGATATTATAACTTAATTTCTACATACTGTGGAACCCCACTCTATATAGTAAGTAATGTGGGAGAACACCTTGATGAGGTGACATACATCTGGGAACCAGCAACGACAAAGCAAAGAGGTGTGAGACATTGTGGGAAATTCCTAGAGCTATAGGGACTTTGATTTGGACACATCATGGGGATTTGGTGGCGTGGGAGACAGCTAGCTTGGTGACTAGGTGGGGGAGGGCGCAGCCTTGAATGGCAGCTGAGGATTTTATATTTTGTCTTGTGGGTGGTGGAGTCACTGAGGAGGTCTAAGGAGAGAGGAATTTGGTCTATTTTTGCTTTTTACTTCTACAAGACGGTAGAAGATAGCCTACAAGGGGATAACACTGACAGCCAAGAAGATATTTAAGAGGCTCTTAAAATGATCCAGATGAGAAATGATGCCAGAGGGGGAAGATAAGGGAATGGAGGGAGATATATTTAGGGAATGGAATCAACAATCAACTGAGGAGCAGTTGAATATGGCCAGTGATTAATAAAGACTAGGCCGTTGAAATGTCTATGTCCAAAAAGTCGCTTACTTGGTAATTATCATTCTAGCTGGAGTATCATTTTTATATTTAGACTGCAAATCTAACAAATAATCCCATGCTTCCAGCTCCAAAGGCTACAAAATACCTTGGCCAAATTGAAACATAAATTAGTAGATGGTGCTCCTATTAATTTTCTAGTCCCCAACTTAATCACACATAAAATTTTCCAGTAGTTTCGAAATCCAAGAGTCGTTAAGGTCTGAACCTTTTAGAGAGTTAATTTTACTGCCATCTCCTCTGATTCACAAGGCTGATTTTAAACATGGCCTTTTGATGGGTTGTAAGTTGGTGATAATGCCACAGAAAACATAGATCGATAGCTTGAGGATAAAGGAGACAACAGAGGAACCATATACCAGTTTCTGATTTGTGTAAATATCAGCCAGTGCTATTGACGAACTAAACAGTGGATCAGAGCTGTGAATTCAAATGCCTGCACAGTCCAGGCCAATAGCAAAGTGGAAAGATTTAGGTATGTACACGTTGATGTGTGATGAGAGCTGCAGGAAAATGGAAATACACATCTCAAGAGACAGCTCCTACGCCTTTCCAGCCTTCTGTTATCCTGCAGAAATGCTGGTCCAAGGTTACCAGATATTCTGGGTTTTTTCAGAGCTAGGTGAAAACTTGGCTAATATTTTTAAAACTCAGCAACCAAACTAACCATGTCTGACAGACGCATTGAGCCCATGACCCATCATTTTGTACTCTTGCAATTCAAAGTACGGTCCAGGGACCAGCAACGTCAGCATAACCGGGGGGCTTCCTAGAAACGCAGAATCTCAAGCTCTGCTCTAGGCTGGCTCAATCAGGATCGCCATTTGTAACAAAGTTGTTGATGATTGGTGTCCACGTTCAAGTGCGAGAAGTACTGGCTTCCATCTAAAATATGACACAAATGAACTTATCTAAAAAACAGAAACAGACTCACAGACGTAGAGAAGAGGCTTGTGGAGGAGGGGGGTTGGGGGAGGGATGGATGGTGAGTTTAGGATTAGCAGATGCAAACTATTATATGTAAGATGGATAAACAACAAGGTCCTACTGTATAGCACGGGGAACCATATGGAATATCCTGTGATAAACTATAATGGAAAAGGTTATAAAAAAAGAATGTGTATATATGCATAACTGAATCACTTTGTTGTACGGCAGAAATTAACACAACATTGTAAATCAGCTACACTTCAATTAGAAAAAGAAAAGTACTGGCTTCCACGACCTCAGGCACAGAGCCTGTATTGCAGAAACTCTCCCTCTGTGTCCAGAGCAGACATGCAGAAGAGCATATTTCTGTTACCAAGGCAGAGCACGGGTTGTTTTTTGGAGATAAGAGAGGCAGCACCCCGCTCCACCAGAGGCCCTTTTGAGTTGACTCCAGAGAAAGGACACAAGATGTCTTCTGAAGTCCGCACGTCCCTGGTGGGGTGGTAGGTGTGCCTTTTGCAGGGTCGGGACTAAGTTGAGGCCAGAGACACTGGCTTCAGGTGCAAAATTTAAGCGGGGGGACCCAAAACACTCTGCAGTTGAGATAATAATACAAAAATCCTTTCATGCATTATTGCATTCACTGATTATTAATAAAATAATCATTTGCATTATTGTGTTAATTACTAATGAATGTTAATAAAATTGTTCTTTAAGGTAATAATTTTAAAAGTCAAAATTAATGCCAAATAAACCCCCATGATGAACAAAACATCAAAATTCTCATCTTGTCTCCACCTAGTTCCAGCTCTACTTCTGTTGATGCCATTTTGAATATTTCTATAACCTATTATTTCCTGTTATTCAGACTTGTCTCTTAAAAGCCACTGAACAAGACGTGTAATTTCAAACCTATAAAAATAAATGTAATACAAAATTGCTGTTCCAGTTAGAAAAAGGCTTCATTGTAACCCCAGGAGAGTCTAAGATGCTTCAGCTTAACAGGCTGTATTTACTAGTATCATCTTTGGCTTAGCCGGGAGCCGACTAGCCTCCGTCCCTCGCCCACATTATCTGAGTGCCAAACCGGGAGCTGGAGCCACTTTATTAAGGAGCAAAACATTGCTTTATTCTTCTTCTTTGGAAGTCCAGTAACTTTAGAAGAGGAGATAGGCTGGAAATGGGCCGTGGCAAGCTGGCAGGAACAAAAATAGCTGTGAAGCTGCCTTTGTGTGTCGATCTCACACGTTGACTTCCGTTTCACGGCCAGAACCTGGAAGTGCCCCAGGGTCCAGAAAAGATGAAACTCGAGGTGGGAATGAATGAGTGACCGCTAGGCGTGTTTCAGTTCCTGTCTAGGGAGTAGCAGCTGAAGATAGCAAGAAAATACTAGCTTTTCATACCGACTCTATGCAGAGTCCTATGGGAGGAAATGCTGACCGGTTGTACCCTGAACGGCAGCTCTGGGGAGGCAGTTCATTGATTTTCGTGTGGCATTCACGTAGAGCGTCGGCTAGGCTCTTCTTGCTGATGGCTTTATGAGGAAGCAGGCGAGGTATGGGGTGAACCAGATGGGCTTTTGATGTGGCAGCAGAGTGCATCCCAACTGTTACTAAGCTAGCACGTAGCACTAGCACTTAGCTGGGATCTTAACTCCGTGTCTGCGCCATCCCAAGCCTCAACTTCCTCATCCTTGCAGGACCAGTACGAGATCATAACAGTGACATTCTTTAATATGTGACCTAGCATGGAGCCTGTAACCTAAGAGGAGGCAACAACCATCCTTCCCAACCAAGCAAAAGATTCCAAAGATGGGGGTTCTCTCTTTTATCCCTGGAACCCAGCAATAACTTTCATTTGCATAGTAGATTCAACGTTTCAAAGCACTTTCCCTTAAAACAATTCTATTGTGTCCTCCCAAGAGTCTAGTGAATTAGGGAAGGCAAGAATTATTATCATTATTTTTAAGTGGAAAAACCAGAACAGCTGGTAGAAGATAGTTCTTCTGACTTTGAGTCCAATAATATTTCCACTACTCTGCCCTTCCTGTTTTACAAATAATAGGGACTCGAGGCATATTTGTTGAATATACATTTTCAGGGAACTACCTGAAAAGTCCAAAGTACAGATGTTCTCATTCTTCACCAGAAAGTTGCTGGTGGTGACAAGTTATTAAGTTGCTTAAGGTGAAAGAATTCTTTATATATCTTTACTTTTTTTACAATGTGGTGTTAATTTCTGCTGTACAGCAAAGTGACTCAGTTATACATATGTGTTTTCATATTCTTTTCCATTATGGTTTATCACAGGATATTGAATATAGTTCCCTGTGCTGTACAGTAGGACTTTGTTGTTTATCCATTCTATATATCATAGTTTGCATCTGCTAATCCCAAACTCCCAGCACTTCTTTATGTATCTTTGAATCTCCCACAGCATCAAGAAGTAGGTGAACATAGTAACTGGGATTAATTTTTCTGGTTGACTGATTTATAAATGATAATCGACATACGGATATTAGATGTTTGCTTACATTAGATGTTTGCCCATGTTTTCGTAAACAAATGAAAAGGAGAACGAGCTTGTGTTCATGTCAATTAGAGTAAAGTGTTAACACTCAACCCGGAGCACATAATCTGCTACGGCCGCCACCACTGCAGTCCCATTGGGAGGGTTTTGTACTGACATAGCCAGAGCTACCTCCCTTCTGCCCGGGCAGTCAGAGCTCTTTGGGAGTTCATCTTTCACAAACACATTAGAAATACTGAAGCCATTCTATGGGTCAGCGCTGAATTTAAGGAGCTACATATCAACTTGAATCAGACTGATTACAACTCCTCTGAACGTAATTGGCAAAACCTAACTGCATTCATGTTTTATTAAAAGCAACTTTCATTACACAGGCGGTGCTGTCAGAAAAATAAATTACATCTGCAAGCACTTAGGTATAAAATTTTGCAGATAACTTCCAGTCGTTGGTAATTTTATATTAGAAACTGTTTTTCCAATACATGCTAAAACTTTGTTCATCAGTATTAAGCACGCTTTACCTACCACTCTCGGAATATTTATAGGATTTGTAATATAACCTTTTTTTTTCTTCTTTAGTGATTTAGTAAACTGTTTTCCACCAATTTTATTTTTGGCAGCCTCCGTAGGCCCTTTGGAAACTATAAATTGGTTTGCATTTTATATTCCACTGTTTACCATTCTCCCCCCTTAGAATAGATTCCAATCCTTTTTATTTTTTTAAGTTACTGGTAGGTGTTGGCTGCAAAATAAGTGAGTTCTACTTGAAACTACAATAAATCACTCATATAACCTTACAGATGGGAAAAAGTATAAAAAAAGACCTATTTCAGTCTAACTCTGAAGACAATATTTGAGTTTCCACTATGGGGAGATTTGCTGACCGCACCTACAGGGTTCCCCACAAGTTCCTTTTTCTTAATTGTACCCTTAATTTGCAACAATGTGATTTTGGTATATTTGTCACCACTGCCATATGCAAAGTTAGATCTTTGTATTACTTCAGAACGATTTTTCAAGCAATGAACGTCGACTAACAGTAGTTTCAGAAAACAGAAGTCTTTATTATGAGTTAATTGTAGACTTAAAGGAGAATTGCAAAGATAGTACAGAGAGTTCCCATATGCCCTTCACCCAGCATCCTCTAATAACATCTTACATAGCCATAATACATCCATCAAATGTAAGAAATTAACATTGGTACGGTACTTAACTAACCTATAGACTTCTTTCAGGTTTTCCAAGTTTTCCCACTAATGTCTTTTTCTGTTCCAAGATTCAGTCCAGGATACCACATTGCATTTAGTTTTTATATCTTCTTAATCTCCTCCAATTTGTGACAGCTACTTAGCTTTTCCTTGTCTTTTATGACCTGGAACCTTTTGGAAGAGTCCTGGGCAGTTCTTTTCTATAATGTTTCCCAGTTTGGGTATGTGTAACGTTTTTCCATGATTAGGTTATAGTTATACTTTACTGGGAAGAATACCGTAAGCTGAAGTGCACTATATCAGGACACTTGAAAATGCTCTATCTTATCACAGGTGCTGTTAACCTTAACCACGTGGTGGTGACCGCCAGCTTTCTCCACTGTGAACTTACTGTTTTCCTCTTTGCAATTAGTAAATATTTATTTGAGGGGAGATAGTACAAGACTATGCAAATATCCCACTTTATACATGTTTGCCCACTGATTTTAGCATCCATCTGTGGGTCTTGCCTGCAGCCGTTTTTACTGTGGCGCTCTGAGGGTGATTGCCTATTTTCTTTCTTCTTCCTCTCTATTAATTGGAATTCTTCTGGAAGGAAGAATTGTCCTTCTACCCCACATCTTTATTTGCTCATTTATCTATTTATCAGTACAAATTCAAGGAGAGTTATTTCCTCTTTAGGTTATAGCAATCATATCATTATTCATTTTGTTGCTTAAATTTTTCCTAATGCCTCGGTCATTGGGAACTTTTTCAGGTTGACTCCTGTGGCCTTTTACTATACACCTCTTCCTTTTTTTCTGAAACCACTTCTTCTATTTCTGGCCCCACAATATGCTCCACGTTCATCTTGAATGTTCCTTGCCCCAGCCCTGCCATGAGCCACTTTTCCACAGAGCCTTTGTTCATTTTACTGGAGAATGATATTTAGGTACTAGGAGTCCTCACTACTACTGGGATGTTACTGTTTTTACACCTTCTCAGGAGACAGAGCTAAGAAATGGGTATCTGTGTATGTACACTAACCCACGTGCACACACTCATCTATATCAATTTCTGTATCTACCTCTCTGCATATAAATTTTAAAAACCAGGAGTTTTACTGATACTGCTGACTCTAAACGAGCACCACGGGGTTTATTCTAGCCTTGTTCTCTTCCTCATATGTAACTTCCTCCTCTGACAATGAGAAAGCCGTTTCTCACTATCTACCATAGATTTACTTATTTCTCCAACCCTGGTGTACATAGAAAGCAGTTTCATAATTGCTAAGCCTGCCCTGGGAAAAACTAATTTACTAACTAGAGGACAGTGTCTGCATGCAGTTCTTTTCCCCATTAGCCTTATGGGATCCAGTCAGAACACTGTTTTTCAAAGTTATTTAGATTTGTTCCTTTCTTCCCCGCTCCCTTCAGTGTGGTTATTATTTATTGGTAACCAAGTCTGATTCATTTGTCACAGGCTGTACTGCCTCTCAGGTTCTCCCCACAGCCTGGTTGTTTCATTTTCTTAAATTTATATACGAACTAATGTTCCCTCTTTGTGGCATGCAGTTCTCCAGGCGTTGACAAATGCATGGGAATGTGTGTCCAGCACTTGCAGAACAATTCCATCACCCGCAGAATCTGCTCATGCCGCGCCTTTGTATTCAACCCGTCTCCTCGCTCCCCACTCCCGGCAATCAGTGATCTGTTTTGAGTCCCTATAGAAGTTTTGCTTTTTTCCAGACTGTCCTTAAATGGAATCATATTGTAGCCTTTGGGGTCAAGCTTCTTTCTCTTAGCAAAATGCGTTTAAGGGATGTCTGTGTTTTTTGTGTCCATCCAGGGTTTGTCCCTTTTTTATTGCTCAGTAATGTTCCATCAGATGGATTTATCACATCTTGCTTATCCATTCACTAGCTGAAGCACACTGGGTTATTTCTCTCATTCGTCATGTGTTCAGTGTCATAGCTTAAATACTCTTACCCAAGATTACATGACTTTCTCCTATGTTGTCTTCAAGAAGTTGTATAGTTTTATGTTTTATATTTAAACTATTATATGATCGCATCCAAAAAAACGTCCAAGTGTTTTGCTGTAGTTCTCAACCGTGAATGTGGAAAGTAATTGGCAGGCCAGCTCAGCAGCCGCAGCAGGTCTGGTGTGGTAGCTGGAGAAGCTTTGGCCCATCTTCCTCCCTCTGAGAGCTTCCGAGGGGACCTGACTCTCAGCACGTGGAAAGTCTGGGGCAGAGACCCAGGTCTCCTCTGGCCATCCCTATATTAGGACAAAATATCCTATGTTTTCAAATAACTGCACACAGATACTGACTCAAGTTTTTTGAGCAGAGAACGAGATCAAGAATATTGCTGTAGACAGAGAGCATCCTTAGAATACAATAGCGTGAAGCATTGGAAGGGGCAGGGTTTCAGAAGTGGCAGATCGGGGGAGCCAGAAGCCTGATAATTCTCCCAGACTTACGGGAGAATCATCCCTCTTTCTACCCACATCCAAGCCTTCCCTGAATTCTCCAGCTCTGACTCATCACACACCCTTACATCCATCCACAGCTTTCCATATCTTCTGCAAACCCTCTGGTTCAAGAAATGCAGCAAGAGCTGTATCGATTTCCTAGTCCTACCTTAACAAAGCACCACAAACTGGGTGGCCGAGAACAACAGAAATGCATTGTTTCACAGTTCTGGAGGCCGGCAGTCCAAAACCAAGGTGCCAGTAGGATCGTGCTCCCTCCGAAGGTTCTAGGGAAGAGTTTGTTCCAGGCCTCTGTCCCTCTCTCCCAGCTTCCGGTATTTCCTTGGCTTATGGCAGCATAACTCCAGTCTTCACAAAGCATTCTCCCCAAGCACCCAAATACCAAAATCTATTTTAGTCAGGGATCTCCAGAGAAGGAGAACCAGTAGGTGATATATGGAACCTATATATGTGGAGGACACACACACACATGTATATATACATATATATATATAGAGAGAGAGAGAGAGAGAGAGATTGATTTTCAGGAATTGACTCCTGCAATTGTGGGACTGGCAAGTCTGAAATGTGCAGGGCAGGCCAGCAGGCTGGAACCTCAGGTAAGAATTGACATTGCAGTCTTGAGTCCGGATACCACAGGGCGGCAGGCTGGAAACTCAGGCTGGGTCTCTGCATTGCAGACTTGCCACCAGGCAGCTGCTGGTCAGCCTGGAGAAGGGGGCCATATCAGGGGCTCAGCGTTGGTCTCCATTGCTGGGCACCCAGCAGTGGCTGTAGCCAAGTCAGCCTTGGTAAGTGGAAGCCCATGTTGCTGCATAACCTCCATCCCTGCCACCATGGCCACTTTCGTTCATGAACCCATTGGGTGACGACACAGGTGGCTGGGGAAAAAGGCTGACTGGTATCTTCAGAATGGGTCACCCTTCAAGTAATAATCTACCTGATTATTAAAACCCTCCTCTGCTGAGGTCACCCTTTGGTGAACATTCACATGAGACAAATAGCTTCATGATTTTGCCCATTCAGAGAGGTCTACTCCCATACCTCTTCCCCAAATTTCCTTGTCACCAATTTTCCAATCATTCTTCTTCCAAGTCCCTGACCATCCAGCCAAGCCATTGGCCACTCCATGGCCATGAATCAGTATATAATTGTACCTCTAGCCATTTCTTCTTCCAGGCAAAGTGAACTACGAGGAGTACTGCTCAAAGTTCTGCTCACTGGGAGGATTTTCCTTCACCGCTTTCTGGGATGTCTGAGAAATGGGCTGTAGTGATTTAGCTGTTTACGTGCCTGCATCGCATGCAGAACCATCTATCGACCAAGCCTGAGTTTTCTCTTCCTCTGTCAACTGATCTGATTGTATGGACTCCCCATGAGGCCATCAGTGCAGGCTGGGAGGGAGAAGGCAGCGTAGCAGAGACCATGGTATTTGGGTCACTAATTCATGTAACTTACTTGTGCTTTCAGGACCTGCTCAGGCCCGATCACTGTATACCGTTTCTATTTGACAATGGAGGCCTGCTGTGCACACCCAACTTTATGGCTTGGTGGGTCAGATGGTCAGTTCACGATGGGCAGCTCAGGTCACGTAGAAACCTAGTGGCACAGGGTTGTGCGTTTAGTCTTTACATAAGGCCCAGTGGTAGGACTAGAGCTCTTTCTCATAAGGGGAGCAGTTATCCACATAAGACAGGCTTTGCTCCAAAAATCCTAAGGAACTGTGCTGTGACTCACAGGCTTGCCACTCCAGACAGCATCCGTACCTACCACGGCCACTTCAAGTACCATTGGCTCTGCTAGGTCATATGGTCCAACAGGCAGAGCAGCCTGCACGTCAGCCTGGACCTTTGCAGAGCCTTCTCTTGTTCTGGGCCGCATTCAAAACTAGCATCATTCTGTGCAAATTATATATAGAATGGGTAAACAACTAAGTCCTACCGTATAGCATAGGGAAATATTTCCAATATCCTGTGATAAACCATAATGGAAAAGAATATGAAAAAGGATGCATATATTTCATAGCTGAATCACTTTGCTGTACAGCAGAAATTAACACAATACTGTAAGTCAACTTTACTTTAATAAAATAAATTTAAAAAGAAACTAGCATCTTTCTGGATCATTTGGTAAATGGGCCAGAGTAACATACCCAAATGAGGGATATATTGCCTCAAAAATCCTAAGAGACCCAACTAAGCATCCTGCCTCTTTCTTGGTCATGGGGGGAGGCAGATGCACCAACTTATCCTCTACCATAGAAGAGATATCTTGACATGCCCCATACCACTGGACCTGAGACATTTCACTGAGGTAGGAGGCATCTGAAATTTAGTCAGGTGTATTTCCCACCCTCTAGCACGTAAATGTCTTACCAGTAAGTTTTGAGTAGTTGCTACGTCTTGCTCAGTTGATCCAGTCATCATAATGTCATCCATATGATGGACTAGTGTGATATCTCGTGGAAGGGAATGGCCATCAAGATCTCTGCGAACTGAATTATGTCACAGAGCTGAGGAGTTGATACATCCCCAAGATAAGGCAGTGCAAGTGTATTTCTGGTCTTACCAGCTGAAAGCAAAGTGCTTTTGGTGGGTCTTAGAGACAGGGATGGAGAAAAAGCCATTTGCCAGCTCAGTACCTACATATCACGTACCAGGTTATGTGTTAATTTGCTCAAGCAATTACACCGCATCTGGCACAGCCCCTACAATTGGAGTCACCACCTGGTTAAACTTAAAATAATCCACTGTTATTCTCCAAGATCCATTTGTCTTCTGCACAGGCCAGATAGACAGGTTGAATGGGGATGTGATGGGAATCACCACCAAAGCCACCGCCATCTTGCAAGTTTTTGATGGTGGTGCTAATCTCGGCAATCCCTCCAGGAAGGTGCTATGACTTTTGGTTTACTATTTTCCTAGGAGGAAGCAGTTCTCGTGCCTTCCACTTGGCCTTTTCCACCATAATAGACCTCACCCCACAAGTCAGGGAGCCAGTACGGGGGTTCTGCCTGTTGCTGAGTGTATCTATTCCAATTATGGATTCTGGACCTGGGGAAATGAACACAGGATGCAGTGAGGGACTCAATGGGCCCACTGTGAGGTGGACCTGAGCTAAAACTTTATTGATCCTTTATTGATCACCTGATCTCCATAAGCCCCTACTCTAGTGATAGACCACGGTGAAGTTTTGGGTCTCCTGGAATTAATGTCAGTTCAGAGCCAGTATCCAGTAGTCTCCAAAAGGTCTGATTATTTCCTTTTCACCAATACACACTTAGCCTGGTAAGAGCCATAGGTCCCCCTGGAAAAGGACGGGAGTGGAAACAGGCAGGTCTCGGGTACAAACGTCCACAGTACTCTCCCCAGCTACTTGGAGGGAAGCAGAGCTGACTTCAGACTCCCCTGGTCTCTTTCCATCCTACGAAACATGCACTTTCTGTTCTTGTCTTAAGAGTGTAGCTGGGATGCAGCAGGATTACACATGTGCTGCTGTGAAACGTGAAATCAGAGCCAGGTGGGACCTCCCCTGAGAAAGGCTGCCTATAAATCGTAAAACCCTTAAATGAATAGCTTAGAAGCACAGGGTTGCCTTGGGTTAGGGTTAATTGTGTCGGGTACAAAGAGTTTTATGTTCATAACTGTCCTTCTAGCCTCTTCCTGATTTTCTGAAAGTTATTTTGCTCGAGGACAAATTTGTATTTGCTTTTCTCACAGTGATCGGTTTGAAGCTGAACTCTTTTCAGCTGTTGGGAACTTGTAAAGGGCTCAATATCTATAAGATTTTCTCTCTCTGATGCATCCGTTTCAGATACATCGAAACAGAGTTTGAAGTTTTTGGGGTTTTAAAAACATCTTTATTCTCTTTCTGGAGTATTGCTTCGAACTTATTATTTTTGCTCTGATTTTTTAAAGCCCTCAAAACAGTTTTTTTCTTTCTTTCTTTTCTGGTTCATTCTCTAGCACATCCTCTGCTAAGACTCTAACTTCTATATGTCCGTGTTACGTTAGAAGCTGAAGTCCAGGGTCTAAGCGCCCAGACTCTGTGTTCAGCTAGACTTGAAAGCCAAGGCCAGCTCATTCATTGCTACTTCTGTGACTTGAGACCAACCATTTAACTTTGCTCAGTTTCCTCACCTGCAGGATGGTTCTGAAAACGTCATGGCTTTTGTGTAATTTAATGAGATACCATGTACAAAGTGCATATTTATTTAACATAGCGGTTGAAAGCACAGGCTCTGGAGCTAGGCTGCTGGGGTTCAAATCCCAGCTCCACCTTGGACAAAATTTCTCTGTGCCTCAGTTTCCTGAATTGTAAAGGGGAACCCACAATTGCCTTTCCACATTGGATTATCATGAGGATTAAATGAGCCAATATATGAGAAATGCTTAGAGCCACGCCTGCCACATAATAAGCCATCAAAAAAGTGTTCGCTCTTAAGATTAGAGAAAAGTAGTCAAAGAGGTTCCCAGCTGCAAAGCTGTCACTTCTGAAATAATCTGCTCATGATAAAATTGACTTTTCTCTTGAAATGAAACACAAATCGTTCTAATCACTCCCATTTTCCCTTCTTCTACAAGGGCAGCTCGCCTGGGCATCCAGAAAGAATGGTAGGAGGCAGTACAGAATGAAACCTGTGAAATGTCAAGGAAGAAGCTACAGGTTACCCCATCCACTGCTTTATAGCCAGGGTTACCCACATATAACCACAGCCTGGACTGGATGAAAATAGCAAGGCCATAGTGCCCTCCAGGTAGAGCTAAAAGTTATCTTATTTTGGGGGTGGGGATGGATAAATCAGGAGTTTGGGATTAACATACACGCACTCCTATATATAAAATAGGTAAAAAACAAGGACCTACTGTATAGCACAGAAACTATACTGAATATTTTGTAATAACCTATAGGGGAAAAGAATTTGAAAAAGACTATATATATATATATATATATATATATATATATATACACACACACACACAACTGAATCACAGTGCTGTATACCTAAAACTAACACAACATTGTAAATCAACTATATTTCAATAAAAGGAAAAAAGAAAATACGGCAAGGCCATAGTGCCCTCCTGATACAGCTAAAATTTCTCTTGTTTGCAACCGAGAATACTGGCCGGTAGAAAGAGGAGAGAATAAAGAAATGTCATAAAGAGAAACAGAAGTTAGACATCATGGCAACCTGCAAGTAAAGACCGAAGCACTTCTGTCTCTGACTTGCCACTTCCTGATCCCTTTGTTATTTCTTGTTCTGGGAGAGACCCTTGCACCTGTTCAATACTATCTCCATTGTGCTCGAGCTGGTCTCAGTTGATTTTATTCCTTGTAAGCAAAGAGTCTTGATGAAGCGGTTTTCAACGTGAATGTGTTGGGTAAGACAGAATGGCATCTCTTATATCCCTGTAAGATGTTATAGCTACTCAGCAAACACTCATTCAACGAATGGTGGAGGCTAGCACCATCCCATGTGTGCAGCCACATAGGTGGAATAAGGCAAAACTCACATGTGCCAGAGCATATTGAGAATTTTCTCCACCTTAAATACTATGACTCTAAAGGGTTTCTTCTTCTTGCTTACTCTGGCTGACACACTTCTAAATGTCTCCATTAGTTCTAGCTCTGCTATTTATATAAATGGAGTTGGTGAGTGAAGGGTTAAGCTAGAAACAACACAAAGTCCTCTAGTTTACAAACATTTAATTTCTTGGAATTCTCCCCTCATTCCTCAAAACCGGAAAGTGACATTTGTTGGAAAGAAGTCCTGGAAGGGCAGAGTCCCAGGATTAGCTCCCATCATGAATCACACCCCAGAAATGACTAGGGAGGGGCCAGCATGACACAGCGGAAGGAGTATGGGGCCACCTGGCTTCCGGGAAGGGGTCTCTACTAACTCCCCATGGAACGTTGACACTTCTTCTCTCTGAGTCTGTGTCTTCGCCACTAAAATGAGGGGCTGGCTCTTTTCATGTGTCTGTGCCTCAGATCCCCGTCAAAGCCCGGGATCTGCCGGGGCTCAGGCAGGTCAGCCACAATGAATGGGGTGTGCAGAACTGCGAGACCCATATGATTTCTAAAGGCTCCCCCAGCTTCTTGCCAAAACAGGCAGCTCAGATGAGACTTTGCTCAGGTCTGATGCCTGGGAGACTTTCAACAGGAGACGAAATGAGATAAAATGCCTTTGGGTACAGCATAACAGACTAAGAGTAGCCTTCCTTTCTGCTGGGATTCTGCCATTTTCCCTGCCTTCTTTCTTAGAGACATATGATCACAACGGAATTTTTCAGGGTTCCCAGGTACCGTCTTTCAGTGTGTAATTGCTAATGAAAGCTTTAAATTTAGAGAAGCATAGATCCTAATCCTGAACCCCAACTCTAGCCCTTCGAGCCGTTTGACTTTGGATTTAGTCTCCCCAGCCCTCAGTTTCCTACTGCAGTGGGGATACTTGCGACACTTGCCTCAGAGGGATGTAAAGGGAGATAATTGATGCAAAGCACGTATTTCCCTGACCAGCATTATAGCTCAGAGCATGTCAGCCAGAGTCACCTTCTTCTCCTGATACTACTAGAGTCCCACGCTGACCCCACCATGGCCTCCGAATAAGGCAGCCAGAGAGGCTGCTTGGCGTGGGACCCTTGCTTTTGCTGGAAAGTGAATACCTTTTCCTGACTCAGAAACAACCAACACACACTCCTAAGACCCGTGATCTGAGTCATGGGAAGAGACACTGAAACTACTGCATTGTTTATCTCCAAGCCCTTTTGCAATAGTTTTCCCACTATTTTTAAGTCCTCTGTCCTCTTCCCCCTCCCAGCCTTCCCTTTCCCCAGCTTCAGCCCCCTACAGCCCAGCTCCTTGTTCAGTTCAGCTATTTCAGTTTGGGGTTGAATGGTCTAGACAGGAACCCAAAAATGCACAGTCTGCACACCGGTCCCCCACTGGGCCTCACAATAATTCCAAACAGAGCCCACGGACGTGAGACTGATTGAGAGAGGAACTTAGGTTCCATGAGATCATCGCTCTGAAGCACATACCACAGAGCCTGGCACAGTGCTCAAGACATTGTCAAAATGCAAGATTATGGTTCTGTGTAGGTATTCATCCCCCTGGCTTTTACTTTCTTGGTCTTTTCTATTAAGATAACATTCTGGAACCATGGCCACTCTCTCAGCAACCTTGGAACAAAATAGGAAAGACAGTCTAGTCTGATGCTGGTGGGCTTCTCCAGCCCTTGACGTAGTTTTGACACACACCGCTGGGTCCTTTAGCTGCCTTGTCACCTACAACCATGAAATCTTGGGGGCATCGAGCAATAAACACTGATTCAGCTCACGTGCCTGTGGGTGGGCCAATCTCATTATCCTCCTGGAACAAGGGAGCTCGTCTGAGCATGCTTTTCTTATAGTGATGGTGGACGTGCAAGTGTACGTACTCAACCACATAAATGCATCCTGTTTCTGCCACATCCTATCTGATCAGATCTCATTGGCTGAAACAAGTCAGGTGATCCTGTCCAAGGTTAAGGGTGAAGAAGTGTATTCCTCTCATGAAAGTGTGAGAGAGAGAGTGACACATTCTGAAAATAATTGAATCTACCCCGACACTCCAGATTCCATGAATTCCTGCTGTACCCCTACACCATGCATCTCTGAAATGCTCATAGGTGATGCCTTGTGGGGTAGACGCAGAAAGGGGGGAAACGGGCCTTCCTTGTCCCTCAGCCAGCGGGGGCAAGACCACCTCAGTGTTGACATTTTGTTTTCAGTTTCCCTGCAGCTACTTAATACTCTCCTGCTGTTGCGTAAATGGACATTTCACATCTCCTCCTAAATTTAGAAAGTTACATGATGGCAACTGAGGCTTCTACTACTTTGGCAGCTTGGAGAGCTCCCAGTGCCTTTCAAGACGTTGCTCATTTTATCTCCTCTTGGATGGTTTCCCAACATCTCAAGGCCCCCGCTGCCCCACTTCCATGCTTCTGCTCCGTCCTTTGCATATTCTGTCATGGCGTTTGTCTTGCAGTTATTATCCCTGTTGCTTCATGAGCCCATGAGATTAGTGTTTGTAAGGGTATTAGCTACTATGTCTCTTGGATCAGAAGTTTCTGGGGTGCATGTGTCCAGACCCCTCTGTCAAAAGTCAAATACAAAACATTTAACAATTGGTAGGGGACGGTGCCAGTCAGACAGAATACTACTGCCCTAGCAAGGGACTTCAGAGCGCCTGACTCTGCAAGGCCTTATTCTTTTGTTTGCTGAATGTGGGGAGATCCAAGGGATCCTGCATTAGGGGATCCTGTGGGGAGGGAGAGTTCCCAAGAGAATTGGGAAATTTGGTATTTATCAACAATTAAAGAAGTTTTTAATATTTTGACAATCACTTCAGCTGTCTTGGTGTGTTCCACTTGAACCAGCCATGATCATGCTAGTCTCAGGAATCATATTTTTTAGGGTTAAGCCTCAGGAATCCACATTTTTAATAAGTTTCCCAAGTGCTTAGATGCACATTAAAGTTCTAGACCCATTGAACTTGTAGGTCAGCTCCTTGGAGATGGAGGTTACCTTGTTTGTGTCTCAAGTTCTATGCCCAGACTAGCACGTAGCTGTCCTTATCAGGGCAAGAGCTCTCATAGAACAGCCCATCATGGCTGGCTAGCCCTGGTGTTCCATTAATCTTTAAGTCCCGTTCAACACATTTCGCTGACTGCTTTCTCCATTTTCCCAGTGCTAATTTCTAGTGGAGAGTCCAGCTTGTCTTTTGGGATTACATAATACAGGTCAAGATGGCCGACCTATTGAATGAGCTTTCTTGGGGGTCAGGCAAATGGGAGGAGGAGGAAGAGGCAGAAAGAATAAGGAAGCAATTCTAGATGGAGGGAAGAACAAGTAGAAAACTCATGAGGTGGGAATGAGCAGGACACTTTCAAAGGATGGAAAGGAGGATAGTGAAGCTGAAGATTTAAGAGCAAGTTGGGGGGACAGTGATGTGAGATATATCTGGAGGTAGGAAGGGGCTAGAGCCAACAGACCTTATCAGTCACGTGCAGATATCAATCCCAGCTCTGCCCCTTAGAAGTCATATCATTTTATTATGTGACTTTGGGCAAGTCACTAACCGGAGTTCTGGTTTTGTCATCCTTAAAGTGGGGATAATAATACCAAATTCTGGATTGGGAAATACTTTGAAGTTACTGGTACGTAAAGACTTACTTGAGAAAAGTAATTGAAGTATTTGCTAAAGAGCATACAATGTATCCATTCCTCCAAACCAGAAGCTACAAACGCAACTGCCAATGAGGACGGGGCAGGTACCATTCCTGAGTGGAGAGGGCCAGAGGAGACTGTAGGGCATTGGACAGCATACGCCTCATTTATAGAAGGCAGGTGCTGCCCAGATCTGGTCAAAGGTTGCCAGACACTCTCTTTTTTCTTCCCTAAAATTTGAATGTTTAGATTCTTATATGGTATCTCTTGACTTAAAGTACTGGCAACCAGCTAACAAAAAAGTTTTAAACAAAACAACAAAACCCTTCAACAGGTTGGATTTGGTGGGAGAACTGCCATTTTGCAACTTTTCCATTGTAAACTCTAATATCTGTCTCTTGATTAGAGCAGCCCTACAGAGTGCTGTGTGCCAGGACCTCTATGTCCTGGACCCCTACAAACTCGCTTTCACTGAACTGCACTTGAGTATTTTACTACCAGCCAATGTTCAAGGATAGCATTAAAAGGGTCAGACAAAGACAAATATCATACAATATCACTTATATGTGGAATCTAAAAAAAGGTTGCAAATGAACTTATTTATAAAACAGAAATAGAGTCACAGATGTAGAAAGCAAACATATTTACCAGGGGGTAAGGGGTGGAGGGATAAATTGGGAGATTGGGATTGACATTACACACCACTATATATAAAATAGATAACTAATAAGGATCTACTGTATAGCATAGGAAACTCTACTCAATACTCTGTAATGACCGATATGGGAAAAGAATCTAAAACAGAGTGCATATATGTATATGTGTAAATGATTCCCTTTGCTGTACACCTGAAACAAATACAACATTGTAAATCAACTATACTCCAATAAAAATTTAAATTAATTAATTATTTAAAAAAGAAGCCCCCATGAAGCCTGTATGTTTTCTGTAAGGATATTACTGAAGGTATTGTTTTCTTCATCCTATGGCATCTTTTTTTTTTTTGTGTGGTAGGCGGGCTTCTCACTGTTGTGGCCTCTCCCATTGCGGAGCACAGGCTCCGGACGCACAGGCTCAGTGGCCATGGCTCACGGGCCCAGCCACTCTACGGCATGTGGGATCTTCCCAGACTGGGGCACGAACCCGTGTCCCCTGCATCAGCAGGCGGACTCTCAACCACTGTGCCACCAGGGAAGCCCCCCATGGCATCTTTTTTTATGAGAAAATAATTAAAACAATATGTTTTCTTTGGCCTTTAACCTTGAGAGTTGTTGTACTTATTGTGAGCAATGGGATTTTGTTTACAAATTTGTTATACACCAAAAGTCATGCAGATATCTTAATACATAGAAATGTCTTTGCATTCACTTCTAGAAACCTAGGAATAAAACTTATGACTTGCCTTTAGAAAGTGGCCCACATAGTAGTAGCTGGGTGGGGACATGCGTCTGGTTCTGGCCAATGAGTTGTGAGGGGAAGTATGCTACCTCTGAGCTGAAGCGTTTAATTCCTGGTTTGAGGCCCTCCAGAGCTCTCTTTCTCTCTGTTAAAGCAGCACTTTGAGATGGCAATTGCTCTGTCATCTGAAGTGTGAATGTGAGAAGCAGAGCCTTCAGTCACCCCTCAGTGGATATAAACACAGATGAGAAGTAAACTTTTGTTTTGTTAAATCATTGAGACCTTGGGGGTTTTTCTTATTGCAGCAAAACTTAACCTATCCTAACTGATACATAGTTAATAAGTATCAAATTAAGGGTTTGGATCAGTGTTGCCTTTCTCCAGAGCCCTTAGCCACTACTTACTAGTATACAACAGTAATCGTTAATACCATTCACCGCACAGATAAAGTCAAATGTAAGAATATAGATAAAAGTGCTTTGTAATCTGTGAACACTTTATAAACATTTTATAAAAGCACGTGATGTTATCAGACTTAATGATATTGATCTGGCCTCCTTAACGAGGCTGTAAGATCTTTAGGGAAAGGGATTCTTTTCTTAAGTACTTTGAGATCTTTCATATTCCTAGAGTATGCCTGCCTCATTGTACGGCACCTTACAATTTCTTAAATAATTCTTGTCGAATTGTATTTAATAGGTGATGCAGAGGATCAAGAAAATAGTTTTGTGACACAGAATCCCTTTATTTACTGGCCCTCATAATAATAGGAATTTGCCTGTTAAAACTTTGGAAGCAAAACTGCTTACCTTTATAGAGGACAAAAACCAGGAGGTTTCTAGCAGCTAATGTTTGGTTCCTAAGGAAGGTGGAAAAGGAAGGATGGAGGTCAGGATGGACTGTTCCTGACCCCAGGGATGAGAGATGGAAGTAAATCATGAATATGATCACCACCGAAGCTGAGAAAGAGCTATTAATGTCATGTAATCAATTTCAAAAAGATACAGTTGCACTTAGGGTATTTAAACCTTGGAGGTTTAAACTAAATCATACTTGTCACATGCACACAGTATCACTAATGAGCTTATGTAAATATTTAATCTTCTCTATTTGCATTACTCAGCCCAGTCTATCTCACCAGCCTCTTCTCCCAGCCTTCTCTAATACCATAATCCAATCTCACAGAACTAATCTGGTTTCCAGAGCTCACCATGCTCTTTTATGCCTCCCACCTTTACATATGCATTTGCCTGTTTGGACTCTCATCTTGCCTTCTCTCTCTACCCGCTAAACATCTACACGTCCTTCAAGGCTAAGTTCAAATACATCCTCCCGCCCCACCCCACCCCCTCTTTGGGAAACCTAACCTGAACTTTCTACAACTACCATTCCTAGTAGAATTTTTAGCATCTGTTTCTATGCCCCTATTGCATTTTGCTAACATTCCATAATTCTGAATATTACATTTATTTGTTTGACAAACTTTTATGAAATATTACTATCTGCCAGGCATGGGGCCAGGGGCTGAGTATATGGAAATGAATAAGAAATTATACGTATTTGTGACAGTAAGTGTCTCACTTTTTAACTCGCAAGCATCATGCATTTGCAGGCTTGTAAAAATGTGTTTTCTTTATATCTGTGTTTTCTTTATATCCTACTTCTGCCTGCAACCATCAGGACTGTTTTGGAAGTGACAGAAATGCAATTCAAGCTGGGTTAGTTACAAAAGGGAATATATTGGCTCATGAATTCCAGGAAAGTTGACCATTCAAACTTGGTGAAAGTCAAGGATGGAGCCTTATTTTAGGAACAAAAATAATAATGGTAAGAAATAATGATTTGAATGCTATTCAGAATCTCTCTCTGTTTTACATTCCAGATTTTCTTTGCCTGCTCTTTTTATTTTCACTATCAGCAGCTTGGCTTCTTTGGCATGGAAGGAAACATGGTCACCAAGACCCTCGAGGTTTTATGTCTTACAGCTTTTACCGCTGATGACAGATGGCTGATGTTTCTTGGTTATAGACTAAAAAGTCTCAAAGTAGGATGCTGATTGGCTCATCCCTGACCACTTGTCCAATCCTAGAGCTTCCCAATGTTACCAGGAGATTAGAGAACTATGATTGGCCTGGTTGTCTCAGATGTCCACCTTCAAACAACCAAGAAAGGCTGAAGGGGGAAAGTAGTGTAATCAGTTTCTCAGGAGAAAAGGGTGATGGTAAGCAGATAGGCATCATTTTCTATGCCACTGATTCTGTCATTCATTCAACATTCTTTGTATGCTTATTATGTTTAAAGCATTGTGCTAGGATGAGCTGGGGAAAAGAAATAAAGGATATGCAATTTCTATCTGATCATTTGGTAAGAAAGGCTAGAGAGGCAATTTTGCCTACTGGTTAGGTACCCGGGATCTAAAGCCAAAATGCCAAGCTGAATATCCTAGCTGTATGACTAACAAGGCTGTGACCTCAGGAGGCTTTGATTTCAGTCTTCTCATCTGTAAAATGGGGATAACAATCACAGCAATCTCATGGAACAGCTGTGATGTTTAATGAGCCACATGTGAAACATACAGCATAGTGTCTTGCATGGAGTAAGTACTCGATGAATTTAGCTATTATTTCGTGCATGATCGTAAGTCAAGGCAGAAAGAATTCTGTTTTGAAATGACAATACATAGAGCTGAAGATCCAAAAGAATCCTGACAATTAATACTGACGGTGGGGCCCAAAGAAAGCATCATACAAGAAGAATCGTTTAGTTTAATCTTCAGCAGCTGAACAGGATTTTAACAGAAGGGACAGGACATGAACGACATTTAAGAAAGATGGATAATTCTGGAGGAGAGAACAGCATGGGTCAAAATAAGAGGATGTGAAATGAGCAGTGGAATTCAGAAGTCTGGGTTTATACAGGGTTTCTAGAGCCTAAGATTCACATATATAGAGAATAGGAGATGTCACTATAAAGGAGGCTTGGACTGAGACTGTGAATTTATTGAATACCAACCTAAGGGATTTCAATAGTTAACAGGGA
Organism: Aethalodelphis obliquidens; assembly: GCF_003676395.1. NCBI lineage: Eukaryota > Metazoa > Chordata > Mammalia > Artiodactyla > Delphinidae > Aethalodelphis > Aethalodelphis obliquidens. Next base: position 4,938,830 of record NW_020838019.1, on the reverse strand, counting down.
GTCATTGAAGGTTTGGGACCCAGGAACTGAGTAACAGGATCTAATTGCACATTTGTCATTGAATAAAGGCTTTTATTAGAGCCTAAACTGTTGGAAAAATGAAATAGAACTCTCTTTCAGTCTCATTTATTTTTCCATCTTTGCTAGACATGGGTGCAGAGAAATATTTATCCATCACTAGAAAGCAGTATCATAAGGGCTGTTGTAAATGGCAACCAATACTCGTTCTCAGTTTGGGAAAGCAATAGGAATAGTGGGGACTGTGGCAAATTAGAGACTGTGTGTCCCTCAAAAGGGGACAACCACTTCTCAGATTCATTAAATGTTTAACATTTACAGGCCCAGTGTTAGCAAATATTCTGATAGTTCTAGAAAAGCTTAAAATCTAGATTTTTGGGGGTAAAAACCTTGATTTCTTTTTCATGTTGGCTGAAAACAATTTTTAAAGTCTGTAGACTAAATAAAATATATCTATGGATTAAATTTGTCCAGTTTGAGAGCCCTGGATTCAAGTTGATCCAGAATAAATATAAATATTGATCTGGATATCTGGATACCTTTGCTGTTATGACCATTCCACAATTTTTGCTAAAAGACTTAGAAATGAAAACAAAGAAAGAGAATGCCATGCACCGAAAGTATTGGCAGTAAACCAAAAAAAAAAAAAAAAAAAAGATATTTGAAGAGCTGAAGTTTTCCAATGTAAAATAAATTAAGATTAAAAAAGCAAAAATGATATAGAGAGAGCTCATAACAGCCATAGGTAGATTTTCACATTTAGAGCCATAACCTAGGAGCCTAATTTCTAAATCAACATGACATTTTCCACTGAGGCTACTTAAAAAAAGATTAAGGTCCAGTACAATGGAAAGAACTCAGGCTTCGGCATTTGAGAGATCTGAGTTAAAATGACTACTTTTGACAGGAACATTTATAAGCTTATAAGTGTTACCTATAGCAGCTTTCATACTTACTTATTGCTAAATAATGCTGCAGAGTAAGCAACTACAAAATATGGGTATTATACAATAGTAAGCATTTATTGTTTATGCACTCATGGAGCTCAGGTGATTGTGGTTGGCCTTGCTCATGCTCTTCCAAGTTTACTCTGTTCCCTATGTCTCTCATCCTCCTCCTTGCATAAGCAACAGAGCATGCCCAGGACCTTCACATGGTGATGACAGAGGTGCAGGAGAGTAGATAGAGATATGCAAGGCCTCTTAAAGCTTCTGCTCACATCTGGCACACCATCACCTCTTTTTTTTTTTTTTTTTTTCGGTACGCGGGCCTCTCACTACTGTGGCCTCTCCCGTTGCAGAGCACAGTCTCCGGACGCGCAGGCTCGGCGGCCATGGCTCACGGGCCCAGCCGCTCCACGGGATGCGGGATCTTCCCGGACCGGGGCACGAACCCGTGTCCCCTGCATCGGGAGGCTGACTCCCAACCACTGCGCCACCAGGGAAGCCCTACCATCACCTCTTTTCATCATTTAATAGAGGGCATGGATATGGAGAGGCATAAAGAATTTTTGCACTCTACCACACACACCCAAACTGGAAACAGCTCAGATGCCAACCAACTTAGAATGGACAGATAAATCAGGGGACGGTCCCAAAGTGAAAAATATTACAGCAGTAAAGGAGATAAATGTGCCAAGGCTTCACTCAGCAACATGGATGAATCTTACAGGCTTGCTATTGAAGTAGAGAAAGAAAACATAAATGAATAAATGTAATATGTATCTATCCCCATAAAGTTCAAAAAGAGACAAGCTCAACTACATCGTTTATCGATACTCATACAGGTGGTAAAACCATAGTATAAAGGAAGAAAATGACTATGAGAAAAGTTGAAATAGTGGCTCTACCTGTCTGAGCGTCCTGATCAGAAAGGGACAAAAGGGGAGCTGGAGATTCCTTATACCGACCTGGACTGTAGTTACTCAGGCAGCTGCCTTGTAATTACTTAATCTATGCATTTATAGTTTAAACAGTTTTCTGTATGAATGCTATATTTCACTATATATTTTTTTAAGTTCAGTTCTAGATCAAAATGAAAAAAAGTTATGGATTAGGGGACTTCCTTGGTGGTCCAGTGGTTAAGACTCTGTGCTTCCACTGCAGGGGGTGTGGGTTTGATCCCTGTTGGGGGAACCAAGATCCCACATGCCACGTGTCATAGCCAAAAAAATAAAAATTAAATTAAAAAAAACTTATAGATTAAAAACATCCAGTTTTGCTACTTAAAAATGGTGTGATCGGGAGAGGGCTACATCAACTCTGAACCTCCATTTTTTACTTTGGTGACAGCAAGTTTATAATAGCCACCCCCGTCAAGCTTGTCCTAAGGGGTAGATGAGAAAGTGCCTAAGAGAGGATCATTAAAAACAAAACAAAACTTAATTGCTGAAGACGAAAATATGTCTTTGACATCAAGAAAAGGAAGAGACTAATTCTGAATCATGTTTCCTAACAACATTTTTTGTATTTTCTTATTTCTCTGAAAGGGGAAAAAAAGCAGAGGAGGGACTTGTACTCATGTCTATTTAATTCCAAAGTAACTAATTTGAGGGGAGATGGGTCCCAATAACCAGAAAACACCCCAATTCCCAAAGATGAGCCACAAGGCAGTGTGGGAGCCCCCCTGGTATATTTGGGGGACCCACCGGAATACAAAGTACTTAAGCTCATCCCCCTATCCTCCCAGCGTGAGGAAAATGAATCCAGAAAGCTTCTAAGTGCATAAATCAGACCCAACACGGTGATCATCTACACGGAGAAAGCTCAGGGCTGCCCTGGAGAGGAGCTCGGTGTGGCCGGCCACTTGATGCAGGGCTCCCCGCTGCCTGCCAGATGCAGATGGGTCCTCATGGGAGGTCTGCCCCTACAGCAAATGGTTATCTTTAAACCCATCCTTCATTTCCCCTCTTATCAGCAGAGGAATGTGGGGAGGCAGTAGGCATTAAGTGTGAAGGCATTTGGGATTTTCTGAGGGTGAGGGTGTCAGAATGGGGGGCTTACCTGCCTTCAACGCCTTCTCAAAAGAGGTGAGTGTGACCTGCCACAGTGGAATTCTCTGGTCCAGCAGAAAGTGTGAGCCTCAAAGACCATACAGATACTATTCAAAAGAACTAGCATTTTTGAGTCATTCTTGTTTGCAAACACTGTCTTAAGACCTTTGCATGCACGACCTCACTGACTCCTCAGCCACCACTTTCAGTTAACAGTCAGGTATTACTCTAACCCACTTTTCAACTTCAGAGAAAAGGGAGGCCGGGAGAGATGGTAGAGGAGCTGGAGGTGACACAGGTAAAGTGGAATAAGATACCGCTGACAGGTGTGCCCCTGCTGGTAGGCAGCCTTGCTCTGAGCAGTGATGAGAGGTGCCAGGGGGAAAAATGGGTACTGGATGGTAACCGTGGCCAACTTGCCAGCCTTTATTCAGTGGCTTGGCATCGCGCGCACACACACACACACACACACACACACACACACACATTCAAATTTAAGTATAAAACCCATTCCAAAACCAGCTACTTTGATTCGCTACTCTTTCAAATCATTTGCTCTAATATTTACTGGCACAGAAAATTGAGAAATTGACAAGCAGCATTTGCTGTCCACCAGGGTTACCGGACCATTTTCCAGCTACTTTTTGGGTCCATGAGTTGTGTTTCATCTGCTATCAAATTTGCCCTCTCTCGCTAGAAAGGGACCTGTTGGAATAATCATTGAGAACAGGTACAATCCTCCTAAGCTCCTTGGGGCTGGGAAACCTTTCCCACCCCTCAGTCCCACTGTTGCAGCTGAGGGGGCCTGGTTCTCCCTACTTTATAGAGAAGGGGAATTTCAGGGAGAACCTTGGGCTGGTTTATTTTTAATTGTTGACCTCCGAGGCCTTCTGTTTGCATCTGTTTATTAAATCACCAGCTCAGCTGTGAAATGCCCTTTATGATGTTGTTTTATTGGTGGGCCATTCGGGGACCCAGCGCCACACAAACAGGATAAATATTTTCCTTTGCAGCCCACACCCTGTGTTGGGGGCCACGGAACAAGGGGAGCCGGGATCGTTTGTTTACGAGCTGGGATTCATTCATTACTTGGCCAGGAGCTGTGAAATGTAAATCTCACATTCCACAGGACAATCCCAGCACCAGCTTGAGCTCATTTGGAGGTGTGATGTTCCACTCAAAAGGTGGCTGTTAATTTTATTGACCAAATTTGGAAAGTGGGAGTTCCAAAATTAAATCGAGCCTTTGGTAAAGAAGTGAACATTTAAGGTTCTCAAAGACCTGGGGTGAGCGGTCACATGGCTTTAGTATTTTTTTTTTGCCCCCCTGCAACCCCCAACAAAGACACTTTGAATGCCAGTGGTGTTTACAGCATAAAGTGAAATCGCTGTTTGCCTCATCTTCTAGTTTCAAAGGGTTTGATCTCTCCGAGATAGGTTTGTCAGTATTAATTATAGCCACCTTTACTGAACACTTGGCTCCCTGCTTTAAATATATTATCTCCTGTAATTCACACAGCCATCTCGGAAGTGGCCATTATTATTGCCCTGGTGTTATAGGCTGGAAACTAAAGCTCAAAGGAGAGGAGGTTTTTGCCTTGGGCCCTAAAACCAAGATTCAAATTAGGAGGTTGGAGTTAACATATACACACTATATAAAATAGATAACCGATAGGGAGCTACTGTATAGCACAAGGAGCTATACTCAATATTTTGTAATAACCTATAAGGGGAGAGAATCTGAAGAAAATATATATATATGTATCTGAATATATACATATATAACTGAATTGCTATGTTATACACCTGAAACTAACATGACATTGTAAATCAACTATACTTCAATTTTAAAAAATCAGCAGGTTTACCCTGACTCCAGAACCTGGGTGCCTCAGCTGCCCTGCTCTCCTGTTCTCTCTCTCTGCCATTTCTGTGTAACTAAAAAGTTGACTTTTCTGGTGCTTTAGAGAGAACTAAAGTTTCCAACAGTGACTAAGCAGCTATGGCCTGCAGATTCAACCCACTCTGTTCATGCTCAAAACAAAAAAGGAATCTGAGTTGCTGAAAACTTTCAAAAGCTACAGACTGTCCTCACGGCTGGTCTGCCCCCCCCAGAGCCAGGCACAGGGTCCGCAAACAAGAAATACCTTTAACTTCAAAAGTCATCCTTGAGGTTCCTTGCCCTCCTCCCTTGCACTCTCTTTATGCCTGGCAGGAAAGGGTAAATTCAAATGAAATGAGACAGAGAATAGGATGGCACCGCGCATCCGGGGCTCCACGGGGGTGTTTACCCACAGAATGAGTGGGCCCATGTCAATATTTGGACATGGAGAAGGCCTGGTTTATAATTGTTCAGACTTGTCTCTGAATTGGGCTTTGAAACATGCATTTGTCATGTTTCTCCGTGGCCTCATTCTTTTCGGAGGGGAAAGGCTATTTAGGGAGATTTTCTCTAGAAAGGTTGCTGGGGGCAGTGAAGAAATAGGGACCAGTTCAGAATATCCCAATGTGATATGAAAAAAAAAAATGTAAACGATGTCACAAAAGCTCTGCCGTCGAGAAATGTTATTGTTGGTTGAATAGTAGGAACCATCTGGGTCTCTTTTAATGACTGGGGGCCCCCTCTGTGGATGGTACAGATGCCTCTTTTGTTATTGGTGAGATCTTGTAAATAGTTAAAATATTTACCAAAGCACCTCCGAGCTGGAGCTATCCCATTTTATTATTTATACCTTTTCAGAGGGACAAAAATGGAGGTGTCCACTAAACGTGATGGATTAGGCTTATAAACAGCCATTATGGCCGTCAAACCTCGAATGTCAGCTTCTCCTTTGTGTCTGCGCATTTCTAAGCTAACCAGTGATCCATGCATAAGATAGGAGGTTAAGAATGCGCAGAGAAAGGAAGGGTTGGCTCCAAGCAAGATGTATCTTCTGCTGATTAGAAATACAGCTGTAGGAAGTGAGGGGGATGCCGGACAAGAGGCGAGAAAAGGGACGTGCGTGTGCGTGTGTTTGCGTGTGTGTGTGCGTTTAGGCAGAAGAGAGCAAGCCGGGAGGTGCCGAAGTCACTGCAACCCGACACGCTGCATTTCATGTCTCCCAACTGGAGACTGGAAACCTGCAAGGCTTCTACCTGCCAAGCATCCTTCAGCTGTTTCCTAAACTGATAGCAGCTGGCTTTTGTTTTCCCAAGATAAAAATCAGGAAATGCAAAAATTAAATAGGATTTGAGAAGAAAAAGGATGGGCCCTCCCCTCCCGGGTAAGAGGGAAAAGGGCGAGCCAGCAGGTAACTAAGGCTTGTAGACAGAAGGAGATCCCATCTCCTTGTAATTAAGTAAAACATCTTAAAATGGAATGGAGGCAACCTGTGTGGCAGGTGATCCGCGTGACGCCTAGAAGCTGAACCAGAGTGACTTACTCCCAAGAGTTAGACCCCAAATACTAGATAAAGTTAGATTTAAGGAAAGACGATATTTTAAAGTCAAACTATTTATAATTTATAATAGGATACATTCTCAGTCCCATTAGTGCAAGAAAACAAAGTAACTTTTCTTGCAGGTAAAGGGGGTAAATGTAAATTATATTATTGTTGGCCCAGGATGGCTGCACATGTGTTGGAAACAGTTTCTGTCAAAAAGTGGATTCCATTATATTTTTACTCTTAAATCCCAGCTCCTTTAATCTCCTAGAGTTTGTCACTGATTTCCTACCATACCACAAATTCTGCCTGCAACTTAGTCCCTTGCTCTCTTAAAAGAGCCTGTAAATTCAGAGGCAAACAGCTCATGCTTGCTTTAGAAAGAATCGGGCTCCGGGTGGCTGAAATATCATCTAGCGACTCTAACCAGAAATTAGACTTTTAATTTGGGTAGAATAGCTTCTAGGATCGAATTAAGAAATTACGACCTCACTTATTTATTTATTTACTTATTTTGGGGAGTTGGGTGAGAACTTATTGACGTAACAAACAGAAAATTATATTTCTTCACAGCTTCGCAAATAAAAGAGAAAAAACATTTAGAGAACACTAAGAACCTAACAAACTTCCCCCTCAGATTAGTAACCAAGGGGCTGCTCCACCCTGAGGATCCCTCCTTGAGTCCCCTTTGAGCAACTCCTCAGAAATATCACACCCCTGCAATCAGACTGGCGTCTATCCCATTAGTATGCTGGTGCATTAACTAACTTGCCTCTATAAATACTGGGATCTGAATCACACCACTGTTTTGGCTAGAGACTAAATAATTTTTCTCATCAGTATCTTTGGAGAAAAAAAGAAAGAAACACACACACACACACACACACACACACATTTTCTAAACAGCTTTCTTACTCAGGCTATGCTCCTTGATATTACAAGTGGATGGCTCAGTTAGAAGCACCTTCTATAAAATGGACATTCTTAATAAACCTCCTTTAAGACAGTAATGTTACTTTAAAAACGTAACATGTACACACTGATGTGTATAAAATGGATGACTAATAAGAACCTGCTGTGTAAAAAAAAAAATAAAATTCAAAAAAAACCCCAAAACTTAACAATAAAAAACCAAACAACCTGATTCAAAATAAGCCAAAGATTTGAATAGATATTTCTCCAAAGAAGAGATACAAATGGCCAATAAGCACATGAAAAGATGCTCAACATCACCGATCATTAGGGAAATGCAAATCAAAACTGCAAGAGATACCACTTTACACCCATTAGGATGGCTACTATCAAAAAAATAGAATATGCGTGTTTTCAAGGACATGGAGAAATTGGGACCCTGGTGTACTACTGGTGGAAATTGGTACAGTCACTATGGAAAACAGTATGGTGTTTCCTCAAGTAATTAAAGATAGAATTACTATATGATCCAGCAATTCCATATATACCCCAAAGAATTGAAAGTAGGATCTCAAAGACATATTTGTACACCCATGTTAACAGAAGCATTATTTGTAATAACTAAACCATGGAAGCAACTCAAGTGCCCATCAGTGGATGAACGGATAAGCAAAATGTGGATATACATGCAATGGAATATTGTTCACTCTTAAAAAGGAAGGAGATTCTGCAGTATGTTTACAACATGGATGAAACTTGGGGACATTATGCTAAATGAAATTAGCCAGTCAGAAAAAGATACATACTGTATGATCCCACTTATATGAGGTACTTAGAATAGTCAAAATCATAAAGATTATATGAGGTACTTAGAATAGTCAAAATCATAAAGACAGAGGAAGACTGGTGGTTACCAGGGGCTGGGGGCAAGGAATAACAGGGAGTTATTGTTTAATGGGTACAGAGCTTCAGTTTCACAAGATGAAAACAGTTATGGGGATGGACAGAGGTGATTTTTGCACAACGATGTGAACATATTTGATACTGCTGAATTGTACACTTAAAAATGGTTAAGATGGAAAAAAATTGTTTATCAGGAAATATATAAAATACAAAGTGTAAATAAAATACATATGTATAATTTAAAGAATAAAAAAATTTTTTTAATTAATGAATTTATGTATTTATTTTTGGCTGTGTTGGGTCTTTGCTGCTGCATGTAGGCTTTCTCTAGTTGCAGCAAGGGGGGGCTACTCTTCATTGTGGTGCGCGGGTTCCTCATTGCGGTGGCTTTTCTTGTTGCAGAGTATGGGCTCTAGGTGCGCAGGCTTCAGTAGTTGTGACACACGGGCTTCAGTAGTTGTGGCACGTGGGCTCAGTAGTTGTGGCTTGCAGGCTCAGTAGTTGTGGTGCACAGGCTTAGTTGCTCCACGGTATGTGGGATCTTCCCGTACCAGGGCTCGAACCCATGACCCCTGCATTGACAGGCAGATTCTTAACTTCTGCGCCACCAGGGAAGCCCAGTAATGTTACTTTTTATTCACAATTATAATACTAATCATTTTTATCTGCCAACCCTCACATTATAATCACAAAAGCCTAACCAGGCTCACTTGATGGTTCCCTTGGCAAATTTGAAAATGCAAACACACTACTATGCCTATGTTTGATTCCTGCTCTACTTAATCTCATGTAATCATGAATGAAATAGAACTTTCAGTAACTCGGAAAAAGTTAACACAGCAAAAAGAACTTGGAAAGTTTCAAGCAGTTGTACCAAACAGTTTAACGTTCTATATGATCATACAAAAATGAAAGACCTATATGTTACACATCACATGGTTCATAGGACCCATCAACATAGCCCAGATGTAAAGAGCCACTAATTGTATCACGTCCATGGCCCTTGCTTTCCTAATACACACACACACACACACACACACACACACCCCCTAAAGTACCACACTGAAGTCTGAAAGAAAACACAAAACTTTCAGAAGCCATGGTCTCCCGTCCTCTTAGAGAGCTATGGACAATTACTTGGAAAATGGCTCTCACTACACAAGGAGACTTGTGTTCTCACTGATACCTCCTCTCCTTCTGTCTACTCTGGAGCTTCAGATTGGTCCTGAGAAAAGCCAATTCCAGAAGCCCAGGAGACCTCTGTCCACTATCAAGATGCAGAACGGCTGACCTTTTGGTCACCAGTGAGGAAAATCTCCAGGTAGGGCTGTCAGATTTAGCAAACAAAAATACAGGATATCCAGTTAAATTAGTTTGAATGTCAGATAATCAATAAATATTTTTTTATCATAAATATGTCCCCTTTTGAGATATACTATCTGTCAACACTACTCCAAGAAAGTCTGACATCAGATGTATTTCTGCTGGAGATGCAAGATCTAGACCCAGAAAGCAGCCTGGAGCCTAGTGACTCTGGGAGAAAGACTGACCCTGGGCATCTTACTTCTTACTTTATGGCTCTAAATAAGAAAGAGGGCACTGAGGGGAATCACATGACCAGGTCTCTCAACCATACAAAACAATTCTCGGAGGGAAGTGTCTCTGAGGGACAGGAGGGCAGAGGCAGACCACTGGAGGCTGTCATCAGCAACTAACTAGAGCTACCAACTAGTTTAACACAGTAACTCACTATTCCTCACAATAACCCAAGGAGGTAAGACTCTTATTGCGCCCATTTTACAGATGAGGAAACTGAGGCACAGTTTCCAGGACCACACAGCTATGGAACAGAGATTGCAACTCAGACAGTCTAGTTCAAGATCTTCTCCTTAAAATAAAATGATACCAAACCCTAACATAAACAGTTTAATTTTCAAAAAAACTTCCACTGTGAACGTATGCTGAAATTAAAATGGCTACTTCCTCATTTCCCCCATGCACCCCAGGCCTCTGCCCTGGCATTGTTGGGGCCCCAGACCATGCTTGGTCTGCCCAGGGAGGAATCAGGGCTGAAAACAGAGTGGGGAGGAGTATGTGTGTGAGCCTGAGAGAACAGGACAGTGAAGAGCCCCTGTGATACCTCGTCTGAGTCCCCCCACCGCCGACCCCCTTTCTCCCAACCTACAGGGGCAGAGAGCAATAAAAAGTCTGAGACTGCAGACCCAAATGAAGAACTCCGGCCAAAAGTTTTTCTAATTTAAAGACCACCCAGGTGTGTGCTGGTCTGTCCCCATTTTAGGGTCTTTGCCTCTTGCTTTCCAGCAAGAAAAGAAACAGATGTGATGCCCATTCATACCTAATGGAGACAGAAGGGGAGGGAGGAACCGGCGGTGGGGCAGCGGGGAGGCTCGGGGCTGTCTTTGGCCTGCACATTCTGTCTTGAAGGACAGGGACTTAACTTCCATAGGGTCTAAGCCTGTGGCTGTCATCTGTCAACTCAAAGTCTGGCACATGGTAAGCGATCGATCTATGTATGTTCAATTGAATTAAAATTAAATAATGCAATCAAAACTCTTGGTGGTGCCCAGGGAGTGGGTTTAGGACTGGCCTAGCCTTGGGATTTGGAGCCTGACAAGATGAGTTTCACTTGGTTGGAGTTACCATTTGATGGGGGGCAGGGGCGTATGTGTGGCTGGCTTCCCCTCCTCCCCTCCCTGGACTAGCTCTGTTCAGATTGTCCTAAACAATTATCCCCAAAGGAAAAAAAAAAGCCCTGTTGAACAAATCCTCCACTTTTGTCTCCTCTGGGGCTGCAGCCTGTGGTCCTTGCTTATTCAGCCCTCCCTCCCTCCTCCCGTCCTGTGCCTGGGACATTCTGTGGTTATGAGTCAATGATCAGACAGGGAAAGGGCACGCTTACCATAGGGGAGGACGATTCAGTAGGGCTCTGGGCTTTGATGCTGGCTCTCTTACATCCTGAATGCATGAAAGGCTACGGGAGGGAGAGGAAGAAATATAAAAGCAGAAAGGAAGAAAATGTTATTAAAAAAAAAAAAAAGTTGAAAAAGGGGAGGGGGGGAGTGCCTGTTTTGAAATGTATCATCCACGAGTATCTCTGGGAGACAAAACTAGTTAAAAACTGAATAGAGATAAGCCATCTCCTTCAGTGACTCATCTTCCCAGGGAATAATGGCAAAGAGGCCGTGTTTAGGAGGGAAGTGATGTGCAAATAGCAGTGTCCACAAAGCTGGGGTTAATTACAGGAAGGACTTCCAGGGTAATTGCCAATAAACAAGGCTACAAGCAGAGCCGGGCATCTGGGCTCGGAAGTCGGCTCTCTGTGATTTGAGTAGGTTTTCCAAACACTGTCCCTGCCTCTGGGCAGTACCCAAATGGGTACTTCGGAGGAGCCTCAAGCCAGGACCCTGTCCCCTTGTGAGCTGACCCAGCAGCTCTACCACCTTGGTCCAGGACGGCTCCTTGTCAGCTCAAGCTCTGAAAATCCATTTGTTAAAAAATATTGGAATAAACTGTTGTCTGCTGTGCTGTTAGGAAATGAACAACCTTAGCCCAAGGAAAGGCACAAAGCACCCCTAAACCATCGGCTAAGTCCAGCCTGGCTATGGAGAACCAAGACTGGTATCTCTGAATGTATTTTTAAAGGAGTGGGTTTCCCCAGGATGTACCAAAAGCAGCTTTGTTTTTGCCTCACGCCCCTTTAAGAGATTAAAACATGCTTTAACATATATAATGTAAGTACAAGTTGTAATGGACAAGCCCCCAAACCTGCCATGTTCTGGGGAGGCTTGGAGCTGGGCTGGGACACCACGGAGTTACAATGGGGAGGCTGGGAAGCGCTTAGAAATGTCAAGAAAGAAAACCGCCGCCTGCCTGCCAGCTCCCTCTGTAGCTGCTGTCTTATATGAACTGATACAATTTCACAGGATCCTGAAAGAGCACAGTATCTCTTGACTGCCCTGCTAAGGCAGTTCAGTGCAGACTGACACGAAGCAGATTCTCAGTCCAAAAGGACTCCTGCTGGTATTATCTGGAGGACACGCTGGGAGCCTGACAGAGGACAAGAGTGCCAATGTCAGCTACCAACCTCCTGACCCAGGCCTCAGTTTCCCTACCTGTGAAATGGGGAGGCACCCAAGATGGCGTGTCAGTGTGCTACCAGCCCTCACATCTGATTCTCTGAAACCTGGGGACCCCTCAATCAGGTAATCCACCCTTGCGTGCAGGGACCCTATTTCCCCGTCTCTTTTTCCTACCACCTTGAATGATGTCTTCCCCGTGGAAAGAACTCAATAAAGAAATATTTTGAATGAATGTATGCATGCGTGATTGGGCAACTTTTGTGGCTCTTTGTTAAAAATAAAAGGTCTGTGGGTGGGTACGAGGGGGTACTTTATCTTTCAATCCTATAGAATTGCTTTGAAAGACCAAGTAGGATAAATAATAATATTAGCTAATATTTATTGTGATCAAACATATTACATATTTTAATGATGTCTCAAAACATCCTTCTATGGAAGCAGCTGTTACCATCTTCACTCCATAGATGATGGAATGAAGACTCAGAAAGATCAAGTGATGAGCTATGAAGTGGGAAGTACTGGGTATCAGCCTTGGGGACTTGCCTGCAGAGCCCCATGGCTACGCAATTCCTCAAATGCACGGAGGGTCTGACTGTGTCCCTGCTCCTAACTTGCTGAGTGTCCTTGGGCAAGTCATTGACCCTATCTGGTCACAAGATAGCCCTCCTGAGCTAGGGGACATCCCTGATTCCTTCTAGGAGTGGCGTTTCACGCTTCTGCTCAGCCTACAGTGCCCTGATCAAATGGCCCCTCCTTAGAAACTCCTCCATGGTCCCACTGTGGCCACCCACGGAATCAGCCCCATTCAAGACTGTACTTTGTCCTTGAGTTACATATTTCTTTTGTGATGATTGGAGCCATGGTTCCCTTTCCCACTAGACTGCAAGCCCCTTTGGAGTAAGGATCACATCTGTCTTGTTTATCACTGTACCCCATCCCCAGCAGTGTATCCGCACAACAGTACCTGGCATGAAGCAGATGCTCAGAAAAATACTTGTCACACTTTGATGGGGGCCCCAACGGCTATAAAATGTGCGGATTGAACAGGGTCAGCCTCCATGCCATAAAGATTCATAACTCCGGCCCCTGAGAACAGCAATGAAAGAACCCCCGGAGCCTTAGAAGAGGACTTTGACAGTTAGAAGCAAGGCAAACCCAAAACACCACGGGCATCTCCTGCTAGGCAAGGGACAAGCAATATCCCTCCAGTGGGGAGTGAGTCATCCTGTAGCGATTCCCTAAGTCTGGCGACAGATGGTTCCTTAGTCTTTTCCTCTTTCTCACACACACTTGGTTGCGGTGGGACTCCGAAGGACAGGGGATCAGGATCTGGAGGCTTTGGTAACTGAGGAACCTAAGCCTGTCTGGAGAGGAGGGGGCTGCCACTCGGGATGCACACAGCCCCCAGGAACAGATCGTAGCAACCAAGCATGCCTTGGGGAGGGGGCCGCCTTTCTGGTTGTACACAAGAGCCAATAATCAAAGCACAATGAAGAGGCCTCACTCCCCAGCTGGCTGCGCACCCCATTCAGTTGGCAGGGATGGCCGTCTCCCTTTCAAGTGGGCTCTGGTCCCCCTCTGCCGCCTCCTCCTTGCTGGGTCTTTTAGTCACATACCAGACATGTCTCACAGAGCAGACCCGAAACCCCAGGTGGCAGAATCCCAGTTTCATATAAATTAGGCTGGGTAACACTGTTCAGACACATTTTTTTGTCTAAATCATGCAAAAATAGGATTTTCTCAGGGGCATAAATCTGGCCCAAATCTAAACTTGAATGTACAATTGACTGGTATAGTTTATAGTGCAAACGTAGAATTATCTGGAAGACTTCTGGTTCCAAAGAACACAGCCCATTTTTTATCCAATCTGAAAGAAATGATTTATTTGCCGGCCGTCTTAAAAAAAAAAAAAAAAAAAAAAAAACCCAAAAAGTCGGTGCGTGGCAAAGGGGCCAGATGCAAGCCCTGATTCACCAGAAAAATGCCTCGTGTCACAAGCAGACAGGCATCACCCAGCGTCCCACGAAGTGACCCATCCAGTCGAGTCCCTCCGCCGTGTACCAAGCACACACAAGTTTTGGCATTTAGCCTTGTTTAAGGTAAATGTCTGTTCTGTTTTCCAAAGCAGGAAGTAAGGGTAAAGAAGGGGGAAAGAAAATGGAGGGTATTTTAAAAAGAAAAAAGAAAAAAAAAAAACTTCACAATATAGTCAACAAAGAATCAAATGTCCTCTGAATAACCTCTCTAAAAATACGGTACATTTTGCATCATAATAAAGCAATGCTTTGCTGCAATCAGTTGAAGACAGTTTCTTCAACACTTAATGTATCTCAATTCTCTTACTTTCAAAGTCATCAAGGCATCACGATGACCTTGAAGTTTTGACTCTAGGGTGAGAATTGCCTGAGACCCTACAAATTTTATGTGAGACTTAGAAGTATGAGAGCCTGTCTTGAGGGACAGTCCCTATGAACCAATACCTGTCCCCACCATCCTATGGAATGGCCTTGGGGAATTTAAAATGACAGGAAAAAAAATAATAGTAATCTCTCTCACAAGTTGTTTAAATTCTCTTGGCAGTTTGCCATCAAACATCAAATTTATTCAATTCACAGTGACTTCAAAGAGTGCAGAACAACAACCCGGGGGCTGCATTTCTCAAAAAATATGTCAGCAGTAAGAAGGGGGAAAAATGTTTCCTTAGGTAGATATAAAGGAAAATGACACTCTGTACCTACACCCTCGTGTTTGCCAGAAGGTTTGATTTACGGATAAGCTATTTTTTTAATGTAGCATGTTCCTAATCCTTATTCCCTGACAGTTGAAAATTGGGCATTTAGGAGTAAGAAGAAAAGATAAAAGGAAAAGAATTAGAGAGAAGAGTAAATTAGAACCAAAGAGGGACCAGAGGAGGTGAGAGGTGTCAGAGGCTGTGAAAGCAGCCAGAAATCTTCCTTTATGTCCTTAGAGGGAGGGAGTTGAAGGATAGTCATCTTTAACCTAGTAAAATGCAGGAGAAAATTAACTTGGCTTGGTACAGAGTTGGCACTATCAGGATGAGAATAAGAAGAATGTGTTGGAATGGAGGCTTCCGTCAGCTTCTTAGGAGGCTTCCCAGGCTCCCTTCTTAGGTGGGTTCGCAGCTCCCTTCTTGCCCCTTCCAGTCAGTTCCCATCACTGCACCATGCTTTTAACATGCTCGCTGTATCAACCACACCCCCAAACCCACTGCTCTTCGAAGCACCCATGACCTAGCCCCTGCTCGCCTCACCAGCCTTACCACTCTGCGCTCTCCCACACCCCACGCCTACAGTGCAGAGTCTAGAGACCAGCCGCAGGTAACTGCCCCTTGGCTTTCTTCTTCTAGCAAATGCCTACTCATTTTTCTTCTGAAAGCCATTCTTCTAAAAGCCACTTGCTCGTGGAAGTCTTCCCTAACCTCTGAAATGAATCAGGACCCTGGTTACAGCTGAGATTACAAATAGCAATCCCCAAACCTTATCTAGTCAATAGTCATGTTTTGGTTTTGTTTTGGGTCAATATTTTTAAAATATGGAGATTTCACATCAAAATCCAGATTATCAGCTTTTTTCTTTTTTGTTTTTTTTAAATCAGAATCTCTACTAATGCTGGACTCACATTCCCTGGCAGTTTGGCCAGAGGGATGGGGGAAGGTGATAGTTGCACCAGCTGTTTCAGGGAATTTTCTCCAAAAGTAGCATTGTTTTCAACAATATTTTAATGAAGATATGTTAGCATGACTATGGTTTAAATGCCTTTGGCAGCAAGACTGAAGGAATCTTTGAGTATCCGTTAAATGGCAGATGACTGAGCAGAGGCACTGTCCATGGCGGGAGGCATGGGCTTTTCACAGCTCCCAACTCTTCAAGTTATGCTTCCCACCAAATTGTGCAACCAGAAGGGCGAGCTCAGACCTGTCCTGGTCACTGCCAAATCCCTGGTACAACCATCTAAGAAGTGTACTCTCTGGTAGAAAGGATCACTTTGAAAATTGCTGGTAAATCCAGTGATGCTTTCTAGGACAAAGGACCAACCTTGCCACTTACGTGCCCTGTGATCTTGGGCAAATCACGGAACCCCTTCTCATTTTATAAATAAGCTGGTGATGATATGATGACAATGATGTTAATGACCCTTCTCTCACAGTCTGTTGTAAGCATTAAATGAGAATATCTAAGTGAAAATACTATATCAACTTAAAATGGTAATACAAGTTTTACTTATTCTGATGATTATGGCCACTAGTGAGCATTTACAACATTCCCTGTACTATGCAAGCCACTTTATAGGCAATATCTCACTCACCTTACGAGAAGACCCTGAAAATTACCCATTTTATAGATGAGGAAACTAAAACTTAGGTTATATCATTTGCCCGAGATCATCAGCTGTTATAAGACAGACCCAGATCTGAACCCAGCTCTGTTGAATGTTTCCAACAACATTATAGTGCTTAAAAAAAACTTAAAAATCACAAAGTGATCATTGTAGTTGCAGTTGAAACCTTTACATGTATTGAGCTATTTCTTGTATTGGGAGCAAGCCCTGTGATAAGTACATCGCACGTATTAGCTCTTCGAACAACAGTCACGAGGTGGGAAGCTGTTTTGTCCTCTGTTGTTCTTGGCTGGATGGATATGACAGAATATCACAGGTTTTACTGCTCAAGAAAAATGATGACAAGTTGAAATTAACCAAAGTTGTTAAGTTTACGAGAGTTTAGGGCTACCTTATGGGTTTTATCTTCCACTGTATTTCCAGTATTCAGCCCAATGCCCAACGCACAGTAGAGCTCAATTAATATCTGTAGGCATTACTATCTACGGGATAAGAGAATGCATGAGCAAATGCATGAACACTGCTTCCCCTTAAGAGGTGCTGTAAACATGATTTGCCTGAAATCACACTTACGCTATTAAACATTCTACACTATCCAAACTTTGCTCTAACCTGTTACAGAGACCCTTCTATACCTTCCAGGTTATTCACTAGAGTAAGATAAAAATGGATTAATTCCCCAGGATCTACTCCCCGTTAACCCAGAAGTCTTTCTGCAACCAATATGGGGTTACTATATACAAGATGTGTATATTTTATTTAACCCCACCAAATCTATTATTACCATCATCTCCATTTTTCTGACAAAGTAGAAGCTGAGAAGGAGGAAGTAATTTGCCTAAGATTCCACAGCCATAGGAAGGGAAGCATTAGAATATGAATCCAGGTTTTGCCTGGCTTCAGAACCTCTGTTGTTGACCTAAAGGCCATACATATGTTTGTGGGTGGGCCCTGCTCTCAAACTGGGTTCTAGAAATTTAAAAAACTAAAACTGCACCTCGTGAATGAGCATTTGCCCATTCAGGTCTGGGAAACTTATAAAACAGTTCAGCTCATTCCCAATCTCACTTGTAAAACCTCTGAAAAAAGTATGTAGCCCTTTTTAACACTGTTTTGTATTTGTAAACATCCTTAAGCTTCAGGGTCTGACATGATGTCTTCATATCAATCAGAATTTTCAAAAATCCTTGTTTGTGATTGTCTGTTCCCTAAGCATTTGTGAATAATTTTCTACTGGGGGGTGAGGAATCTTTCTAATTAAGATAGTATCTTTCCAGTTGTTCAAAATCACTTAATTTAGAATTTTTGATATTTCATACAGAATCTGAGCAAAATTTATTTTCTGAAAGAATTTTAAAAGGCTAGTAAGCATATTACTCATGTAAATAAGTTCATAAGGGGGATATACAAGTCCTTTAAGAGAGCAAACTCTTTTCAAGCAATTTAGAGACACCCTGTCATTTGGTTGGTGTGCTAATTACAAATCATTCTAATTGATTCAATAGTCTCCCCAAAGACTTCCATAATGTACTAAGCAAACACTTTATTAGCCAAGCTGAGTTACCGTAGGTTCTTAAAAGAAAAAAAAAAAAAACAGCTTTCTTGACAACAATATCAAGTTAGAATTTTTTACTACTAGAGAAGGGCTTTTTCTTTGATTTTATTCTCAATGGGTGTTTGTTTCACTGTTTTGACTTCTTGCTTTTATTTAAGGAATGCTAATGTGAGACAGAAAAGAAGAAAATGGACTTGGTTCCTTTCCCTACATCCATCTTGTCTCCCTTTGTAGGAAACATCTGTTGTTCATTCTTGACCAGGATCAATTCCCCTTTTTTCTCTAACAGTCCTGGTTTTTTTTTTCCTTCTTCTTTTGGGAGTCACCATATCTCCATTGTCTGTCCATGTAGATTAGATAGATGGACCCCCTGCCTTCCCAGAGCCAGGATGTACATATGACCCAAGCCTGGCCAAATGGCATGTTCTATTCTACACTTTGTTCCTTATGATGGACCCAGGATGGGCACATGTTTCAAGGCGGGCCAATGAGAATAAGTGCCAGTTGCACTAGAATTGCTAGGCTGGGAGGATGTGGTCCAGGAGCCTGAGGGGCACCACTGCCAATGCAGAGATGGAGACAGAGAGAGGTAAGGAGACTCCTGATACTATTATTTAATGCTCTGGATTAGGTTGTGGCTAAAATCATTTGTACCCCTGGATTTTCCACTCCTGTGGACCTATACCTTCCTTTTTTATTGTCTTTATTCTTAACCTTCTTTAGGTCGTGTGTATATTCACTTGAACGAATATAAAAGATTTTTTTTCACTTAAGGAATCCCTTAAAATAAAAAAAATAAAATTTCTCCATGTATATAATTTTTTCTCTTTAGTACTAACTTCATATACACTATTATACACAATATACCAATATACACTATTGTGTATATCATATACACAATATACACTATTATATTTAAAATAGATAACCAACAAGGACCTATTGTGTAGCACAGGGAACTCTGCTCAATACTCTGTAATAACCTAAATGGGAAAGAATTTGAAAAAGAATAGATAGATGTATATGTATAACTGAATCGCTTTGCTGTACACGTGAAACTAATACAACATTGTAAATCAACTATCATCCAACATAAAATAAAAATTAAAAAAAAAAAGACTAACTTCCTCTGAAATGGTTCAAATTGAAAATGCCAACAGGTCATTTATATCACAACTAAAGACTCCCCGACTGACTTTTAGTCTAAAAACTTAGGTAAGCAAAATATTTCACATTATCTATATTTTCCGTCATTTTAATTTTGACGTTGAACCTCCATCTCCTCCTCGCTCAGTCTCCAAGAACTACTTCCTTGACTTGAGGAATCCCTTGAGCCTCCTCAATGAGCCTGAGATTTTGGAAATAAAAGCCGTGGAGCTCTGCCATAAATCACCTCAGAGCCAAGGAAGCACAGAAACTGCTTCCTGCCTGTTGGGGAAAGAGAATTACTCGACAACAAACACAAAGTTCATGAAAAACTATAATTCAATGCAAAGAAATACTCCACTGCCACTGCCTCAGAAAATTAATTTTGCCCAATGGAGAACAGCGCGAATGCAGCAAGTTGGCCATAAATTCTTCAGGAAAAGGTGATGGTAACACCCTTAGGAAAAAGATAAGACATTTGAATCTTATTATAGCCTTGGGTGCAATGGTCATTGTCCATTTCTGGTGTCAGCTTTGCCATCTGTAATGTGGGGATAAGCAGACCTGCTTCTCCAGAAACATAGCAAAGATACAAGAGCTCCACGCCCATAATAGTCGTGTAAGGATTGATCCAACATCTAAATCGTCTCCTAGACATGTTCCTGAAGAGCCATATTTCGTAAAGATTTCCAGGTGATTCTGTAAAGCAAGCACGTCTGAGACAGAAAAGGAAGCGCTAATGCTTTGATTAAAGCAGTAGCTCTCACAGTGGTCTAGATTCACCCGTGAAGCCGTTGATAAAAATAAATATGTCCCTGGTCCATACCCTGAGGCCTGCCAGAATGAGGCCCAGGATCCTGCTTGTTTAAGAAATAACACTGGTGGGGTTTCCCTGGTGGCGCAGTGGTTGAGAGTCCGCCTGCCGATGCAGGGGACACGGGTTCGTGCCCCGGTCCGGGAGGATCCCACATGGCGCGGAGCGGCTGGGCCTGTGAGCCATGGCCGCTGAGCCCGCGTGCCGAGCCGGGGGGGCCGGAAGGGAGAGGGAAAAAAAAAGAGAGGGCCCCGCTTACAAAAAAAAAAAAAAAAAAAAAGAAATAACACTGGTGACTCAGAGCCTGGAGTTGGAACCAAAGCCACAGACTACCCCCCAGAAAACGCACTTTTCCTGTCTGCTGGCTTGGCCTCCATTGTTCTAAGAGGCTCAGAACTCACAGAGCAAAGACTCTTGGCTGCTTTGGGAAGCCCATCACAAAGGCCTGGGCTGGTTATATTGACCATCTGTGGAGACAAATTGGTCTTCTTCCAGAACCAGAATGGGACTCTTTGGTTTCCACAAGTGTGAAACAGCAGAGGGTTGTTTTTGTTCTTGTTTTT
The DNA here is from genome assembly GCF_003676395.1 of Aethalodelphis obliquidens. Taxonomy (NCBI): domain Eukaryota; kingdom Metazoa; phylum Chordata; class Mammalia; order Artiodactyla; family Delphinidae; genus Aethalodelphis; species Aethalodelphis obliquidens. Next base: position 4,918,047 of record NW_020838019.1, on the reverse strand, counting down.
AAAATGAAGGGGCATTTTTTGTTGCCCTAGGCCTCATGGTCAGCAGTGAAGGAGCTATTGACATTTAGTGTCTGTGCAAAATGCCATCAATGCTTTCATTGAAAGATACTTGCCAGGGGCAGGGCCAATGTTCTCCAGGAATGAAAAGCTCAGAGGACAGTTAAAACATAATATATCTAGTGGGAGAGAATCTTTGTTATCTAAAGATTCTATGTCGTACCCAATGAGGTGTGGTATAGATCCAGTCGAAGTACCTCTCAAAGTTGAAGGAGCTGACACAAAGGCGAGGTCTACCGGTGGATTTGAGAATGGGCACTGGTGTTTCTGCTTCCTTCATGTCCCTTCCGTCTGGCATGAAGTACAGGATTAATGGTGATAATCATAAAAGACCCCACCTTGCTTTGCTTTAGTCTAGAGGTCACAGACCACATCTAACCCACAGTTTTTCAACTAAATACAAAGAAGTTTTAAACTAAACACACACAGAATTCTGAACAATTCTTAACAGTGGCTGCCAACACTTTGAATTCTTGAGATTTCCCGTTAAAATCCATATTTGAGCTTCTTCAGAAAAAATTCCAAGACCTGGAGGCAGTGGACTGTGTTTCTGTGCTGCCACGTTGGTGGCGCTGTCACTGTTGCCCCCTTCATCTTCCTTCTCCGGTTCAACACTTCTGTAACCAGCTTGACCTCTCTAGGTATCTGCATTTCTGAACTTCATGGAGTCACTTCCTTCCTCATCAGAACACTTTTTATGTAAGTTATCCATGGGATGATGTCAACCACCCAGTGAGGTGGGGGACACCAAGCGGACGCGTCCCATTTCGCAGATGGAGCGACTTAGCCCCCACGGAGGGTACAGAATTTTCCTGAGATCAAAGACCACAGAGACCTCACTAAATCAGACTCCTACCTGCTTCCACCAACACCCCCTCCACTTATTTCTGAGTGAGGTTATTTCCCCAGCTGGCTTCAGGCGTTCCTGGCTTCGTGTCTCCATAAAAGAATTGGATTTAGCTCTGTTTGGTTTCCCCGTGCTCTTCCTGACAGCGCTATTTAATGGACAAACAGTTTGTTTTATTTATCTGATAGGGTTTCTTCATATTGTTTCGGGTTCTCAGCCCTCCCCCGCAGATCATATTACAGCTTGTGCGGGGCTCGGACCCTCAGTAGGGTTCACTCTAAATCAGATCCTTATCGTTACTGCGGTGATAAATAGAGAGGCGGCCGGGGGAGCCCGCAGCCAGGTTATTGATTTAGTACCTCGTGGATCAGGTTTTATACAGCCGGGCCTTCATGGCAGGCCTTTCCCCATCCAGCTTAGGTTGCATTCAGGAACTAAAGCCGAAAGCCCCTTAAATAATGTTAACTTAATAGCTGACGTTTTTATGAAATAAGTCTGCATAGAAGGGGCAGAAATAGGACCATGCAGGCAGAGCACTGGAGCTGGGTTTCAGGGTGTGTGTGTGTGTGTGTGTGTGTGTGTGTGTGTGTAGGAACCAAACTCACAAATTCTTATAAATTCAATTCAAAATAGGAATCTTCATGTTGGGGAATTGGACAATACCCAAGGTATTGGAGTCTCTAAGAGAAGAAAGATAATGGTGATAACACCTTTTATTTGGATTCCAAACCAAAGAGAATGCTTTGCTTTCAGGGGAAGTCTCTTTTGGAAGTCTATGGTTTTTAAAAAGAAGGAGTTGGAATTAAGGCAGACAGAATGCTTCTTGGGGAGGTGGGCAAATGAGGGATGGGGTCCTCCATGGGGGTGTGGGTATTTATGCAGTGGGGGAGAGGGGAGGCCTTCTCTCTGTGAAGCATCGTGGACAGAACCATCTGGGGGCTGGGGGTGGAGGGTACGGGGACCATCTGGCAAGAGCCCCATTTCCATCCTGTTCCTCAAAGACAAACTTTTGACATTTTTCACAAGTGAAGTCGCGCACACAATCATTGCATCGTGTGTGTGTGTGTTGGGTGTATTAAATGTATCATTTTGCCCGAAGTCACCATTTCATATAGCCAATTCATTTTTTTTGGAATCATCTTACAGCATTTCTTCTTTTTTGAAAACACTAGCAGCCTCAAATATGGAAATAGCTTGAACAGCTTTCAACCATCAAGTCCAGTGGGAACCTCTGGGTACACAAGGCTGTTTTGCCCTTTCCTTCCAGGGTTCCCTGGGTCATCCTCACAGCCTCCCCCAGCTAGAATTTGAAGGAAAAGGTACGGTCTTATTTAAATAGTCCCCAAACCGAACTGTACCTTCCAATGGAGGCAGGAAGAATAGCCTTTTGATGTGTTCCACAATTGGAATGCAAATTCTCTCCCATCTCCTAGATACCTGGGCCTGCCCCATTTCACTTTACTGTAATCTGCTTAGCTCATGCATAGAATGACAAAAACAAAGAGTCTTTCTGTAAAAGAAAAAGAAGAGGAAAGAGAGTGGATTCTGTACCCTCTTCCTTACTCCTCACCGAATCCCTGCTCCGGGGCCCTCAGCAGGCGGCAGTGTGCACGAGGCGTGTAGTCTGTCTTTCTGTTTGTTGTTAGCCACTGAAAGGATGACACCATTCCTGGAGTTAGGCCTTCCACCAAGCAGCTGGGGCCTACTTGGCAATGCTTCCCAGGCTTGGGATCTGAGAAAAGGCCTGGGAGCTAGGGCATCCTGATGTAACTTTCAAAGAAATGCCTCCTGCCTGACTCAAATATGCAAGATGAACTTGGGGCAGGGATGGCTTTCGCTCTCTTGCTGAGTCATTAAGTCTGGCTGCGAGGAGCCCTGCATCAAAACATCCACACCCTGACAGATTGGAGTAAGATATGACTTTCCCAATGGAAGGTATCACCAGAGGCACCGTGCTCATACGTAGCCAGCTAGGGGGTCTGGAGGTTTAAGTATCAATGCTCAAAGACACAAGACAGGCAAAAAGGTAAGGCTCTGATACGTGATAAACCATGATGGAAAAGAATATGAAAAAGAATGTATATGTGTGTATAATGACATTGCTTTGCTGTACAGCAGAAATGAACACATTGTAAATCAACTCTACTTCAGTAAAATAAATTTTTTATTAAAAAAAGAGGCTTCAAACTGACTCACCAACCAACAGGACACAACAGTGAAGGCACCCATGGTTGCGGGGAAGATGGGTAGGAGATAGTGGCCACCGTGGTGAGGGATGGAAGCCGTGGTTAGAACCACATGCAGGTAATTAGAAAGAGGAAAGACCATGGATTCATCTGGATTTCTAAACTTCTGAAAACGATGGTGGTTATGGACGTTGAAAAGAATTAGTCAAGAATTATCAAGAAATGCATTCTTTCACTAAGTATTCATTTTATTTAATAACTCTTATATAAGTGCTGACTTTGTGCCAGGCACTGTTCTAAGCACTTTACAAGGATTAATTTATTTAGGCCTCATTACAACCCTGCGGGCTAAGCACTTGTATGTCATCACCATTTTACAGATCTGGAAACCATGGCCTTGGGAGGTTAAGTAACTTACCTGAGGTCACTTAGCTTCCATGTGGGTCTCAAACCCAGGCGGCCTGGTTCAAGTCCACGAGGCTCTCGGCGATCCCAGCAGCGGATCACAGATATGTTATGCTTGGACTTTCTGTCTTCATAGCGGCCACATTCAAGATGCACGAGGCAGGTCTTTGTTGTCATCTTCAGGGTGTGTCCCTGTCACTCATGTCTTAAATCTGTAATCCTCATACCTGACCACCCCCTTCTTTGATCTGAAATGTCTGCTGAGCATTTATGGCCTGTCTCTCTAGTGCTTGTCTGTCTGATGGATTAGATTACGAGCTTCTCATCGTGCCAGTCTCTGGTATTTGGGGTCCTCGATTCCAGTCTGCTCCCCTGGTGCCTCTGTTTTTTTTTTTTTAATTTAATTTTATTTATTTTTTTATACAGGGGGTTCTTATTAGTTATCCATTTTATACATATTAGTGTATATATGTCAATCCTAATCTCCCAGTTCATCGCACCGCCACCACCCGCCACTTTCCCCCTTGGTGACCATACGTTTGTTTTCTACATCTGCGTCTCTATTTCTGCCCTGCTCTGTTTTCTGTGAAGAGTTCTAACTGCTCGTCCTCAGCTCTAGTATTCCTTCATCTCTTGCACTTTCCTGATCCGTTATGGTCTCCAGCCTCTACCAGCGGCCTGCAGACAGCATCATAACCACTGTCTGGTAGGCAAGAAATGCTCACTGAATGTTTGTCGAGTGAACGCATGAGCGAATAAATGACAAACAAGGTAGGGCTCTGCTAAGTGCCGAGGCCCTACACCTGGTCCCCTAGGCCATCCCCCTACCTGAGACATTATCCAAACATATTAATTCCTAAAAAAAGCTGGAGCCAGGAGGTCATTACTTTGAGTAGAAAACAGAAGTTAAAAGGAGCTCTTTCTTTGAGTCTCCAAATGTGGTTTCAGCACAGAGGGTCCGAACTCACGCCAGTTAGAAGGATTCCATCCTTGACATCTTTCTAAAAAGCACTGGGCCAACCCTTGTGGGGAAAAAATGCTGGCAAAGTAATGTTAATATAGACATCTTATTATAATCACATAAAAATGACATTTTTCTGTGGCCAAAGTCTAGAACGGAATAAGAAAAAATTAAAATGCTTATTAAAGTATTGGAATTTTATAAAATACCTATTAATGGTTATCACTGTTATTATTTGTGTGTGCATGTGTATGCACACGTGGAGAATAACAGGATATGGAAGGAAAAGTATCACCATCCAAGAGAACTTTACACTAAGTTAAATAAACCCAGCCTGTTCTTGAAAAGTAGGTTGATCCCTGATTAAATTGTCCTGGTGATTGCCCAAGTCCTAACCTCACAACGAGATTGGTGGGCAATACCAAGTCAATATAGTTTCTATAACTGGGTCAGCATTGCACTTTGGGCTCAAGGTAAGTGTCCTTTGGATGACCCATGGAAGGTATTTGACATTTAAATGGCAGCTGAGTCAACACTGCATCTGGCTGTTACAAACATATTAGAATGATTGCAATAGAAGAAAGATAAACCTATTTAAACAAAAATCCAAAGCTTATTCCAGTCAATTTCGTGACATGAATCCTATTCATATGCAAGTAATATTCAATGAGCAGAGTTTGATATTATTTATTTTTGCTTAAAATAATGGCCAACATTGCTCGACAAAAATGCTCAATAATATTTGATAGATGAATGATATAACACATGTGAATTTGGGAATATCTTAACTTGCTATTTAATTATGTTTGTACATAATAAGTAACCTCTAAGTTGTTATCTAGACAATAAAAATATGGATTTTTACTTTATAGAAGGATAAATGTCTTAATTTGTCCAGAAGAAGGTCTTGAGATAAGGATGTAAGTGTAAGTATTTGATTCAAGAGGTTATCACAAGAAAAGCCAGTAGAGAAAGGGGCAGTGAAAGGCAAAGAAGCCAATCCAGGGGCATCGATGAGTTGGCTTCCATCGTGGGCAACCGGAGTCAATGTGTACATGGGAAAATACATCTCAAAGTTGACCCACCTAAGGGGCAAGAATGCTGGGGTATCCACCAACTCCCATTCATCACTGGTTGGGGCTGCTCCTATAGGCACTGACATCTGCCCCAGCTGCTCTCATTGCCAGAAGCCCTTTGGTAAAAATACTCTCAGATGCTACTAGCAAAACTCTTCAGCCTGAATGGTGAGTGTCAAGGTAATATGGCGGGGCACCAACTGTATCTGCTACTAGCAAAGCCTGTTAAGTAATTCATTACTACTTCTTTTGGCACCCACATCAAAAACGCCTCTTTGGCTTAATCTATAACCTCAGCATGGAACGCCGTCATTTCTCTCTGTCAATTCCCATCATCATAGCTAGTGTAGCCCACCATGTAGTAATAATCGATATTTTTAAATAAACAAGTAACATATCAGTCAAGGCCCAGTTCAAATCTCCCTTCCTTCAAGAAACACTCTTTAATCTCCCCCTAGGTCCCAGGACATTTTGCACTTCAATTAAAGCTCTTAATCCCACTCCTGGGCATATATCTGGAGTAAACCATAATTCAAAAAGATATGTGCACCCCCATGTTCATAGCAGCACTATTTACAATAGCCCAGACATGAAAACAACCTAAATGTCCATTAACAGATGAAGGAATAAAGAAGATGTGGTATATATATATATATATATATATATATATATATATATACACAATGGAATACTACTCAGACATAAAAAGGAATGAAATGATGTTATTTGCAGCAATACAGGTGGACCTAGAGATTGTCATACTAAGTGAAGTAAGTCAGACAGAGAAAGACAAATACTGTATAATATCACTTATAGGTGGAATCTAAAACATGATACAAATGAACTTATTTACAAAACAGAAATAGACTCACAGGCACAGAAAACAAACTTATGATTACCAAAGGGGAAAAGGTGGGGAGGGATAAATTAGGGAGTTTGGGGGGAAAAAAAAGCTCTTATGCTCTTCACCTCTTCTTGTTAAGAGCGTACTCTCTCTGTCTTGACCTTACAGTCAGCTTATAGTAAAGGTCTGGACAGCGCCTGCGAATAAGGTCAGCAGTTTTCCACTGTTATCTGTGGCTAGGTGGGTAAGTCTAATTTTCGAGTGCAGCTCTAAGTGGTCTCTTGTTTCCATGCATCTGAGCCATTGCTGTCCAGTCTTAACTATATCCCCAACTAACCAATACTAATTTATGGAAATCTCTGCTTATGCCAATTGGTTCTGAACCAGGCAGGAAATGGGGTCGTTATTTACAGTGTCCTCTCAAATTCCAACCCATACAATGCAGAGACACACACGTCAGTACTGGTGGAAATACTGCTATAGTCCAAGGCATTCAGGGCTCTCAAGAATAATAACCCCTGCTGGAGCTCACTTCACACAAAAAAACTACAAACCAATTAGGAAACAAACCACCGTGAGAGAGAGTCAGCATGGCCCACGAACTCCCCTAATATCATAGACAATGGAAAAAATCTCAGCATGGCACGTGTGCTCTTTCAATCTGAGGGTTCATGCTTTCTTATAACGCCAGTCTGTTTCTCCACACCGTAGGCAAAGTTGATATCAAAAAACACAAATCAGATGCCCCCCACTTCTACCCTGTTTAATTCCCTGCGATTGCTTGCAATTGCTCTTAGGATAAAAGTACATACCTTGGGTTATCTTGCAGGTGTGGTGTCTACCTACCTCACCAGGCTTATTCAAGAACACCTGCCCCCTCCACCTGCCCACTACAGCCACATGTCCTTCAGATTCTAGAACACATCCTGTTCCTTCCCTCTCAAGGCCTCTGACCACTCTTCCTTTAGCCTGGAAGGCTGTTCAGGCCCTTCTTTAGTTATCAAGTTCCCTCACACTTATTCTCTAGAACTCATCTCAATCATTAATTCCTCATGGAAAATTTCTCTGATCACCCTGCCTAAGTCAAATCTTACTATTTTACATTTGTCAGAGTTACACTTTTACTTCGCTGTATTAATTTGATCAATGTTGGAATCTTCCAGTAGAACATTATCTCCATTAGGCCAGAGCCTGTGCTTTACATCTTTTGCACACCTAATATAGTGCCTGACGTCATGTAGGTTGTCCGTAGAGTTTGTTAAGTGAACAAGTGTAGTAGGCCATTTCTCAGCTGTTGTGTGACCTGCTAACAGCTCACAGTTTCCCTTCCTTCCCTGGAGAATTGCCTTTGGATGATAGGAACCACCTCAGTCAGGAGATTAAGCGCCCAGGGAAGCCTGCAGAAAATGACTGAATAATTTCAGGGTGAAAAAGTCTGATACCCCACAATGAGCTACCACTTCACATCCTCTAGGATGGCTGTGAGGAAAAAGATAGTAACAAGTGTTGGCACAGATGGGGAGGAATTGGAATCCTCATACTTTGCTGGTGGGAATATAAAATGGTGCAGCCACTGTGGAAAATAGTTTGTCAGTTTCTCAAAAACTTAGCCATAGCAATACCAAATGATCCAGCAGTTCCATTCCTATGATGCAACCCAAGAGAAAACAATTCAAACAAAAACTTGTATATGTACATTCACAGAAGCAATATTCGCAAAAGCCAAAAGGTGGGAAAAACCCAATGTTCATCAATTGATAAATGGATAAACAAATGTAATATATCTACACAATGGAATATTATTCAGCCTTAAAAAGGAATGAGATAAAGATGTTAAAAAAAAAAAAGAAAAAGGAATGAGATACTGATCTATGTACAATGTGGATGAACCTCAAAAACATAACGTTAAATGGAAGAAGCCAGACACAAAAGGCTACATATGGTATGATTCCATTTATATGAAATATTCAGAATAGGCAAATCTATAGAGACAGAAAGCACATATCAGGGCCTGAAAGGTGGGGGGAGTGAAAGTGATTCCTAATGGGTACAGGAGTTCCTTTTGAGGTGAAGAGAAAGTTCTGGAATTAGTGGTAAAGGTTGCATAACATTGTTATTGTACTTAATGCTACTGAATTGTACACTTTAAAACAGTTTAAATGGTACAGTCTATGTCATGAGTATCTTGCTATCATAAAAAGAGAAGGTCTGGCACCTTGCCTTAAGGCAAGATGTCTCTGCGGCATGACATATATATTAGACTGTCCTACAGATCAAGCCAACTTTAGACCTTACCTAGGACGACATCCTTGGCTGGCATTCTCCTCTTCCCTATCCTGTCCTTCGCTGCCTTACAATTTTCACCTAAGACCACTCCGTCAGTAAATCAAGGGCATCTTAATCCCTGTGTCAGGCTCTGCTTCTATAGAATTTGACCTAAAACAATAAATGAACCAGTGAATAAAGTGAATGTGTAAATAAACATTTTAAATGCCCAAGCCCTCACAGCTAGGAGCTGGGATTCAAACCCACATGGGCTTGACTCCAAAGTCTACTCTCTTAACTTCTACGTTGTCTTCTCTGATGAGTTCACCAAAGAAAATCCCACTTTGTCAGGTCAGGACTGTGGGGTCAGATTATGTTCCTTTAGGGACCGGAGCTCTGTCCCTTTCATGCCTTCTTTGAATGTCTGCACCTCAGACTAAAGAGGAAGCCTATATAAGTGGCTCTTTCCCTGCAACCTCAAGCCCTGTATAATTTTTAAAAAAATAACATGAAAACAGCCCATCTCCCCAACTCTTCCACGTAACAAAGAAGTTACTGTATGTGGAAAGCAGTTGTCCAAGCTGACACTGCCAAAGAGTCTGCAAGCACATAGAAAGACTGCATGAACTCATTTATCCTTGTGAAGACATTAATACCATTCCATCATTGAGCAGCAGAAACCCCCAATAAACCTCCGTTAAAAGCAAATTTGTAAATGCCTAGTGTAGTCATAATAATAGTATTGTAATTTTTAATGAACATGCTCAGAGCAGTGGATTATTTCTAGCATCATGTTCAATGTTAAACGTTTCAGGTCACAAATTATAAACTCTTAGAGTTTGGGAGAAGTTTATAGAAATAGATATCAATAGAAGTAAATTCTAATATGATAAGAACTTACTTGACCAAATCAGAAATAATTTTTACTCTCTTTGTAGATGGTATCCAGACTGACAAATGAAAAGGAAGATAAATAATAATTTTCCAGTAAATGCAAATAGTAGTCAGAAATAATCAGAGATGTTCCAGTTCCTCATTCTCTCTTATAGCGAGGTATGAGAGAAAAGTGTCTTTGTCAGCTATGGCTGTGTAACAAATAGCCACAAAAATCTCAATGGCACATAACAATAAGCTTTATTTCTCACTAATGTATCTGCGGTTCTACCAGAGTTCAGCTCATCTTGTCTAAACTTCACTAGGCTTGGCTCCAAGTAGCAAATCAGGTGTGCTCTCCATGTTAATTACTCTCCTGGGGCCAGCAGGTCCCCAAAGCATGTTCTTCTCGTGGTCATGGCAGGAATAAAAAAGAGCAAACCCAAACACACTGGCACATTTCAAACCTCTGGATGCATCCCATCTACCAATGTCCAGCTGGCCAAAGAAAATCCCATGATCAGTCTCAAGATCAGGGGAAGATATATTCTGCCCATCATGAGGACAAAGCAAGACTGTAGATATATTATTCCATTATGGAGGAAGGAGGTAGGAGGACACATAATTAAATCTGTCCAGCGGGCCTGAATTACTCAAATAGTTCTATAGTATTTCCTGCAGACTTAGAAAATAGAAAACAACATTATTAGCAGGAGTTTTTGCCTGCACAGTTCTGGTAACAATAGCAATTTCTCCACTACCCCTCCCCTCTCTCTATAATTCAGATAGAGCTGACTTCTTCCTACCTCTAGAAAAGAGTATGAGACCTACGATTGGCCAGTCAGAGTAACTCATCCTCTTGGCTACTCTGACTGGTTCAGGGATAGTCATGTGACCTAAGACAAGCCAATAAAAGCCAAGCCCAGGACTTTCGGAATAGCTATCAGAAAAATAACTCTTTCTGCATGTGCATAGCATGTTAAAGTTTGGTAACTATTTCCATCATACACAGTTTCAGAAGGGGCCTTTCTTTTGTCATGCTGTGCCCAGTTTTTCTAGGCCTTTCCAACTTTATCTATGTTATCTATGTTAACTTCACTGTCTGAGAGAAACTTCAACTGGCATCACCTGTCTAGGTTTTGCCCTAACTCCCAATCATTGAGCGACTGCATTCTTAAAGTCTTGCCTCTTGAACTCAAAACATCAGAAAATTATTTCAGAAACGTCACCATCATCATAGCACCATTCGTTAACTTAACATATTCTAATATTTTAAAATGTCACTAGTTTAGATGCAACACAGAGATATTTTTAAAATTCATGAAGAACAACACAAAAAGGAAGTTCCAAAAAGTAAATTAAATGCATAAGTGCTGATATTATTAGTGTTCATAAAGTGTTGGATGTGGAATAAGAAATATGGGTAAGTACAACTTACAAGGTGGATAAAAAGATGAGTATTTTTCTGCAATCTACTTTCCTGCCTCTCCAATTAATAGTGAATTTCTTATGGTTTTCTACATGATGTTTTGGAATGTCAAGTTCTTTGGTCCTAGAACCTCAGGGAAGACAAACATTTTAGGTGATTAAAAAAAACCCACACATTTAGAAAATGATGTTCTTGAAAGCCTCCGGGAAGAAATTCACACCATTCTTTACAATTTCATTAGAGAAGATAAATAAATGTCTGTCAAATTAACTCTGCTCCGTCTCATAAATGGCAGGAAATAGAGCAACAAATGCAAATACCAGAGCACGTTTTGTTTTCTTTCAGTCACTTGATGGGAAAGACTTTGGTTTCTGCTATATGTATTGCAGGCTGCCAGCAAAGAGCTCAGTTTCTGGATGCAGTTAGCATAATATTCATCCCTAAGATGTATATAGTGAAGAGGTGGGAGGAGAAAAGGAAGGAGGGCAATGGTGATGACTCTCTACACTTGCCCCTGGCATCTCCTAATTATATGCCCTCATGACTTGGACTTGAAAGCCCAGTATACAAAAGTCACAGTTCTAAAGCTGAATGTTTGATCTCTATTCCAGCAACAGAGCTTGTTACCTAGATACAAGTGATCTAAACCAACATAAGCATGATTGGCACTGTTGGTTGTCTTATTTATACCAGTAGTACTGCTATGTAATAAACTACCCCAAACTTTAGTGGCTTAAGACAATCAAGAGTTATTTCTTATGGGCAGAAGACCTATATAGACATTTCTCCAAAGAAGATACACAGATTGCCAACTAACACATGAAAGGATGCTCAACATCACTAATCATTAGAGAAATGCAAATCAAAACTGCAGTGAGGTATCACCTCACACCAGTCAGAACGGACATCATCAAAAAATCTACAAACTTTAAATGCTGGAGAGGGCGTGGAGAAAAGGGAACCCTCTTGCACTGTTGGTGGGAATGTAAATTGATACAGCCATATGGAGAACAGTATGGAGGTTCCTTAAAAAACTAAAACTAGAATTACCATATGACCCAGCAGTCCCACTACTGGGCATATACCCTGAGAAAACCATAATTCAAAAAGAGTCATGTACCACAATATTCATTGCAGCACTATTTACAATAGCCAGGACATGGAAGCAACCTAAGTGTCCACTGACAGATGAATGGATAAAGAAGATGTGGCACATATATACAATGGAATATTACTCAGCCATAAAAAGAAATGAAATTGAGTCATTTGTAGTGAGGTGGATGGACCTAGAGTCTGTCATATAGAGTGAAGTAAGTCAGAAAGAGAAAAATAAATACCATATGCTAACACATATATATGGAATCTAAAAAAAAAAAAAGTTCTGAAGAACCTGGGGGCAGGATAAGAATAAAGATGCAGATGTAGAGAATGGACTTGAGGATATGGGGAGGGGGAAGGGTAAGTTTTGACGAAGTGAGAGAGTGGCATGGACATATATACACTACGAAACGTAAAATAGATAGCTAGTGGGAAGCAGCTGCATAGCACAGGGAAATCAGCTCGGTGCTTTGTGACCACCTAGAGGGGTGGGATAGGGAGGGTGGGGGGGAGAGGCAAGAGGGAAGAGTTATAGGGATATATGTATAGGTATAGCTGACTCACTTTGTTATAAAGCAGAAACTAACACACCATTGTAAAGCAATTATACACCAATAAAGATGTTTAAAAAAAAAGAGAGTAATTATGCTTGGGAGTCAGCTGATCTAGGCTATAGGGCTACGGGTGGTTCTGCTGCAAAGTGTCACCTATGGGCTATTCCAGGCATGTCCTTCTCATGGCATTGGCAGAGATGAAGGGGAGCAAATGGCAACAATGAAGCCTCTTAAAGTCTGAGCTTGGGCTTCACACGCTATCCTTTCTGTCTCATTTTATTGACCAAAGTAAGAAAGGAAGTCACATAACCAAACCACGAGCCAAAGCCGGTGAAAGATACTTTCTCTTTTGTTTAAGGAACTTCAAAGTCACAGAGCAGAGAACATGCAGAGAGAGGGAAAGGTGAAGAATCAGAGCTATTAATTCTATCTACCATATAAATATTGTTTTTTATATTTATTCATATGTTTGTTTATTCATCCATTCATGGAATAAATATTTACCGAACACAAATCATGTATTGGACATAGGGAATCCAAAAGTGTAAGACAGAGAAGATCCCTGTTCTCACAGAGCTTGCATTTTCATTGAAAGGACGAACAACAAACAAACAAATGATTAAAGCAATTGGATGTTGTTATAAGTACTGTGACGGAAATAAAGAACACTCTGATAGAGAATGATGGGATGATGGAAGAGGAAGAGTGGCTAATTTAGAAAAAGTAGTCAGGGAAGCACACCCTCCCCCATTTATCTGCCTGATTTGCACTTGTGATCAGGTCATGAAAATCAACATTTAATGCCTGATGCACAACACTCTACTCAATGCCAGTCCTGAAATATACTGATTAGCCCAAGAGAATTAAAAGTAATAAAAGCCTTATGTGATGCCTTACATTTTACAGTGTGTTTTCCCAACTATTGCATCATTTGAGTCTCATAGCATTTCTTGTCAATAGGCTAGGTAGGAATTAGATAGCAAAACATGGGTCATCTAGGACACTGTGATGCACTGAAGAAAGAGTGGTCCCAAGGACACTGAAATTTACTCTCCAGGAGAAAAGGAAACTAGTAAGAACGAGATAAGGGATAAAGGTTGAGGGGACTTAGAAGGTGGACAAGAGGTCTGAAAACTACTGACCCAAACACTTAGGTGTTGACATCTAGCTGCTCCTCCCACACAGAGCATTCTGAGAGCACAAGGCAATGTGTAGAAAGGATGGAAGAAGGATTTGCCAACTTCATATCAGCTCTTAATATCAAATTTTATGTTTTCCTTAAATTATAATGTAGTAATACAATTCTATTTTCTTTGCATATAGATGTGTGCAAAGGAAAGATGACTACCTGGTCTAACAGAGATGAAATTCTTGGGTAGAATGCATAATGAATAAAGCAAGGCAGATAGAAATATATCATTTTGTAATTGAAGTATAGTTGATTTACAATGTTGTGTTAGTTTCAAGTCTACGGCAAAGTGATTCAGTTATATATATGTATACATGTATACATTTTTTTTCAGATTCTTTCCCATTATAGATTATTACAAGATATTGAATATAGTTCCCTGTGCTATACAGTTAGTCCTTGTTGTTTATCTATTTTATATATAGTAACGTGTATCTGTTAATCCCAAACTCCTCATTTACCCCCCCCCCAAAATATATCATTTTCTTTCCAGATTAGGTAACAGAGGCTCATAAAAGTAAAATGAGAGACTCAAGGTCACCCAGGGCCTGGACCATGGGCTCCCTGCCTCTTCTGTCTGGTTATCTTCATTCCACCAGAGATCTTAACTGGGTTATCAATGCAGTTTATGATTGGGGCTGAATATCCGTTTGTTTTAAAATCAGAAGTTTTCTTTTTTCCTGGGAAATTTGTGTGGGCTTCATTATTGCATTTTTAACACATTCAAATTACAGTTTCCCTTTCTTCTTTGCCCTCTAAGAAGAGTAGGCAGAACTCAATGGATAATGACTTTTACTAAGACAAATTCTAGATTTATTGACCTGAGAAATAAATATTAATAGAGGTTAAATTGGGGTCAATGTTTACTCCAAGAGATGATAAATCTTGATATTTTTCCGTGGTTGGTTGGTCAATGTGTCCTCTGCGCCGTCCACGCACGTCCCATTGTCAGGTTCTCCTGAGGAAAAGGCCAGCTCGCAAGACGAATGGGAGAGGGGCAATATCTCTCTCATTGGTACTCTGCCTCATAAAGTGCTTAAGACACGCAGATCTCATTTTAACCTGGCTGGTTATTACATGGCTTTCCCCGTTCCCCAGGTCAAATGACGTGTCTAAAACAATAAGGATCTTCCTTGGTATTTCAGCAATCAATTTTAGGGTCTTCTTTAAACAACACACAAACACACACTTCTCATTCTCTCCAGACCATCACACTTCTCATCCTCTCCAGACCGTCCACCACAGTAAGAGAAAGGTATAGAACATATGTAGTTAACCTGAGGATTTTACTGAAGGAATTTCAACTGGCTCATCCCCTAAAATTCTGAAGACAAGATCCTTTCCCTTACTCTGTCCACCTGTTTCTGTGTTATTATTAAAAGGACGGTGATGGATATTTTATTCAACAAATATTGACTCCCTGGTATTTACTCCTAGGTCATACTTATACATCCAAGCACCATTTTAAAAACTCTGTATGTATTAACTCATTTATTACTCACAACCACACCCCCATGAGGTAGGCACAATTATTATGCTGCATCTTATCCATCAGTTGAAGAAACTAAAGCATGAAGAAGTTAAATAATTTGCCCACGATCACACAGCCGAGATCTAAACACTGGCAGTCAGATTGCAAATCTGTACTTGCTCCAATCACTTTCCATGGCATTACTTGCAGTGCTGGGTACTGAGAGTACAGCAATGAATGAGACATCAAAAGTATGCCTGCTTATATTTTTATGTGTACTTTTATGCATTTAGAAATGATGGGAAGTTTATATAAAACCCAATAGAGATAGAGATACATATAGAGTTGTTATCTCTGCGCAGTAGGAATTTAGGTATTTTTCTTTTCCCTTGTCTTTGTTTCCTACACTTCGCACAATTTTGTTTGTAAGATAATATGGGTTGTCCAAGAAATATGCAAACAATTGTAAATAAGTTAGGAGGGCAAATGCATTGCAATTTAAATTGCCATTAAGTCCAAGAGGTATAGATGAGCTACAGATGTCCAAGGACTTGAAAGAAATGATGCTTTATTTTGAATGACTCTAAAGCCAGAGCAGAAAGTTTCCAGGACACAGTTCCATTATCAATTAGCAACATCTCTGAATAAGTTAGGAATGTATTCAGCTGCAAGTAATAGAAAACCTGATCCAATAGTAGTTTAGACAGAAGATTGTTTATCTGTCTATCTACCATCTCTCTCTTTATTTGTGTTTCCATAACTAGAGATCCAGAGGTAGGTAACAATTTGTGTTGGTTTAGAGGCTAAATAATATTGCCCACATTGATCTCAGGAAACCAGCTTTTTCTATCCATCTGAAGCTCTATCTTTCACATATCAGCTTTTAGTTCTCATGCTTGTCACATCATACATTGCAAGTTGGCTGTCTTGGATCTCAACATCACGTGCCATCAACAATGCCAACACATGATATTGACAGTTTGTGTAGTTTTTTAGTCTTAGCCGGTCTAGTGGAGACATGCTGATATTTCATTATGGTTCTAATTTACATTTCTCTGATGTCCAATATGATTTCATGTTATTTTATATACTCATTTGTGAATGCCTACTCAGGTCTTTGGGCCATTTTATGTTTTATTGAGTTGTCTTTTTCATACTGATATGTGGGTGTTCTGGATACAGATCCTCTGTTGAATATAATTTTGCCCTACCCTTCCACACTACACACGCAAGAGGTATAAAGAAACATATGTATTTATGTATATGTTATTACATACTTATCCAAGCACATTACCTCATTTCACTTAGGATCTAGCCAAAAGTTTACATATTGAATAAACGTCTAGCTTTTTTCAATTAACATATGCGTAAAATAATACAGGGACCATTTCTCTCATTCTTGCTTTTAATTGTTAAAACTTAGAGTTTGTGATGTAGTTAAGAGGAATTAAACTAAACTAAAAAGTTCTTAATTTATTATGAAATGAGTCTTGTATCTTTTACCATAAAAAGTAATGTGGGATTTGTGCCAGCCTCATATTTGGAATCATGCCTGACTCCAAGGATAACTCCCTCAGTGGGAGGAAACAATATTCTACTAACTGAAACTTCCATTATGTTATTGCTGATGTTTTGGAGATTAAAATCAGGGACAACTCAAAAAAGAAGTTGACATTTCTTCTTCCATCTCTAATAATTTGAGGCTTTGAAGTTAAGTGTAGTTGAATAGAAGATCTATGTGTGGTTGCTTTAGCACTTAGCCATGTATGGTAAGTATTAGTGAAGATATGTCCACACTAATGAGGATTGGATCTCTTTGTTTATTTCAAGCGCATTTGTCTTCTGAATAGACACATTGGTACATTGCATGTACACTCTGTGGTGGGCTCTTATCATCAGTCTGTGGGTTATAAATGCGATGCATAAAAAATTCGGTATCCTGTAAAATAATAATACAAGTTTAATTCTCTTCTTTTCTATCAGACTCACTGGCACTACAATAAATTCCTATTTGGAGAGGGAATCCAAACAACCACAAATCTTGACTAATCCAAGTTTAAATAGGAATAGGGGAGTGCTTTATCCAACAATATGCAGAAGAGGTCCTCTAAGGTCATTTTTTTTCATTGCCTTCTGAATCATTCAAGGAAGCTCATAGTATGATTCAAGGCAGTTTTAGTATGCAGGTTTTATGAATTTCCTTTTTGTTTTGAAAATGATTATTTATAATATATGTCAGGTGCATATAAAATGTACATAAATCTCTCAGTTTACCAAAATATTAACTGACAGCTATTTCCTGGGCATCTACCGTATGCTCAGAATTGTGTTGAACAGAGTAAAGAATATAAGAAAAGTATGTTTAAGGAAAGCTATGGCATCAACATTCTTATTTGGAGGACAAAATAGTGAGGTTTGTGACACAGACTCCAAGTGTGATAGGGGTTCAACAAAGAGAACATTTGGTGAAGCAACTGGAGAAGGTGGGACTTAATCTGGGTCTTAAATCTGAGATGGATATGAGATGAAAAAGTGGAAAAATGCCACATGGAAAGACCCCAAATTCAGTAGCTTAAAGAAGACAGAAATTTATTCTCTCACATAAAAGTCTTCAGAACAATGAATTATCTGAAAAGGAAATTAAGACAATCCTGTTTACAATGTCATCACAAAGAATAAAATACTCAGAGATAAACTTAACCAAGAAGGTGAAAACTTGTACACTGAAAACATAACACTGTTGAAAGAAATTATGAAAGAAATTGCAGACACAAATAAATGGAAAGATATCTCATGTTCATGAATTGATGATTAATATTGTTAAAATGTCTATATTACCAAAGTTATCTACAGATTAAATGCAATCCCTATGAAAAGCTCAATGGCACTTTCTACAGAGATAGAGAAAAACAATCCTAAAATTCATTTGGAAGCACAGAAGATCCTGAACAGCCAAAGCAATTTCAAGCAAGAAAAACAAAGCTGGAGGCGTCACATGTCCTGGTTTTGAAGTATATTACAAAGTTACAGTAATCAAAACAGTATGATACTGGCATAAAAGCAGACATATGGACCAATGGAGAATAGAGAGCCTGGAAATAAATCCACACATATACAGTCAACTGATCTTCCTCAAGAATGCTGAGAATATACAATGGAAAAAGAATAATCTCATCAATAAATTGTATTGGGAAAGCTGGATATCCACAAGCAAAGAATGAAATTTAACCCTTATCACACACCATACACAAAAATCAACTCAAAATGGATTAGAGTTAAATGTAAGACCTGAAACCATAAAACTCCTAGAAGAAAACATAGGAAAAAAGATTCCTGATATTGGCCTTGGCAATGATTTCTTGGCTATGACACCATAAGCACAAGTAACAAAAACAAAAATAGATAAGTGAGACTACATCAAACTAAAAAGCATCTACAAAGCAAAGGAACAATCAACAAAGTGAAAATGAAACTTATGGAAGAGGAGAAAATATTTACAAACACTATATCTGATAAAATATTTAAGGAACTCCTACAGCTCAATGGCAAAAAACAAATGACCCAATTTAAAAATGGGCAAAAGAGCTGAATAGACATTTCTCCAAAGAAGATATACAAATGGCCAACAGACATATGAAAAGGTGCTCAACATCTCTAATCATCAGGGCAATGCAAATCAAAGCCAGAATAAAATATCACCTCACACCTATTAGGATGGCAAAAGATAACAAATGTTAGTGACACTGTGGAATAAAGGGCATCCTTGTACACTATTGGTAGGAATGTAAATTGGTGTAAATATGGAAAACAGTATGAAGATTCCTCCAAAAATTAAAAATAAAACTACCATATGATCCAGCAATCCCACTTCTGGTTTATATCCAAAGAAATTGAAATCAGAATCTCAAAGAGATATCTGCACTCCCATGTTCACTGTAGCATTATTCACAATAGCCAAGGTATGAAACAATCTAAATGTCCATCAACAGATGAATAAAGAAAATATGGTATATGTAAACAATGGAATATTATTCAGCCTTAAAAAAGGAAGTTCTGCCATTTGTGACAACATGGATGAACCTAAAAGACATTATGCTAAATGAAATAAGCTAGACCCAGAAGGACAAATACTACAGTACATGAGACAACTTATATGATGAATCTAAATTAGTCAGAATCATAGAAACAGAGAGTTGAATGGTGGTGGCCAGAGGCTAGGGGGAGGGGGAAACAGGAAGGTAATAGATAAAAGATATTTACAAAGTTTCAGTTACATGAGATGAATAAATCCTAGCAACTTACTAGGAGGACAGGGGAAACTTTTAGAGGTGATGGATAAGTCACAATTATGTCATAGATTGTGGTGATGGTTTAATGGTATATTCTTACCTCCAAACTCATCAAGTTGTGTACATCAATTATGTACAGCTTTCTGTTGTCAAAAAATTTTTTAGTAAAAATGTAGAGCCAATGTAAAAAGAAAGTGTTTCAAATAACTTGGATCTATAAATCTTCATTTTCAAATGTATATTTCATGAAATATAAACACAGATGAAGTCTATCCAATGAAAATGTAGTGTCCTAATTGAGAGACGTGTAAGTAGAATAACGCACTGGATTTTTTTTTTTTTTTTTTTTTTTTTTTTTTTTTTTGTTGGGTTTTTTTTTTTTTTTTTTTTTCCTCCCCCGCGGGGCCCGCCCCGCCGGCGCCGCGGCGCCGCCGCCATGGCGCAGGGGCGGGGGGG
>NW_020838019.1:4745286-4897947 GCF_003676395.1 Aethalodelphis obliquidens | reverse complement strand
GGCCCGGGACACGAACCCGTGTCCCCTGCATTGGCAGGCGGACTCTCAACCACTGCGCCACCAGGGAAGCCCACGCACTGGATTTTGAAAGCTTAGTATGAGGAAAAGGTAAACTATCTCGTTAATAACTTTTAAATATATATTACATGTTGAGATGTTAGTATTTGGGTATTTATGGTTAAACAAAATATGTTATTAAAATTTTTTAATGCCCTAAGGAGATCTCCATATCATGGGCAGCTCTATTCCACGCAGCCATTCAGAGGCCCAGGGTTCTGCCACCCTGTTGCTCTGCCGTACCCTAGTGCCAAGCTTCTTCGAGTGTAGTCACTGGGAACTTGTTAGAAATGAGTCAGAAACGCTAGGTAGCGAGTCTAGCAGTTCCAGAGCTGAGATCCCAGAACACACTGCTCTTTAAGCTAGAGGGAGAAGAAGGGAACTGGTATTTCCTAAGGGGCTGTGTGGTGCAGTGGAAAAGGCATGGTTTTGAAGCTTGAGTTTAAATCTCAGCTCTGCCATCATCCTGTCCATAAGACCCATCGACATCGTTTTATTGTCAAGTTGCTATTCTCACCTCATATTTCAATTTATTTTTCACATTAAGTAAAGTAAGTAGTACAAGGTTAAACACATAATAAGAGCAAAACAAAAAGGCTATTGTCACTCAGTACCCACTAAGGGCCAGGCACTCTTGCTAGGTGTCTTACATCTCTTTCCCCATAAATCTTAGCAATGATACTGCAATGATGATACGATCATATCTACTTTATGAATAATAAACCCAAAGCTCAGAGGTTAAGTATCTTGTCCAATATCACAGTGTAAGAAGCAGGGATAAAACCTAGATCTGTCACGCTACAAATTGTATGCTTTTCCCATTATAGTTTCACTTTAGTGTTGTGTTCTGGAATTAATGCCTATGACTGAGTCATGCAAACACCCTGGGCCTTTTTTGGCCTTTGGCCAACCACTGAACATAGCAACTGAACTCATTCCTCAAGGATATTTTCCAAGGACTTGGGGGTCTGGATTCCGTATCCCAGCTACTTCACTTCACAGAGAAGTTTCTGGTGATGCCGTCTGCTTCCCGTCTCCAGGAAGAGCTGGCCATTTAAGCCACAGCATTTCTCAGGAGACCTCCCACCTCCAAATCCCATAAGCTTACCAAATTTCATTGGGTTCTGACTTCACAAAAGTAAGTTCAAATAAAACTCGTAAGTCACCAAATATGAATAAAGTTCAGACCCTCACCTCTGCTGAGCCAAAGCCAACCTATTTATATTCCTGTAGCTTTACACTAAATTCCAAATAATCTTGTAAGTGAAGTGATACATTTGAACAAGTGTCAGCTTTACCCTGAGACCAGAAAACTCATACAAACTTGTCCCTATTGTTGGGCAACTCGTGGAAATCTCCATATTACCATGTGCTGTTTTTATTTTAATCCCAGTGCTTAGCATATTGGATAATACTGAGTAGTCACAGCTGAATACAGAGTGTTGTCCGCTTTTACTAGGTGTCAGCAGTGATTATATCACTAAAGTTCCCTTGATGTGATCCCAGCCCAGCTCTTGCCTTTACCATTTAAGCAATCAGTCATTTCCAGGAAAAAACGACTAGCTACCCAAGCCAAGTGAAGATGGTTGCATCGGGCAAAGAGCCATGGGGGTGGGGGAGGGGAGGGTCTTGACTGTTTCTCAATGTCCCCTGTGTCTAATCTTCGATTTCAAAAGCCCAGAGAATCACACGCATTCATGTCTAAGGGTCCTAAAGAGTGAGAAACTCGGGAATTCCCTGGCAGTCCAGTGGTGAGGACTCTGCACTTTCACTGCCAAGGGCCTGGGTTCAGTCCCTGGTCTAGGAACTAAGGTCCCACCAGCAGCGCGGTACAGCCTAAAAAAAAATGTGAGAAACCACTTCATGCTCACTATAACACATAAACACAGTTGAGGTACACACCAGAACGCTAATGTGGTCCGTGAGAATAATTCGTTCGCCTATTTAACACACATTTATTAAATATCGACCTACTAAGAGCCAGACACTGTGCTGGGTAGTGGAGACACAACTGAAAACAGAGCAGACATTGTCATTATCTTCACGGAGATGATATACTTGCAGAAGGATATTCATCAAATAGTCGCACTAACAGAATTGTAACAAAGACATGGGCCACTACAGGAAGGTGGATGGAACAAAGAGACCCTAAAAATAGAGGGATATGGCCCAATCTGGCAAGTCACAGAAGCCTTCGTTGAGGAAAGGACCCTAGAGAGAGAGAGAGAGAGAGAACATTCCAGGCAGAAGACTAACATTGCAAACCTTGTTTTTAAAAGATCCCCAAACTTGGGAATTAGGCAAAAATGGCTGCTGATCATTTCAAGGTCATAATAGAATATTGTCTAAAAGGCTCACCTGAGGATTATTTAATTCTCTGGAACAGACCAGCAAACATTTTCTGTGAAGACCCAGATAGCAAATATTTTAAGCTTTATTTTGAGATTGGCTCATATATATTGTCTGTGACATATTCTTTGTTTTTCAACCCATTAAAAATGCAAAAAAAAAAAACCATTCTTAGCTCTTAAGTTGTACAAAAAAAAAAAAAAGGGCCATGAGTTTTATTTGGCCCACAGGCCATGGTTTGCCAACCCCTATTCTAGGAGAATCTACCTTTGTTTGCCATATTCTTTACTATTGATTAGGGCCCAGACTCTGGGAAGTTACAGTTAACTTGGAGATATTTTTGTCTGGGAGACATGCAAATGATTTCTGCTCGTAGGAAAATAGAACCCAAAGATTATGGTTTCATTGCCTCAGAGTCCACTAACCACTTTTTAAAAAAAGTATTTTATTCAAGTAGAGTTGATTTACAATGTTGTGTTAATTTCTGCTGTACAGCAAAGTGATTCAGTTATACATATATACACATTCTTTTTCATATTCTTTTCCCTTATGGTTTATAACAAGACATTGAATATAGTTCCCTGTGTTATACAGTGGGACCTTTTTGTTTATTTATTCTATACATAATAGTTTGCATCTGCTAAACCCAACCTCCCAATCCACCTCTCCCCAAGCCCCCATTAACTACTTTTGTATCTAAACTAACAATCTTATTCCATCATTCTTTTGCCAGTACCTATAAAAACTCAGTTTCTCAAATGCTCTTTGAGCCAGTTTTACCATCTTATTAGTTCATTCATTAGGGAGCTAGAGAAATCTTTGCACCTGCTCATTCTGTATTTGTATGGGAGTCTTGATCATAACATAAAAAAAAAAATTACAGCTTGATTAGCCCCACAGAAATAAGGGAGATTGTTTTGCACAAGGAACAGAAGACCAGTGTGGCTGGAGCAGAAAGACCAAGGGGTGTGTGATATAGAGGTGAGGCTTCATGGATAGATAGTGGCCTGATCATATAGGGCCCTGTTGGCATGTTGAGAAAGTCTGTCTTTAACCTGAGCATAGAGGTTATTGAAGTATTCACTGTGTGCCTGTGTGTATGTGTTGTGGGGGCAGGGGGCATGACAGCCATTCACATATCTCACCCACAGTGAACAGAACAGATTGGAAGGGTCCAGACTACAGGTGAGTGAAGCTATCAGAAAGCTACTGCAGTAGCCCAGGCAAAACATGATGGCAACTTGATAAAGACTGGAGGATGAGGAAAATGATCAGATCTGAGAGATATTTAAGTCTCTGTTTCTGGAGGGTTCACAAGAGAATGCCTCTCAAGGACCCCTGGCCATTCCTTCAATCTAGTTGAGCTTAATGTGATCCAAATGTTTTGACTGATTTACCATGTAAAGTCACCATCACAGAGATAAAAACACTTCAAGTCCTATGGACAGCTCATTCCCTCTCTTTTTAAATCAGTGTGTGGATAGGTACGGGAGCCATGTCATATTCAGAAGACTTCTTAGTGAGAGGAAGAGGAGGACTTTTCTGAATTTAACATGTATTGGCATCAGATTAAGACGGCCAGAGATTTTCAGTTTGTAGTAATGATTGTCACTCCAGAGGAGCTGAAAAGTCAAACTATCCAAAGTTTATCTCTGCTGAGTTTGTATGTCTCTGCAGCACTAAATTACACTCAAGGACACTCCCGTCCACGCATTCACTTGGACGCTGTCCAAGTGAACGCTGATCAATCTTGTAGGAGTAACATCCTCTTTCTTTAGATGTGCTAACCTCATCTTCAAGTTACCATCTCATTCTGCTGTTCTCGAAGCTTTTTTTGTTTCTTTCGGTTGACTTTGTCTATCTCTCCTCTGATTTTAGAAGGTACTCTTACTTTCTTCATTTCCAGATCATTGGGGCTACCCAACTGTGGTCCCCACATCCTGTAGCATTTATTTCTAAGACTGTTCCAACTTACATTGCCATCAGATCACACTGTGCACTCCATCCCTAATATCCTTAGCAAGTTATGGATGCCTCTAGTAAATAGAGCATATTTTAATGAATGAAGAGGTTAGTATTTCATAAGGCCAAGAAAAGTGTCAACTGACTTCCACTATCAACAGT
This sequence comes from Aethalodelphis obliquidens, assembly GCF_003676395.1. Classification (NCBI taxonomy): domain Eukaryota; kingdom Metazoa; phylum Chordata; class Mammalia; order Artiodactyla; family Delphinidae; genus Aethalodelphis; species Aethalodelphis obliquidens. The sequence continues at coordinate 4,893,417 of NW_020838019.1, read as the reverse complement.
TTAAAATCAATCTGGAGGCATTTGGGAAGCATTTTAAAGAGCAACTAGACATCAATAAAATTTAATTAATTGGTTCTATGGAGGCACATGTAAATTGGGTGTTAATTATGCTAGTAATGCTCTTCCATTAAAAATTAAGCTCATGATTAGTAACTGAGAAAAACAAGCCATCATTCTACAAACAAGTCTCATTCCCTTGTATTTGAGCCCAACCTTTCGGTAATTAAATCATAATTCTACATTTACTCAGATGAATTTGAGCCCTGATGGATGACTGGTGAGTTAGCCAAGTGATCTTCCCTTGGCTATTCCATAAAAACAATTGATAACCACCGAGATAAGTTATGAGCAGTTGAGCTGCCCTTTAATACAGAACTATTGAATTATTGAAAGTTCTTTCCTATCTAATTGACACCAAACAAAGGAATGGTTGGCAATTGCAAGAGGTACAGTCAAGATTAGTGATCATTTCAGAGCTGATGACATTTGAAGATGGAAGGTTTAGTATAAGAGGTTACAACCTGGAGAATCTGAGTCCTTTCTATAACCCTTCTCCTCTCCTCCCACCCTCAAGACAAAGTTCTTGCATTTGGAGGTAAAAATGCAGTGGGTTTTTATTTTATTTTTTTTAGATGTCTTGTAGCTGGACTAGCACCCTTTTGGGTTTCCCAATTATTTTTCTTTTCCTTTTTTTTTTGGTCATGCCACGCAGCTTGCAGGATGTTAGTTCCCTGACCAGAGATTGAACCGGGACCACAGCAGTGAAAGCGCCTCGAGTCTTCACAACTGGGCCACCAGGCAACTCCCTCCCCAATTTATTTTTCTGGACTCCTTGAGAGTTAAAATTTAATCTGGACCCAGAGCCAAGATCAACTCCAGTTGGCTTTCCTAATTGACAAAGAGTTAGAACTACATTTCAGAACTGGAAGTGGAATAAAATACTTGAGACACTTGACCCACACCACTTGGTTTTCCTTTTCCCAATAGATTTTTCCAAGGGAAATTGGCCCCATATGCTTCTTATCCTTCTTCTCAAGAACCATCAAGGTACTGTTTTATTAGAGCTATTTGATGGGGCATTTAATCTATTTCGATGAACCCTTTGATGTCCCTTTTCTTAGTCATGGAAAATTGGGTTTGCAGAAAAGACAAAGATATGCCCTCTCATTCCCCACAACCAACAAGGAAAAAAACCAAAAAAAAAAAAAACGGAAATGCTTCCAAGACACAGAAGTTAAGGAAACTGTTCAGGAGTTTTCTTACCTGACTAAATTACAATGCCTTGATAAAGAAAGGAGACATCAGAAAAGCTTTAGCAATGAGATTCTGCCTTAGATTGCTTTGGAAGAGGATGTCCTCATTTTCATCTGAGGCTGGCCTTTTCAGTCTATTTCTCCTTTCCAAAATGCTATGGTGGAGGGTCAGATGATGGAGGAGACATTCACATGCATAGGAAAATGTTTAAGGAAGGAAGAAAGAGTTATATCTGGATGACTTTGAACTTCTGCTTTTCACTATATTTTATTTCTAGAGGCTTTCCATGAGACCCAGCAAACCTTTTATCTTGGATTTGGAGAGACTCCGAAGGCCATCAAATTTGAATGTTGGCTATCACTTAATTTTATAACATGCAGAAACCTATTTATGCTTCTGGGTAAAAACATGTTTGCGTATATACAAGTGTGTATGTTCCCATGTGGACATGCTGCCAATCATTACACTTGGAGAAGAAAAAACATACCCCTACCTGCCTTTGTTGTCCAACCCATCCCAGACATACTTTCTTCATCTGCTCAGGCAAATTCTGTTGACCTGTTGCTTATAGAAACGTGCAAGCGTCAGAGCAAAAGATTTATGTAAAACTGTTGGTCAATCTGGAGACATAAAGACTATTTGTTGCCACCTTCTTTTAGCCCAAGTCTATTGTGTGAGCGCCTCCTATGTGGCTGGTTTTGTGTTAACTGCTGAGATGAGTGAGGAACCAAAGAAACTGGTTTCATCTTCTAGCAGCAAGAGTGGAAGGGAAAACAAAATGAGTGATTAATCCCATAAGAGAAGATTGTTCGGGAATGTGTTTTAGCAAAATTATGAAAATGTATACAAATGAAAGGTCATAATCAATGTAGAAAAAAATTTTAAGGAGAAGACCAATAGATTAACCTGAAAATGTTACTAAAATGAGGCCATTATGAGGGTAAGATTAGGGAGATGCCTAGGGCATGACATTTAAAGAGGCGCTCACCCTCAGGCACCCACCCTGCACTTGCGGAACCCTGACAGTGAGTGTCTCCTTAAATTTTGTACCCTGGGTGCCTCACTCTCTTTACTCTAGTCCCATCGCTATACTTCAACTGTGACCCTTTGGCCTTTCCAAACTCCTCCCTAAAAGGACAGGATCAGTCACTGCCCCACTGAAAAATAAGAATTATAATGTTGTTTGTATGGCAGACACTGGCTAGTGATTCACCAGACTATTTCCTTTGTTCTCCTGGGCACCCAGGTGGATTGATTTCCCAGCATCCTTTGCAGTTGGATGCAGCCCAGTGTCTGAGTTCTGGCCATTGGAATGTGAGCAGAAGTGAACCCGTTACTTCCAGTCCTGGCCCATAAAATCACTTTCTGCGAATATATATTCTTGCTCCCCCTCACCAAGAAATGGAGAGGACTCTGAGGATATAGGGGAGGGAGGAGCCATGAGTGGGAAGGGGCCTGGGTCCCTAAATGACTGCATGGAGGAGAGCCCTGCTCCCAGCCCCACCCTCATGGGACTCTGATACAAGCAAGATGTATACATTTATGTCTTAAGCCACAGGTATTGGACTATAGCTTGGTGCAAGCCATCAGTCTATCCTGACTAGCACCATATATGACTATTGACTAAACTTATAGCTTAAAGTGGGAAATTCCATTTTTTCCAATGAGAACCAGTCTGACTTATTGTAGGCAGTACAGACATTTCTGTATAACATGATCTGAGGGGTCTTAGAAACCCCTCTCATGTCCCAAACATCTTCCACACTTGACTGCCACATCCACTGAGACCCCGTAGTTAGAGTTGTCACTTTGGAGTCAGGAACTGTGGGTATTAGAACACCTCTGAGGTCTGACATACCCTGTCCTTGCCTTCCTCTTATGGTTTATGAGAAGCTTAAATGATGTAATAGGCTGAGAGTTCTTTGCGACCAATGAAGTCCACTTGGGGAGGGGGCTCTTCTCAACCTTTCCATCTAAGTTAACATATCAGCTTATTATTTTACAGATGAGGTGTGCTTGGAGATGGAGGCTATTAATAAAACCAGGAAAGCCCATTTATTGGAGAGAAGAAGTCGAAGCACTACGATGCCTGAGACTCTCCACGTGCATAACCTGGTTTAATTCTTCCAACAATTTTAGGAGGTGAGGGCAGCTAGCACCTACTTTTACAGTTGAAGAAACTGAGGCTTGGGAGAAGTTTGAGAAACGTTCCCAATAAATGCCCAGTCCAGGATTTAAACCCTGGATCTGAATCCAGAGTCTGCCTCTTTACCATCATGAGATGCTGAGGAGTGACCTCAACTTTCCTAAGTTCAGCTACTTAGGAAGGGGAGCTAGAGAAAGGATGTGGAGAGGATGCGAAAAGGAAGGTCACCTGGGGGTGGAAAGAGGAAAAGAATATATCTGAAGGCCAGACAGTGCCAAGTGAGGACAAGTCCCGTGCTGCAAAACCAGAGCAGGAAAAGCGATCAGTCTTAGGGAATCTGGTGTTGTCTCAGTTTCTGTGCAGCCCCTCCGCTGATCAGTTTCTCTCCCTCCCTCAGGTTAGCTGCCCCAACCAAGGAGGGTAACCACGTGTCACCCCTTTCCACGGTTTCTTCTGCAGCTTGATGAGTCAGCCCCCCTGCTCCCCACGCCTGGGGATGCTCCACTTTTCTCCCTGCGGCTCCGGTTCACATAGGGTGGACTTATAGCAGAGGGATGTCAATTGTGCTTGAACTACTCAGTCACCACTGACATTTCGTTAACCACCCGATGAACTTCTCCAGCCTGAAGTAGCAGCCACTTGTGCCCTTGAAAACTGAACAGAAAACAACCGTATCGATTTTCTACTATCAATGAGAAAAAGACAATTGCTCTTTGCTGAGCGCCTTCGTGATGCATTTCACACCACTTCTCCTGCGGGCCACCTCCTCCTGCCATAGTGCTGGGGAGAACCCCCTGCGGCTTTGGACTCTGTAGAATTAACCCTGCAGGGCCAGCACCATCTCGAGGCTTCCCGGCCCCTAGATAGCAACCTGCTGTCTGGGAGGTGGGATCACTTAGAAATCACTAAGGAACTCAGGCCGCAGGTCGGGGAAGTTGGGGGTGATGGGTTGCAGGAATCTCTGACAGTAAAATCATCTTTGAAAAGAGCACATCCCTTCACTTTATTAAAAGCATTAGCAACATCTGGATGGGTTTTTGAAGATATAGAAGCGTGTATAGACACTGAACAAATTGACGGATGAATGAGATCCTTTATTTAGTAAATTTTACCATGATTGCAGCCATTCTGGCTTAGTCAAGGCCCAAGATCCCATTGTGAGTTATGATTTCAAATTACCAGACCTTTCTTTCTTTCTTTCTTTTTTTCAACCTGTGTTATATCTCAGGCATGTCCTAATAGCTCTAGTTTTGATATTTCCAACACAGTGAAAAGGAAGTGTGAAGAGCCAGAAGAGATACAAAAACCTTGACCAAGCAAGCCTGACCCTCTGGGATGATTGTAGTGTCAAAATCGGTCAATATTTATGCCTAGCAACCTTGACAATATCCCTTTAATTAAAATCAATGGAGAAATAAAACATGCATTAGAATGCACTTGGGATCCCTCACCTCAGGAGACAGAAAATACTCTGATATTATGCACAGTGTGATGACCCACACATGTCCCTTTGCTTGGGCGTTTGCATCTGGAGCTCTTCTTTCAATGGTGTTTTTCATTGTGCGATACTGTTTTTTACTTTTGTTTTCCATTTGGTATACTTTCTTGAATATGTATTTAAAAAACTTCTCTTTAAAAGTCAGGTAACATGTTCATCAGGTCAAACTATAACCTAGACTTGAGGGGGAAATTGAAAACACAGAGGAGGGGACCCCAGGGATGAGAAGATTGGTGTGGTTGGGGCAGCTCAGCCTCTAACCAGCCAGGTGACCTTGAGGGGGTCATAGGCAATTATCTTTGAGTCTCAGCTCTGCCTTCTCTAAAATGAGAAGGAAACTTTCTCAGTTCTAAAAGGTTCTTTCCAGTTTTCTGTGAATATTCTATTAGATCAATGGTGTTCAAAATAATAGCCACTACTGTTCATCGGACACTTCCCATGTAATCTTCACCACGAAACTGTGAGATTGGTTCCACTATTATTTTCCATTTTAGGGAAGAGGAAACTGAAGCTGGAGGGACGGAATCAATCCCCAATGTCACCCAGCTGGTCAATGGCAGAAGTTGAGTGTGTCCAAGGCCATGGGCTTCACCATTGCCCCACACCGTCTCCTTTTTTTGTTTTTTAATTGTATTAGAGTATAGTTGATTTACAATTTTGTGTTCGTTTCAGGTGTACAGCAAAGTGACTCAGTTATACATATAGTCATTCTTTTTCAGATTCTTTTCTCATATAAGTTATCACAGAATATTGAGTAGAGTTCCCTGTGCTCTACAGTAGGTCCTTGTTAGTTATCACGTCCTTGAGTCCATGGGAAGTGGAAAGGGTTTGGTCTCAGAGATGCCACCGGTTTGACCTCCACAGACTTTGAAGAGTCCTCTCCCTGCACTGTTCAGCTGGTAGAGGTTCTTCTAGAGCTCACCCAGTTTGAGGTAGATTCACTTAACCTCAAGCCCCTTCCATTGATTCAGAGTTCACCAAATATAGGCCAGTATAACTTCCTTCTGCATCCAGATCTGATTTCAAAGACTCCCATGAAGGCAGGCTTAGCAATAACACGTTAAGTTGGCCCAAGAATAGAAGGCAATTTAACACTGTCCTGTCTGGCCTGGCCAGGCAGATTAAACACCAGATATTTGCGCTTTATAAAATCCAAGCGTCACAGAGGTATTTTTGTTTGTTTGCTTTTCTCATGCAGCTTGACTCCTCTCAGATTTCAGAGGGCTGCCTCTCCGGGGTTGGCTGGATGACTGTCATGTTGTTAAAAGCTTCCCTTCCTTATCTCGCTTCCTAATCTCCACCGAGGGATTTGAGAGCCCTCAGCACTGGTTTTTCCTCTTCAAGGACCTGCTAGTGCTGGACTAATTAATGGAAAGGGCCTGGAGATAAGTTCCTTCAAAAATTATGGAATGTCCTAATCAGACTGGCAAGCCAAAGCTTGACCTCTGGGGCGAGAAGGGGTCACCCTCAAATAATACGATGAATTCAGCTATTTCTGTCATTTTTTTTTACTCCAAAAGGGTGAGAAGAGAGGTTAAAGTCCATCCTAAAGGGCAAGGGGATGCCCATGTTTCTGCCGTGGAGGCGATCCGTTAAAGGACGTTCTTCGTGTATTCCCCAAGTCTTCAAAATCCAGCCATGCTTTAAATGGTTCTTACTCTGTCAGTTTCTATTACTGGAAACTCTTCACCAGTTCCTTCTTTCATGTGTTTTTCTGTCGCTGGCTCTGTGACTCAGCCTTTTTCTCTACTTTCATCATATTCACTGTTTTTCCCCACCTAGTAGGTAACCCCCCTCCCCCAAATTCCTATTCATTTTTAAGAACTTATTTTAATCATAAAATATTTGAAATATATTTTTGTAAAAGTTGACCATTTTCTCCTTCAAGGAAGATGGCATGGCTGTACTATCCCCAATTCCTCCTGACAGTACAACAAAAAAACCCTCAGACATTATATATAAAACCAACATAAGAGGACCGTAAAAGATAGAAAGGAGAAGGCAGACTGGCTAGAGACGTTGGGACCCGGGGAACAACACAGTGATGAGTTCCGCGGGCTTTCTTGTTGCCTTTATACATCCCAGACTCGAAGCTGGAGAAGCTGGCACACTTGAATCGTCAATGGTACGGATCAAACAAAATTGCTCTCTCTAGCCAAGGGATCAGGAAAGGGGCAGCCTATAAGACAGAAAAACTTTTAGAGAATAACCACTCTACTCGAGCCAAACACTACAGAAAATAACAAACAAAAAGAAAACCCCAAAAAAACAAAAGCAAAAAAATAAAACGTGGTCCCACTCCACCCAGCAAAGGCCAAATAAGGAACTTAGGTGGCTGGAATGAGGCACCCCAATACTCCTGCAGGGATGATGTCAGAGAATACCAAGCAGGGAGCCAGGACTTTCATCCTTGCCAGGGGTTAAGGAGCTGCCCTCTCCCTGCCCCATTACAACGTCAGTGGGGACCACATAGAGAACTTGAACTTGTTTCTTTATTCAGCAATAAAGGAACACTCCCCTCTGGGATGGTATCAGAAGAGGCCTAGTGGAGAGTCAGGACTTTTCCCACTGCATTGCTGCTGTAAGGAGGCCAACCTGCTCCAGTGTGATGTCAGCGGAGACCATGTGGGAAGCAGTAACAAGGCACTGTCACTCTCCCAGCCATAGAGGTTATCAGCGAAGGTCTAGTAAAGAGCTGGAACTGCCACTCCCACCCGGTAGTCATTGGGAGTCCCCACACACACACGCACATATAGGCTCAGAGGTCAATGGTGGCCAAATGGAGAACCTGGACTCCTACCCTCATCTAACAATAACAACCAGCATCCTGAAGGATGACAGATACAAAAGGTCATATACTGTATGATTCCATTTGTATGAAATGTTCAGAATAGGCAAATCCTTAGAGACAGAAAACAGATTAGTGGTTGCCAGGGGGTGGCAAAGGGGAGGAGAATGGGGGCTGTTAGTGGGTATGAGGTCTCATTTTGGAGTGATGAAAATGTTCTGAAACTAGGTGGTGGTAGAGGTTGCATAATCTTGTGAGCATACTAAAAACTACTAAATTGTATACTCTAAAACAGTGAATTTTATGGTCTGTGAATTATATCTCAATAAAAAATTAAAAATTCAAGAAAACAATGAATCACACAGTTAAATGTAAAATCATTGGTCATTGGTGATGATTCAACCTCTGATCTCTCTCCCCTCCCTCAGGGTCAGGGGTTGGGACTGAAAATTCCAACCCTCTAATTATATGGTTGGTTCTCCTGGCAACCAGTTCCCATCCTTAGGTGTGGTCCGAAAGTTACCTCACTAACATAACAAGGGACACCTTGATCACTCTGGTCACTTAGGAAATTCCAAGAATTTTAGGAGCTCTGTGCCAGAAATGGGGACAAAGACCGACTAAATATTTCTTATTATAAATCACAATATCACATAAAATAAGAGTGACAACACCAAATACTAGTGAGGAAGCGGAAAAAGTAAATCACTCATAGAGTGGTGGTGGAAATGTGAAATGACTCTGAAAAACAGTTTGGTAGTTCCTTAAAAAAGCTAAACATGCAAATATCATATGACCCGTAATTGCACTCCTGTACACTTTCCCAAGATGAATAAATACTTATGTTCACACAAAAACCTGTACATAATGTTTATAGCAGCTTTATTCATAACATCCAAAGCCGCAAAACAACCCAAATGGGTGAATGGTTAAACAAACACTGATACATCCATACCATGGAATACTACTCAGCAATAAAAATGAGCTAGGGATGCGGTCAACAACCTGGATGAATCTCTAGAGCTTTACGCTGAGTTTAAAAAAAGAAGCCAAAAGAATCCATGGGAAATCTCTATACTATTTCTTACAACTGAATGTGAATCTATAATTGTTTCAAAACAAAGAAGTTGAACTTAAAATAAAGTTTGGAAAATAACATAGGCTCCTGTATGCTCACTACCCAAATTTTACAACTCTTAAGAATTTTTTTGCTTCAGATTTTTTTCAGAGGAAATAAAATAATACAGCTGTGCTTATGACAGTACCCTTTCTTTTTTTTTTTTTTGCGGTACGCGGGCCTCTCAGTGCTGTGGCCTCTCCCGTTGCGGAGCACAGGCCCAGCGGGCATGGCTCACGGGCCCAGCCGCTCCGCGGCATGTGGGATCTTCCCGGATTGGGGCACGAACCCGTGTCCCCTGCATCGGCAGGCGGACTCTCAACCACTGCGCCACCAGGGAAGCCCTACCCTTTCTTATTTAGCCTATTTTTATCCAGAACTGAGCACAGAACTGAGATTGTCTATGTATATTCTGATACTTTTATTCTATAGATATTGCCGTAGCAAGAAATAATGCTGTTTTATGTGCTTTTTTAAAGATGACATAGATGTTTTCCTACCGTACCATGCAATATGTATCAGTTTACAAATTGCTTCTTGCTCTCAACACTGAGTTTCTGATATTTAACCATGTTGATGCATGAAGATCTGGTGGTTTCATTTTTTCTTTGATTATTCTATAATGATAATAGTAAATAATACATAAGACTGTGTGCCATGCATTGTTCTAAATGTTTTATATACTTAACCCATTAATCCTCATTAAATTTATATATATATATCAGTGTATATAGTATCTAGTGTATATATATACATATATATATACACACACATATATATACACTATACATTATATATATACACATATATACACTATATATGTATACATATATACTATATACACTATATATATGTGTGTGTGTGTATATATACATACCTATATATACACTCTAGTGTATATATACACTATACATTTATTGTTCCTGTTTACAGATGAGAAATGTAAGGCACAGAGCAGCTAAGCTCTTCACTCTACTGTTAGTAAATGGCATAGCTTGGATTTGAACTAGAGCCTGTGTTTCCATGGTGTAAACACCACTGCTGTAGATCTAGTACACTGTTGATGGACATTTAAGATCCTTTTATTTCTTTACTCTCATTAACCATGAATATCCTAGTTCTTGTCTCCTTGTGCCTTTGTATGAATCTCTTTAAGCTATGTACCAACAAATGGAACTGCTGGGTTGTAGTCTGTACTTATCTTCAACGTTAGTGGCTATTTCCAAATTACTAAATAATGTGGAGCAATTCTGGTCAGTGGTGTGTAAGAGTTCCTGTCTCTCCGTATATTCACCACCACTTGGTACTGTCAGGCTTTATAATTTTTGTCATTTGGATGAGTGTGAAATGATAACTCAATGCTTTTAAATTTGCACTTCCGGTTTTATTAAGAGTGTTGAGCTTCTTTTCATGTGTTGATTGGCCTTTTGAATTTCCTCTTCTATGAAGTGACAATGCATAGCCTTTATGGTTCATTTTTCTCTATTGAGTTAATGTATTTTTCTTATGATTTTATCTATCATCTGTTGATGATATTCATTGAAAATGTATTTTCCCAATCTATCACTTGTCATTTCATTTTTGTGTTTCATGTCATATTGAAGATTTTCGTTTCAATGCTGGCAAATCTGTGTTTGTGTATGTACATGTGTGCATGCACGTGCATATAAAATATACACAGAATACATATGCTTTTCATATTAAGATTTTATATTTTTCTCTGGAATTTTTTATATCTAATTTTCTGGTGCATAGCGTTATAAGTCGACCTCTATATACACTGCAAAGTAATCACCACCATAAATTGGTTACCATCACCATCATAAAGTTGAACCCCTTCACCCATTCCCCCATTCCCCCAACACTCTTCCCCTCTGGTAACCACTAATCTGATCTCAAAATCTATGAGTTTGCTTTTGTTTATTCATTTGCTTTGTTTTGCTTTGTTTTTAGATTCCATATATCGGTGAAATCATACAGTATTTGTCTTTGTCTGACTTATTTCACTTAGCATAATACCTTCAAGATCCATCCATGTTGTTGCAAAAGGCAGGATTTCATTCTTTTTTATGGTTGAGTAGTATTCCATTGAGTAGACATACCACATCTTATTTGTTCATTCATCTGTCAATGGACACTTACTTTGTTTCTATACCTTGGCTGTTATAAATAATGCTACAATGAACATAGGGGTTTATATATCTTTTCTAATTAGTGTTTTCATATTCTTCAGATAAATGCCCAAGATTGGAGCTGCCAAATCATATGGTAGTTCTATTTTTAATTTTTTAAGGAATCTCAGTACTGTTTTTCATCGTGGCTATACCAATTTACAGTCCCACCAACAGCATACCAGGGTTCCCTTTCTCCGCATCCTCTCCAAAGTTTGTTACTTCTTGTCTTTTCAATAATGCTTTTTCCTTGTAGTTACCATGAGATTCTCATTCAGCATCCTATGTAACTGGTAGCCCGTTTCAAGTTGGTAGCAACTTAAATTTGAACCCATTCCAAAGCTCTATCTTTTTACTCCCCTTCCCATGTTTGATACTTTTGATGATACATTTCATATCTTTCTACTTTAGCATCCCTAACTAACTTTTGTACTTTTAGTTATTTTTACTACTTTTTTCTTTTAACCTTCATGCCTGCTTTACAAGTGCTTATATCTACCTTTTCCACTGAGATTTTTACTTTTGTATGTTTTCTTATTATTAACTAGTGCCCTTTTTCCAGCTTAAAGAAATCCCTGTAACATTTCTCACCATTTTAGTGGTGATGAACTCCTTTAGCTTTTGCTTATCTGGGAAACTCTTGATCTCTCCTTCAATTCTGAATGATAACCTTGCTGGATAGGGAATCTTGGTTAGAGGTTTTTGTTTGTTTGTTTGTTTTGTTTTTTTCCCTTCACGCTTTGAATATGTCATGCCACTCCCTTCTGGCCTGCAAAGTTTCTGTTGAAAAATCTGATAACCTTATGGGGTTTCCCCTTGTACATGACAAGTTGTTTTTCTCTTGCTGCTTTTACGATTTTACCTGTATCCTTAACTTTTACCCTTTTAATTATAATGTGTCTTGGTGTGTGTCTCTTTGAGTTTATCTTCTTTGGAACTCTCTGGGCTTCCTGGACCTGGATATTTGTTTCCTTCTCCAGATTAGAGAAGTTTTCAGCCACTATTTCTTCAAATAATTTTTCTGGCCTTTTCTCTCTCTCTTCCCCCTTGGACCCCTATAATGCTTGGTGTTGTCCCAAAAGTCCCTTAAGACATCTTCACTTTTTAAACTTGTTATTTATTTTTTCTTTTTGCTGCTCCGTGTGGGTGAGTTCCATAGTTTTGTCTTCCAGCTCACTGATTCACTCTTCTACCTCACCCATTCTGCTGTTGAACCCCTGAGTATATTTCTCAGCTGAGTTTTAATTTCTGTTTGATATTTTCTTATATTTTTTATCTCTTTTTTGAAGTTCTCAGTGTGTTCATCCATTCTTCTCCCAAGTTCGGTGAGCATCTGTGTGACCATTATTTTGAACTCTTTATTGGGTAGACTGCTTACCTCTGTTTCATTTAGTTCTTTTTCTGAGGTTTTATCTTGTTCTTTTGATTGAAGCATATTCCTTTGTCTCCTCATTTTGCCTAATTCTCTGTGTTTTTGTCTACATGTTAGGTAAATCGACTATTTTCTCCAGTCTGTAAGGAGTGGGCTTATTTAGGAGATATCTTATAGGGCTCAGACGTGAAATCCCACCTGGCCACTAGGGCCTGGTGTTCCAGGTGTGTCCCTTATGTGAGCTCCTGTTGTGGCAGGGCCATGGTCAGTGCTGCTGTGCACTGGTTCATGGGGCTGACCCCAAACTGACTGCAGAGCCCAGTGGAGAGGCAAGAGTGGGGTGGCTCTCACCAGAGCGTGCCCACTGTCACTGACAGGTTACAGGGAGAATTCCAAAATGGTGCCCACCAGTGCTGGCATTAGCAAGGTTACCTGAGATTGCAGAAATGACTCCAGCCAGTGTCTCAGTCTACAGGAAGCATCCCAACTGGTTTCTGCCTCTCCAGCAGATGCTTGAAGATTAGTAAGTGGTTTCTGTTCACCTGTGATCCATATGCTTTTTAATCTGGTGTTTTTGCACTGGTTTTTGGGTCAAGTGAGTCTGCATGCAAGCCCTTTAAGAGTGGGTTTTCTGTTACCTGCAGTTCTATAGCTTTTCTGGACATATTCCTCCTTGGTTTTCAAAGCCAGGTGTTTTGGAGTTTTGTCTCTCTCCTGTACGAGTTCTAGGGGTTTGGGTATCTGATGTGGAACTTGAATCTCTTGCTCCTTGGGGAAAAGATCTGTGATTCCTCCCAAAGTAAATCACCGTGGTGGGGATGTGGTTTTTGAATGGCGAGACCATAACTGCCTCTCCTACTCATGTTGCTGCTGTCCTTTTACACTTTGTTATGGAGGCTCTGTTCGTCCAGTTTTCAGGCTCTGTTCATCCAGTTTTCAGTTTTGAGGGAATTATTCCATTTGTAGTTATAGATTTCTTGTGTCCATGGGAGGATATGAGTTCAGCATCTTCCTATGTTGCCATCTTGATACATCTGAAATCTGGAATTTTTATATAGTTGTTTTTCTCTGTGGATTCTTTATGAGTTGTCAAATATTGCAACATCATTTACTTTGAGTCCATAACCCACCCCCGACTCATTGGAATATCATCCTAGTTTTATTGATTTATTTTTATTTTTATTTTTTTTGCGATACGCAGGCCTCTCACTGCTGTGGCTTCTCTTGTTGCGGAGCACAGGCTCTGGACGTGCAGTCTCAGCGGCCACGGCTCACGGGCCCAGCCGCTCCGCGGCGTGTGGGATCCTCCCGGACCGGGGCACGAACCCGTGTCCCCTGCATCGACAGGCGGACTCTCAACCACTGCACCACCAGGGAAGCCCCTCATCCTAGTTTTAAAACAGCTTTCTGTATTGCCGTGTGTCATTGTCCATTCCCTCCTGGTGTCGTGACCTTGGTCTGTAATAAACTCCAAAGTACTCATTTTTCTCCTCTTCATTTATTGAAAGGGATATTTTTTTAAAAAATGGAATTTTTTTAGACAGGCTGTACTGTGACGTGCTTTTCCACTTATCAACATGTCACGGGCATCTTTTCACGTGTTTTATGACATCATGTTTAATGCCTGCTGAGTATCTGATTATTTTGGAAAGACCACATTATATTTAATGATCTCCTATTGATAAACTTTTCATTTGTTTCTAAGATTAAAATGCAGATCATATGTATTATAAAGTACATATATCTTCACTGATATACAAAATAAATTACCCGTTAATTAAGCAAAAAGACAAAAGGTGGAGCTTGGGGAGTGTGTAAAATTTCAATTTTGCTACTTAACGCCAAACTGTTCTCTGGAAGGAGTGGGACAATTTATTTTTGCCCCTTCCCAGGACACCAAAGTCTCCAATTGCAGGAAATGACAAGATCAGATCTATATTTTAGAAAGCTCATCCTAGCAGTGGTTGCAGAGAAATAAATGTCACAAAAGCAGCATAGAAAGTGTCAGATGGTGTTCTGGAAGATGTGTGCATCTGACAACAAACATACAAATGTTTGTAGGTAGAGTGAGTGCCAGAGAGCGTGAGAAGCACTCGGATCAGCTGATCCAGACCAAAGGGCTGGTGTAGCAGTGACCAAAGGAACAAGCAATAGCTGCTAGAAATTCTGAAGGCATCTTGAGCTAACTTCACTACACAGAAGCCTATGATTCCTTCAGAAGTCACCACAAAAATAAAACGAATAGGGCTTCCCTGGTGGCGCAGTGGTTGAGAGTCTGCCTGCCGATACGGGGGACACGTGTTCGTGCCCCGGTCCGGGAAGATCCCACGTGCCGCGGAGCAGCTGGGCCCGTGAGACATGGCCGCTGAGCCTGCGCGTCTGGAGTCTGTGCTCCGCAACGGGAGAGGCCACAACAGTGAGAGGCCTGCATACCGCAAAAAAAAATAATAATAATAATAAATAAATAAAACGAATAGCTACTTTGTGCCATCTGATGACACAGACTTAAAAAAGAAGGAGTGGCATCTGGTTTCCTGCTATCAAGGAGTCTCATGACGAGAACTCTGAATGATCCGCGTGTATTTCAAATAAATGTTTTGTTCCAGCACAGTCCAAAGGCTTGGTAACTTAAGCGCAGCTGCTCAGGAGGCCGGAGCCGCATTTTCTGAAACACACCTTCCCTTGTTCCCACCCCTTCTCGTCCCAAATGACCTCAAGGCTAGGAAGAGACCCCATTTCCCAACATCACTACACCTGGATGGAACGGACAAACACACTGTCTTTCAACCTCTGTTTCCAGAACTCAAAGCCCATATTCTCCTTTTGATAATATTAAAAAGAGGGAAAGCATTTTGCATGAAAACATGTTTCAACTGTATTTGTAACACTCAATAAATAAATTACAGGTTTTATATCATTCAGAGAGAGCCGCCAGTGATTTATTCAGTTATTAACTTCGCACGCTTGGGAGAATGAATTAAATGCCGGCCCGTATCAAAGGCCTGGGGATTAGTTTCAGCCAGAAGAGGCTCCTGAAAAGTTTGGGCGGCTCGGCAGGCATTTCACAAGAAGCAAGAACGGTTTGGTAGAAGCCGTGGAGGGCAGAGGATTCTGTCCTGTTCGTTTACAGCAGCTTATAAATTCCATAAAAGGGAAATGAATTATGCATTATTGGGTTTGCATAAGGTCACCCAGTGAACTTTGACCCCTCTCTTTTCTCATTTGGCTCGATTATGAGATGAAATGACAGATTTGATCTCTTTTCATATCGTATGAGAAAGGGTCTCTTTATTTCACCCTCTAGCAGCAATCAGCTGACAGGACCAGGCAAGTGCATTAATTATGATTGATTTAGAGTGTCTATCGGGTGATTATTTCTAGAATTCTACTCCTGAGCCAAAACCTTTTGACCTATTTCAGGCCACACAGCAAATTAATCCATAAGAAGATTTAAGGGGAGACTGTTCAGGACAGCAGTTTCCCTCCTGTATTCGCAATCAAAACATTGGAGACACTCCAGGCCATCCAGAGGGATTGAATTACTGGAACACTCCATGGTGAAGACACTTAACAATCTGACCACTCAGCTGAGAAACATCTTGTGTATAATAACCAAAAATGGCTCTGAATTAGCCCCCCCAAAAGAAAAGACCCCTAACGTTCTCTGCTCTGAGCTAATAGGACAGCAAAGAAAAGCTATTTTTTTCAAGTTTGTGAATTTGTCACAATTGGAGTTTCACAATAATATGTCTGTCGTTGGGACATTCAATCTCCCTCTCAACTTTCCAGTGGATTAAAAATGACAGTAATAATTAAAGAAGTAAAGAGAAGAGACCACTGTCAGTTGCAATGCATAGGCCTGAATTATAATAAGGCTCAGAGGAGGAGGAGAAAGAAAAAGTGGGGAGGTAACATCATTAGGAGTTTCTTTCTAAGTCTGGAAAAGCATCTTGCAGATAAATTCTATTTAAGAAGAGGGTGTTTAACCAAAATTACCATCTGAGTCATTAGATCACAGTAAAGATTGAAGGGGAGAGTAATCTAGAATTGATGCCAGAGATCAGTGAACTCAGTTCCACTACCTGCTTTCCAATGCCTCCAGATGGCAAGGACTAGTTGAGCAAGGACGGAGTAAATCCTGTCTGCAACACTTACAAGCTGTGTGACCTAAGGCAAGTGCTTTGACCTCTCTGATCTCTGCTCTTTTCTTTATGGGGTACAGATAATATCTATCTCATTGCTGAGTTGTAGTGAGGATTAGAGACCATACGTTTTTAGAGAAACAAAAACAAATTCTTACTGTTATTAACAACCCTCCATTGCCATTTATGGAGTTAGGCCCTGTAGCAACTGAAGAGTCTTTTGTTTGCTGAGCGCAAACAAAATATCTCTCCTCACACTTGAAAATAACATTAAGTGACAAAAATAGCATTAAATGATAACATTAAGTGAAATAACTGAGGAACAGCTGAGGAGCTCAGCATAAGAGGACTGATAAGCTCAGCTGAGGAGCTTGGAGACAAGGGTTTGAGAAGCTGGTGATCAGTGGAGTGGGCAGGAGAGAGACTTCATAGCCAGTGGGCAGAGGAGTGAGACTGGGAGGAAAAGATGTATCTTGGGGGTCTTCTTAAGAGCAAGACTGTGGTACACCGAGACCTAAAACCCTTCTCTCTCCATTTCAAAAGCTTCCGTAGGGGCTTCCCTGGTGGCTCAGTGGTTGAGAGTCCGCCTGCCGATGCAGGGGACACGGGTTCGTGCCCCGGTCCGGGAAGATTCCACATGCTGCGGAGCGGCTGGGCCCGTGAGCCATGGCCGCTGAGCCTGCGCGTCCAGAGCCTGTGCTCTGCAACGGAAGAGGCCACAACAGTGAGAGGCCCGCGTACCGTGAGAAAAAAAAAAAAAAACTTCTGTAACATATACAACGCAACATATACAACGCTCGCTAGTGCTTTGGTACAAGTGGGCTTTTCTAGATGAATGAGAATTTCTTCATTTTGAGACTGTGAACACCTAAGACACTGCCACCAGCTACGTGTGGGCTCGGGATGGTTTCGTGACATGTCTCTTGGATTTCAGAGTCCCCCATTGGAAATGTGGGACTACAACGCAAATGTCAAACTCTCTTTCAGTTCTCAACTCCATGGTTCTGTGTCCCGATGAGGAGTCTTCATATTTACAGAGGAAGCCTTATGTGTTTTAGTTATCTTCAGGGACCAAGCAGATCAAAAGAAATGAATGGAGAAGACCAGATGTAAAACAAAAGGGAATGGTAGAGACTGTGGCAAACTAGAGAAGATGGGCGTTGCTTAAAAGTGCTCGCGTTTAATGACTCATAAAAGCGTTGTGCAGGATTCCCAAATTCTGCCTGCTGGGAACCAAGTTTTGACCTTTAGCTAAAGAGGCCCAGGATGGGGCATTTAGAACTTAGCTGTTTCTTTGAACCCTACAACTTAGCTCATGCTTGCCTCCATACCACTGACTTCGAAAGACAAAGCCAGCAGAGGCATTTGCGTCTTGAGAAATCAGCTCTATTAAACGGAGCAATTGTGGGGCAGCCAAGCTGTCATAATCCTGAAGCCTGGCCATCAGTTATAAAGCTAATAAGTACCAAGCAGCATGTCAGTGGCGATTCTCAGTCTTGTTCATATAGTTCTCGGATGATTACATAAGCAGGAATGCACGTGGCTTAATGAAAGCTAAAAAAATAGCCCCAACAAAGCACACGGCTAAGGGCTTTGCCAGAGAGCCAGCACGGTGTAGAAAAGCTTGGAGGTTGGAGGAGGAAAGAGCACACATTTCAAAATTTGGAGATGGGAGCTCCCACCTCCAGAAGACTGACGTGGGCTCAATTCTCGTAGTTCCTTAAACTGAAAAGGGGCTGCCGGGCCTTGCCAGATGGTGGACCACATCAATGTATGGCTCACTCGTTACCATCCCTTGGATGGGAGACCAAATGAAGAATAGCCAAGTAACTCTGTGGACACAGAAGCCAGTACCCATAGCCTCTTGGGAGCCAAAGGTTAAAATGTCCCCACCATCCTAGGAAAGAGCTAGAGCCAACATTATTAAGCCAAAACGAACTATTTATTGAGCAGTTACACTCAGCAGAGCCATTTGCAAGGAACGCTGGGGAGGCAGAGATGAAGGGAAGAAGAGGCCTCCATCCAGACCAGATCTACAGTCTGGGGGTGAGAAGGTCAGAGGAGAAGCAATTCAAAGTGACTTTGGCCCAGAGTGAACTCAGAGTCAGAGAGGTGACTTCCCAGGTTTGCTAGGATGCTGTCAGAGGAAGACTCAGCTCTTGAGGAAAGAGTGAGGGAAGCAAAGAGAGGCCACAGAGACCCTTTGGGTTGACATAACCTTTTTGGGTTGGGACTCTTGCAGTTGAGATCAATAGCTAACTTTCACGGCGCTCTCCCAATATGCCAGGTAACCCTGAAGTGTCTCTCGTGTATTTACACATTTAGAACAGCATAACACCCTTCCGAGGCCGGCTCTGCTCTTATCTCCACTTTACAAATGAAAAATCAGAGACACCAAAACTGAAGTCACTGCCCAAAATCACGCAACTATTCCGAGGCGGGGCCAGGATAAAACCCTGCACTATTAACCATGCCTCTAGCCACCACTCTTAGGGTGACAGACCTGGAATTTCTAAGCAGGGGAGTTTGCAAGATGGCTCAGAAGGACAGGGCCAAAAGGAAGGTACAGGGAAACAACACAAATGCCGGACCAAGTCCGGGGCCTCAGGAGCACACATGCTTGGGTGGGTTGGTGTCCCAGGGTTATAGGACTGAGCTGGCATCTCAGAAAGGGAGGAATCGATTCTCCAAAGGTAAAACCAGTGTGCACCGACCAGACCTTATTTCCCATTCCCTGGAAGGAGTTCTGTCATGAAAATAAGGCTGTGTCGTGATACTTCACAATGGATAACCCTTTAATGGGGGTGGAACTTTCAAAGAGGATGTAAAAGGCCAAGAGCCCTGGAAGAGGAAACCCAGGGACACAGATTGCCTACAATGATGTGCTAGACCAAGAGCAAGTTCAGTCAGCAGGATGGGGGGATGGAAAGAGGGAAGGAAGGAGGGCTTCGGAATAGCATTGTGGGGCAAGGAAGGAGGACCAGGCCAGGGACTCTGGAGAAAAAAATCTTACTCTGTTTTTCATGACTTTGCCCTAAGCGAGTCCCACATCTTGGAAACAGAAGAGGATGCTGAGAGTGGAAGAACCTCCATGCTGATGGCTTTCAGGGAAACGAGAGAAATCTGCCCACTGATGGACCCAAAGGTTGGAAGGATATTAGTTGTCAGACACTGAGCGTGTGGTAGCCTGTTTCTCATCTTCTCTCTCCTCATCCCGCGGGTGGGCAGGGTCCACCTTCGGTAATTACTTTCATCCCAGACTTTGGTAAACACCTATGGCTTCTCTCTCTCTTTTTTTTAAATTGAAGTACAGTTGACTTATAATATTGTGTTAGTTTCAAGTGTACAACAAAGCGATTCAGTTATATATATATATATTTCAGATTGTTTCCATTATAGGTTATTACAAGATATTGAATATAGTTCCCTGTGCTATACAGTAAATCCTTGTTGCTTATCTGTTTATGTATAGTAGCTTGTATCTGTTAATCCTGTACTCCTAACTTATTCCTACCACCTACCTCCCTTCCCCTTTGGTAACCATAATTTTGGTCTATATGTCTAGGAGTCTTTCTGTTTTGTATGTAGATTCATTTATATTATTTCTTAGACTGCACATATAAGTGGTATCAAATATTTGTCTTTGTCTGACTTACCTCACTTAGCATGATAATCTCTAAGTCCAACCATGTTGCTGCAAATGGCAATATTTCATTCTTTTTTATGGCTGAGGAATATTCCATTGTACCTCCATCTATCTATCTATCTATCTATCTATCTATCTATCTATCTATCTATCATCTATCTATCTATCTATCTACCACATCTTCTTAAACCAGTCCTCTGTTGGTGGGCACTGGGGTCGTTTCCATGTCTTGGCTATTGTAAATAGTGCTGCTTTGAACACTGCGGTGCATGTATCTTTCCGAATTAGGGTTTTCATCTTTTCCAGATATGTGCCCAGGAGTGGGCTTGCTGGATCAGATGATAGCTCTATGTTAGTTTTTAAGGAACCTCCATATTGTTCCCCATCATGGCTGCACCAATTTACATTCTCACCAACAGTGTTAAGAGGGTTCCTTTTTCTCCACGTCCTCTCCAGCATTTATTATTTGTAGAATTTTTGGTGATGACCATTCTGACCGGAAGTATCTATGGCTTCTCTCTTATTATAGTATGAGAATGGCGACGAAGGTGCCTTTTGTTAAGTCATGAGAGTGAGAGAAAAGCAACAAATAGTTCTTGAGTCATGGGGGGGGAAATGCTAATGGCCCAGGAGGTGTAGGAGAAGGCATGCTTTAAAGATGAATAAACCAGACAAAGCAAGTCTGATCATTGCCTTTTCGGGGGCATACAGAAGAAGCAAAGAGAAAGGAGAACCAAGGCAAGCTCTTTTTGTCCTCCAGGTGTGGGAAGATCTTGGCCTACAGGGGACAGGAGATGATGTACATGACTTCCTGGTACCAAACCCTGGGGAGCGCTGGGGCCTGCAGCCCGGGTGGCTGTGAATACACAGGAGTGCCAGTCTAGTGTTGTCATATTTTAATGTGTGCTTTCCTGGTATTTAATACTGGCAACTAGTTTTTTAGAAAACATGGCCAAACAAAACATTTCTGCAGGCCTGATCTGGTCCCCAGGCCACCATTCAGCTACATACTCTAAGTAATGCTATCAGTCGGGCTACAGTGATACTGCAGTAACAAACAGATCTCACTGGTTTATACAGGAAAGCTTCTTCTTTTTCAAGCCACATGTCCAACATGGGTTGGTGGGCGGGGTTGGGAGGTAGACTTTGCTGGGGCATTCTGCACATCATGGAAGCCCAGGGACGGGGGTGAGAGAGTCCCCATCTTAACACAGTCACTTCTGCAGGGGATTACAGAAAGGGGTAAGTTATGCATTGGCTCTTAAAGCTGCCACTTGACTGGCATCATTTCCACGTACATGCCATTGGCCAAAGCAAATCCGGTGCCACGCCCAATTACAAGGACGATGGTGAGATGCCTGGAAAGAGAACTGAAATATGGGTGAACCATAGTATGAATAAAGGAAATTCCTTTTAACAAAGGTTCTCACCCTTTTAAGCTGGATATCATTTGTTCTTAAATAAAATGTTACTTTAAAGTGCAGGTACTTTGTGGAGAAACAAGCTAACAGCAAACTCACGACCCCATTTTTCCTTCCACTTCAAACCCACCTCTGCCAGTTTAGTTGAGATGGTAAAGACAAGGAATATGGGCTACCACACTGGGCCTCAGAAGGGTGTTATGCTTCTCTAAACGTGTAAATACATGTGAAACACTTCAAAGTTACTTGGCATATTGAGAGACCTCCATAAAAGTGAGCTATTGATCTCCACTCAGAGTCCCAACCCAAGAGGGTTATGTCAACCCAAATGGTCTTTGCAGCCTCTCCTTGCTTCCCTCACCCTATCCTCAAGAGCCAGGTTCTCTGACGTTTTGCAGTCTTCCTCTGACCGCATCCTAGCAAACCTGGGAAGTCACCTCTCTGACTCTGAGTTCACTCTGAGCCACAGTCACTTTGAATTGCTTCTCCTCTGACCTTCTCACCCCCAGACTGTAGATCTGGTCTGGATGGAGGCCTCTTCTTCCCTTCATCTCTGCCTCCCCAGCGTTCCTTGCAAATGGCTCTGCTGAGTGTAACTGCTCAAGAAATAGTTCATTTTGGCTTAATAACGGTGGAAAGGGGAAACCAGAAACACACTAGTGACCATCTCTCCTGTCCTCAGGGCCTCTCTGCTGCCCTCGCTCCTTCCCCTTTCCCCAAAGCCCCAGCTGCCAATAGGGAGGACCCCACCCTCCGGCCCTGTTGGGAAGGTTTGCTTTCCTGCGTATTTTTCATGGAGTTCTTTCTACACAAGCATGTGTGTGCCCCGAGCTGCCTGTGCGCCTGAAGAATCATCCCTTGTGACTCCCCTCCCTAAACAAGCTCCAATTAGACACCACTTAATGGCACGTCCAATTTGACTGTCTGTCCAAGATTCTACAATGCATGGGAATTCTCCCAGAGATTATTCCTACTTTTCCCATCCTCAAAACAAGGAGGGGGAAATAATGCATGATTGAAAACTAGCCACCAAATGGTAAAAAAAAGAAAAAAAAATTTGCAGTTGTGTTGCTTTGAAAACTTATTGCACAGCTGGGGGCACGCAAAGAACTTAATTAACAAGCTTTGGCCGCAATGTGCCCCCTCTCTGGGAGGGGGAAAAAATCACAGTTAAGATTTGTCCAATTAAATTATAGGAGAGTTGGTGGATTCAAAGAGAGAGAGAGGTTGGGAGAATGCGCTTTCAGTTTAAAAAGCAGATTTTTAGGCTGACGGGAGGCCTATAGTCTGATTAATTCGGTGCTAAGCTTTTCTGCACGGTTTCCACAAATTCATAGGCACTTAAGAATTTTTAACCCAAATGGAATTATAGGTTTTGATAATCAGGCTTTGGTTAAATCAAGTCCCCTCTTTCCTATAAAAACTGAGGAGGGGATATTCTGTGATAAGGAAGCTCCTTCAAACTCCACTTTTTCTCCCTTCCATAGGAAATTCCACCTAGCCCAGGATCAGTGCCCCATTATGACTTTTGTGGGCTCTGGGTACTTTGTGGGACACTTCCTCCATAAAAACATATTAAAAATTATATTTTACAACGGCATTGGTGTGAAGATAATTATAATCCAGGCTGGATTCATTTGTATACACTCTTTATTATTATATTCATTTGATTTTCTTTTTTTTTTATTGAGGTATAACTTACTATGTTGTGTTAGCTTCAGGTGTACAGCAAAGTGATTCAGTTATACACATATATATTCTTTTTTAGATTCTTTTCCATTCTAGGTTATTACAAGATACTGAATATAGTTCCCTGTGCTATACAGTAGGCCCTTGTTGTTTACCTATTTTATATATAATAGTGTGAATGTGTTAATCCCACACCAAAAAGAAATTAAAATTCAAACATGCTCATGAGCCCCTAAGAGTGTGGTGGACCCCAGACATTGTGCCTAATGGGTTAGTCATCCCTGCCCGAATTTCCCATTATGAACCAAAAGAGGGACATTAGGGTGCCAGCTAAGAACAGGTTCAAAATAACAGTGACGATGACATAATTCACAGCAACGCAATTCATATCAGCCCACGCTGAGCACTTGTCTTTACAGCAGACTAACCTCCCAGTCTCCCAGCCTGTGCCCTCCCCACACAAAAAAAAAAAAAAAAAAGAAAAAAAAAATTGTTATTCTGACATCATTGGTCGGACTGAATACCCGGTACAGTATGCACTCTCGGAATGACGAGATTTCTGCCTTTTCCTAGGGGGATGTTCAGCCAGAGACAAAAATGCGTAAGGGCAGCAGAGAAAATTCATTTGTATAAGCTGGCCCCCCTACTGTGGAATTTTCAATTATATATATCTAATTATGGCTGTCAGTTGATGGATTCAGAAAAGACATTTTGGTCCCCCCCCTCCTTTTTTTTGTCTTTTCGTCATCTCTTCTGTTAGAATGATTATAGCACACTTACACAACTAATTGCCTTACTGCTGATTAGTGATACAATTATGCAGACCCGGCTCCTTGTGTGAACAACCATCTGCAGAGAAAAAAAAAGTGACACTATTCAAAAACTATCCATAATTTAACCAATGTTATTCCAATGCACTGAGCCCAGACAATCGTCTCGCCTTCATATTTCATACCCACCCTGGCAAGAGGAGGTTGGGTTTTGTGTGCCCAATTCACCTCTTTAGACACACTGTGAATCAGAAAGAAAGAGGAGAGAAGAAAGTACTTCAAATGTCAACCCATAGTGGGGAATTGAAGCGTGGTTAACGTCCATTTCTCCTTTGGGTAATTTTTCTTCAAATTTTATACCACTTGGCAATTTTTTGTTTCCTTTCAAACTGCTGAGAACGTGCAGATGTTTCAACTCCCCAAAGTAGGCTTGGGTTTGCTGGGGGTTTTGTGGACTGCTTTCCCCAATCCTTTTCTTCTCCTTTTTCCCCATATTTTTTTTTTTTTTTTTAAGAAAGAAAGAAAAAAGAAGGGATTTTAATAGAACTGAAGGACGCGGGCTGACATATGACGTTTCAATAAAGTGTGTCTTTTGTTTCCTAGGGCAAAGTGGACAGGCCATGAGACTCTGAGACCTCAGGGGCCACAGGGAGAGCACAGGTGGATGGATGGGATGCTGTTTGCCCCAAGGAGTAAACAAAGAAGTGGCCTGGTCTTTCCCCACGTGCAAGGCAAGATCAGCCCTGTCTGCCTGAGGAAAAGAAAGAGCCAGTTAGAGGGGCAGGAAAGTTTAAAACCATGAAGCAAGTACCGGATTCTCCTCTAGTTTTAAAATAAGACTGCAGGTTTTCAGGGCAGAAAAAGCAAACACTTGAGGTCTAAGAGTGGCAAGGCTCTCCTTAATTTAGAAATGGATGGAGGATGACTTTCTAAAGCAGTAGAAGGATGCTGGGCATTAATGAAAGCCTTTTTAGAAGAAACTCAAGTGAATTAGATGGCCCCAGGGCATCTATCTCACCAGCAAGACGAGAAATGGGGACCTGGTCCTGAGAGCCTCATCTCAGGTCTCAGACAGTGGCACCATCCCAAGCACCACTCCGCAAACCTTGGCTTCCCAGAACCTGAGAGGTCCCCCCATCATCCAGACCATGGAAATCAGTCTGGCCTCACCCAGGCATCAAGTCTCTGAATCAGGCATCACTGCCCCGGCTTTTCTTTTATTCTTCTCTATACAGGTTCTGTATAAAGGAAAGCTTGATAGTCAATGATTTGGGTTGGGTTTGGTTTTAGAGCAGAAATGTTGATCCTCTAGTCCCTCTGAATTCCTTATAAGCAAGACAGTTGAAGTTTGTCAGGATGATCCTAGTGTGTGCCTTTGACATAGAAAAGGTAAATATATATGTTCAGCCAGTTTTGTTTTATTGGGTATTTTGTGATACTAAAACTACAAAGAGTAGTGAATATTTACTGAGAAGTTACAGAATGCCAGGCTTTCATATGTTCTATACGAATTGTCTCATTTTGATCATCAAAAAACTTTCCAAGGTAGGTATTTTGATGACCCCTCTGGATGAGGGAGGATTCTTCAGATTAACAGAGTTAAATAACTAAACTAGGACACACAGCTGCTTGCTGGTCGGACAATGGTTTGAACCAAAGCCTAGTGCTTTCCAAAGCCAGAGCTCTAGACCACAAAGCAGTTATCAATGTCTCCTCATGCCTTAAAGAGAATTTGCTTATACATAGAGGACACAGTAACTCTGTTAGCCAGAACATTTGTTGAACAGCTAATGGAAGGAAAGAAAGAAGGTGGGCGAGAGGGAGGGAGGGAGGGAGAAAGCTACTGCCTTGTGAAGAGTGAACTGGGCTGAGTATAGCTGCACTGGTGTTCTAGTTACTTTCTCCCCCAACCAGCTGAATGACCTGAGGCAAGTTGCTGGATATCTCCATAGGTCAGCACCATCAAACGAAAGATTTGGAAAATGAGATTCTCCTTCCCAAGGAGCCTCTCCCAGCCCTATAGCCAATCCTTGTATCTCCTTTTCCAGGGCTTGCATAGACCTCTCCTCTGAGTCACCTGATAAAGTAACCCATTCCCAACTATCTTCAGTTCTTTGATCATCCCATGGGCATTGGTCTTGTCAACCTGGTTAGAAGATACGATCTTAGAGGACAAGAGTCTTCTTTCCTCCTCCTCCTCCATTTCCTCTTTCTCCTCCTTCTTTTTCCTTGTTTTCCCTATAAAGGTTAACTGAGGGCACAATGTCTATCCCCACTTCTTCCATTTGTCACACAAATGTGCTGAGATACAATAAATAAATAAATAAAGACTCAATAAATAAGTTGGAACCGAATCCAGGCTTCGGTAATTGATCAGAGGCAAAGTCCCTACAGTTGGTTCTCACTATGATCACTCTAGTGACGTAGCGTTGGAAGGTAAGGTGGTGTCTATGGAGAGCAGCAACTCACATGTGGGGAACCATTTGTCAGTGTGGGTTCTTTTCCTGGTTCTTAACTGCTGGCAAAGGGGGAGAGGCTCAGTGATGGCATAGTGTAACCATGAGAGGGGGATGGAAGTGATTCTCACCCAAGAGAATTCTGAAGAGTTCTCCCCATTGAATCTAAGTATCAGGGATCTGGACTCCTCTGAGAGCGTAGGCATGGCCTGGTGGGTAGAGTTTGATGACTAAGAGAGCCCTCAAGGAGAAAGATCTAGAGTTAAGAACCCTAACTCAAGTGACTTCACACCACAGCAAAGGTTAGTCATATTTGTAAAACTGTTGGATTCTCAACCCAGAGTTTCCCCACTAAGAAGAATCAGGAAGACGGTCTCAAGCCCAGATCCTACTGTCTTTTCCTTTACCTAGATACAGGCCTTAGGACAGCCATATTTGTCTGAGACACTCCTGATGCCCAGATGGTAAATCAGATTGCTCAGTATGGGCAGAATGACACGTTGGTATTTCCATGTATTGCAGATGGTGGGGGGGGAGGGGTGGTAAATGCAAACGTTTGGAAATGAAAGGGGTCTTGGAGGCAATTTAAGTCAAATCTTTACCCTATGTGGATAAAAATGGAACCACTAGCATTCTTAGTGGTTAGTTTTATTTTGTCTTGTTTTCTCCTATGTAATCCCTGCTTCAAATGAAAGAATTTGGAAGCCTGCTTCTTGACCCTTCTCTTGATGTGAAAATCAATGTATCTCAGGTAGCAGAGGTGACCCAGCCCCTTGATCCATCCACCTAGCCAGGTAGCAATTGTCCAACCATCCATTTAACCATCTACCCATCCACTCGCTCATCCATCTAGCCATCCAACATCAAATTGACTATCTACCAGGCATTAGAGTAAGCACAGAAACCAAACACTCGAATGGACCCTATTACCTTGAAGAAGTTTGTGGTCTAGTGGGAATAAAGACCCCACTATATCATCATCACCATTATCATCACCACACCAAGTGTTATATGATATAACAGGTATGTTCCTAATGCTAAAATAATATAAACAAGATTTACTGAGAACTTATTATGTTCCCAATCCCATGCTAAGCTTTTTACATACTTACTATTTAAGCCTCACAACGATCCTATGAGACAGATACTATAACTTCTCTTGTTTTACATGTAGAGGAACTTGTTCCACATCACTTACATATAAAGAGGTGGAGTCACTCTTTTAAGCTCGACAGTCTGTCTGCAGACCTTAGGCTTTTAATCAGCCAGCTACTCCCCTCCGGGGTGGAATCACTGATGAAGAAAGGACTCAAAGAGAATTTGCAAAGTTTCCCCAGAGAGGGTGATGTTTATACTGGGCCTCAAAGCACTGGCAGGAGATGGCCAGAGGGAGAAGAAAGTAAAGGGCATTTCAGGCAGAAGAAGACTGACGAACAGCCCACAGGGTTTAGGGAGGAACAAGGACTTCGGTACAAATAACATATAGAGTGCTTGTGTGCAAGTGGAGTGTGGGACAGCAACAGCAACGATAATAATAGTAATCACCACATCTTATAGGATGCTCCCTCTGCAGCCTGCTGTGTCAGTGCACTTACTGTTCCTGCAATTCTTGCAACCCCCTTGAGGTAAATATCGTCACCCTCACTGGAGAAACTCAAGCTCAGAGCCTTGAGATGACTTGCTCAAGGTCACATAACTAAATAAGCCTTTAAAATAAGAATGGTCTGATCCCAAGAGTCATGCACTTGGAGAGATTAAGAGTTAAGCTCTGAAGTTAGTCATCCTGGAGCAAAATCCCAGCTTTGCCACTTACTGGTTGGGTGGCCTTGGACTAGTTACTAAAGCTCCCTGTGCCTCACTTTTCTCATTTGGGTGGGGATAATCATGATCTTATCCATCTTATCTGAGTGCTATTCTAATGACACAAAAGAGTAATGTCTGTGAATCACAAAGTGTGATGTCTGGCACTGTTTTAATAAAGTTTTGCTATTACTGTTATTATTAAGTTGGGGTCCATTTCTCAGGGAAAGATAACCATTGTTTAAAGTAAGAGAAATAAGTGGATGCTCATGAGAAAAAGAATTCCAGTTTTGATGATAGAGAAGTTGACAGTCACCACCAGTTGGCCCCAGCTCCAGACTGGAAAGGGGACAGATTTAACCAAAGGCTTTATTAGCTCCAAGAAGCTACAAGCTTCTCTGATGATTCTGAAACAACTCTCAAGCCCTCCCTTAAACGTGCAGTGAACAGCCCTCGGGCATTTTGACCTTGGCCAAGGGATGATGTGATGGGCTTCTCCATGCCAGGCCTCAGCCTCAGATTGGGAAACATTGTCTTATGAGGAAGCCATGCTGCCTGGATTTTGGCTTCCTGGTCAGCGAAACCCCAGTGCTTCACAATATTATGCAGAGTGATTCAGTACCACCCAAGTTCCCCAAACTCCAGCTGTTGGCCCAATGCTCTCAAGCAAATGTGGGCCTTCCGTATCAAGTGCATTGGGCAGAAAGACAGTGTGAAGCTATTCGTATTTTCTCCATAGGAGAATGTCTATTAAATGCAACACATTTTTATCCCAATCAGCATCCTGCCAGTCAAGTCACAGGTCCCAAAGTTCTGTACAAGAGTAGCCAGACGTAACTTGAGAGTTCATAAAGAAGGTACTTATCTCTTGCAACAAGTGAGGTGAAGCATCATCTTTGCTTAGCAGCATCTCATCCTGGGATTGAAGTTGCCATGACCACCATACTGAGAAGACAAGCTGTCTTAGTTCAGACTCCCCCCCAGAAACAACCCAGAGATCAAAAGCTGATCATTTATTTGGGAGGTGCAACAAATCCTAGTAGAGAAATGGGGAAGTGAGCTAGGGAATGGAAGGTGGCCAACAGAGTGTGTCTCAAAGAGCTGGCTAACACTGTGGCAACTGCAGCTCAGTCCATGGGGAAAGTCTGAGAAATGGTGTAAGCACAGGCCTCAGAATGATCCCACTGTAATTGTGAGGGAGCTGGGGTATTTATACACCAGCTCCAGTCATTGTTTGAGAGCTGCTTCTGGAAGTTGTTAATTTCCCAGCACTTTGGGTCTACCTCCAAGGCAAAATGGCTTTCTGAGATGACAGAGAAAGCCTGGAGAAGCAGAGCACACTTGGAAGACAGCTGGAATGTTCTGGAAGAGTAAGACCCTGAGGATGCACACAAGTGCTGAGTGTCTGCCTCACTAATCTTCTTCAAACAAAAGTCTTCTATATCAGCTCACTTATCAAGAGGACAGCTGCTGAGCAACCTCAGATATCCACTAAAGTCCTTATGCCTGATTATTAAAAGCAATTTTTATTCATACCAGAATTTTACCCAAAGTCTATTTACTCATGGGCATGATATTAATAACTTTCACTGATATAAAAAATTATGAGGAGAAAGGAAAGGAGCAAGAAATGACAACTACCGCATGACTTAGAAGTTCTACTTCTTGAAAGTTATCCTACATAAACACATATGCATGTGCACAAAGATATGTGAACAAGGGTTGGAGATATTCCTTCATCTGTAACAAACTAAAATCATGAAACAGCCTAAATGCCCATCACTAGGGAAAGGCTGTGATACCCTGCAGATATAATGAATGATAAAGATTTATATATACTAACTTGGAAAAAATGTGAGATATAAGTGAAAGAATCTTGCTTCCGAATAATATGAATTGCGATTCCCATTGATGTATATATAATATATTAATTTATTATTATGTAGAATAACATGTATACATGTTTAGATATATACTAAATATCATGGAGGAAATATATCAAAATATGACAGAGGTTACTTCTGAACCTGGAATAGAAAATGGCTTGAGGGGAACATTTTTAAATCAATGTATTGTTTGAATCATTTACTATGAATATGTATTTAAGTATGGTACTATTTGTGTAATTAAAAACAAGAGTGACAGCTGACATCTCTTCACTCATCCAGAAAAGCAATAAAAGCAGAAAGAACAACTAAAATCTCATTGCTGTCTAGGTCATTTAGTATCAGGGAAACGAATATGTACCTTCATGTCCCCTGAGGATATCATTACAATAGGAAAAGAAGTGATGGTTGTACTCACACTCCAATCTCAAGGAAATACTGAAATATTGGTAGAATTTCTGTGTGAAAGACAGCAGATTATATGTGATGTAATTTAGAAAGATGTCCACTAAAAATTAGCAGAAGTGCAATAATAAAAGACCTGATACTGAATGGATTACTTTCAGCTGTATATAAAATCCACTTATAAAGACCAGATACTTGCCCAGCAATGGCAGGTAAGGGAAGGGTTACTGTGTGAACTTCACACTTGGGAATTTTCTGAAGTTTGCAGACTCTACTAGACAGATGGTATTGTATCCAGTGACCTGCTGGTAAATGTTTAACAACTGGCTTTGGGGGTCCGGGTAGGGGGATTCTGACTTGTCACGTTTCTGATTTCCATGGTGAAAATACTCCCTCCAATGGCTGACTTCAAGAGGAGGAGCTGCTCAGAGATGTTTGGTAGCACACTGTCCCATGGTACTTCCTCCAAGCAGACAGCAGACATAAGTAACTCTGATATAACTTTGTATCAAACCAGTCAAAAGCAGTAAAATACTGAGATAAGTTTTGAGTATTATTACCTTCGTTTTTAATGTGATTCATTGAATTGTAAGTTTATATCATGTAAATGTTAGTCACAGTTGTGTTTAAAAGCCAGTTTGCAAAATCCCTGCAATTTTGACAATCAGCTCCGGAGCTGATAGGGGCCACCGCTAACTGTAGGAGCTCACAGATTTCTATCTGGAACATTTCCACAGAGGATACTTCAAGGAAGGGGCCAAGTAGATGCTAATCAGAATTATAGAAAACACCGTGTTTGGCTCTAGAAATATAAACAGACAGATTGTGTTTTCACAGCAGCCTGACACAAGTTTCGGTTGGGAGTAACGCTCCCTAAAATCCCCAAGCAACTTGTCTGAGCAGAAGAGCTAGTTAGGAAGATAATTTCCCTTCTAGTGAGAAAAAGAGTCGACTTCAGAGGCCTGAAATTGGAAGGAAATTCATACTGTATCAAATGCTATAAGGGCCTGCCTCAAAACGCTTTCGGAGCTGAGATATTATCTAACCAGCAAGCGGAATGTAGTCATTGCTGTTCTTACACACGCAACCAAATATTTTTTCCTTTATTCAGTTTTTCCACAATACGGAGGCTTTGCTAAGATCACCTTTCTAACCAATACTGTGTTAGATTTTGTTTTTTGTTTTTTTTAACTTCATGATCACTGTATGTATTTGGGCATTTTAAATGTGGGGTTCTATTGTTGGCTACGTAAAAATGGAGAGCTTTATAAAACACCCAAACCTAATACTATTATGTTTCTTCACTTGTAAAATGGAAGGGGTGCTGCACCGCCAGGTTGCTGAGGACCATTTTAGATGAATTTTTATTCCACGTTTTTATGCAGTTAAAACATAACTGATGGCAAATGAGGAGAGAGAGCAGGAAGGGGCAGGAGTGAGACCCCATCACCTGAGGCGTTCTCTGTGTCTGATAAATGCCAGATTTACTGCTAAAGTGAGATTGATAAAGCCTAACTAAATCACAGCCACGCTCGGGGCTCAACTCATTTATTTTTTTCCACCCCCAAAAGGAACACAAGACGTGGAACTCAAGTCAGGCATGACCAGACCTGAAGAATTTGACTCTTCCATTCTGCTGCTAGCAGAAGTCCTCGTGATCGGGGCAGACGGTGCGGGAGGCCCGGGGGGCTGCCGAGGCTGGGCTGGGGAGTGAGGGCGGGAAGGGATGCTTAATCCGGCTGGGCTTTGGGAAGGAAGGAGCTGAGGCCAGCCAGCTCAGTGCAGTCTTTCATGAATAAACACTCTAATTGGGGACATCACAGATAATGGGGCTGACTTCTTTCACTGGAGGGCCAGATCATGATTTGCTAATTGGATATTCCTGGGGTGGTGGAGGCTCTCTCACTGGCCCTGTGTGATTACTAGTTAATGGGGTTTTAGAAGTTCCTATTCCAGACTGATAAAGGGAGCCACGCTAAGGAAAGGGAGCCGGCGCCCTTCCCGGAACGGCATCAGGAAGGAAGCCCAGCGTCTGGGAAAGCACAGGGCAGCACCAGGTTGCAGGGACGCATGAGGCCCAGCATTGACTTTCTGAGCCGGGATTGCCCACCCCTGTCAGTACCCCTGTACTGACCCCTTCCCTGCGGGAGTATTAGATCCGGGAGATAAAGTGCCCTCCCCCACCAGACCTCCCTCACCACTGGCTTTTGGGCTCATTCCTTTGCACAGAACAAGTACCCAGGAAGCCAGACTCGCGGGGGGAGGGGGGCAAGATAAACATCCGGGGATGACTCACATGAAGGGCAGAGAAAGCTGCTTCAGAGTATGCGGACTGGAGCTGGAGCGTGGAGGATGCCGCCATTCTTGGAAGATGGTGCTTCCAGTCTGTCCCCTGCAGGGAGATAATGGTACCCAAAGAAAGGAGCCACCAGGGAAGGAAGCCTCCGAGAGCATACGGAGGGCTGAGATTTCAAAGGCGGTGCTTCTGCCCTTCCTTTTTGGGGGGTTCAGGGTCAACCTGGAGCCCTTGGCCTACCCAGCAAATAGCCTGGGGGCCAGAGGGGAGAGGAACTGGGGAAAAGACAGGACAGAAAAAAAAGAGGAGGTGAGAGGTCTTTCTACAGCAGAACTCAAGCAAATTCCTTGAGCCACCTCCCCCCAAAGTTCTCATAAACCCAGGGCTAGCTGCTCTGGTCAGAGCCAAGAGTGTACCGTGTCCGCAGACCATCCAGTTTCTCTTCCCACAAGAAAGCACGACTTCTTTCCTGATGAAATTTACAGATAATTCAAGGTCTAGAGACTCTCTCCCCTGCTTCAGCGCATTCATGAGCAGTAGCCCTGCTCGGTTAATCCTCGGTCATTAGTCTTGTTTGTGTTGTCTGTGGGGACGGGACTCTCCTCCTGGACCTCAGCTACCGGTCTTGTCAAACTGTCATTTCACTGTCATTTCACTCATGTGTAAAAGACCTGGGGGACCTTGAGTGAATTGCTCTTGGCATGAAGGAGGGCAACTGTTATCACATCAGAAACTAAAGAAGATATTCTGGGTGAAGCCTCAGCCACCACCAGTTCCCAACAGTGATCCACACGTGGACAGCTGAGAGCTGACGTTATGAAACTAATTTGCATTTCATAATACCTACCATTTATTGGGCCCTTTTTACATGCTAGGCCCTGCGCTTCATACTTGACCTCTAGGCCCTCATTTAATCTTGCCAAGAGCCTGAGGATGTGAGTACTGTAATTATCTCCATTTCACAGATGGGAATATTGATTGACTTCTTAAACTTAGTCCACACCCTGACTAACAGACAGACCTGGAATTTGACCCTAAGTTCATTTGACCCCTTGTCTTACGCATTGTGCCACAATCTCTTCCTTGAATTTCACCCGGTTCAACATTTCTTTCCTGAGGACAATTGACCAGATGGGAGATGGCCTCGATTCATGATGCAGAAGAGCAAGGAATCTAATTTTATTTTCTTAGAAATGGTGTGAATGGAGTCCTAATAAAGGGTACATTTCTTACTGGTGGTCTTCAAGAACTGCACCCTCTTTTCTAGATGCAGTGATAACCGATCACTTCATGAAATGGCCATGCTTAACATCAAAGAAGTCTTGCTAATGACCCCGGGCAAGTTGCTTAAACTTTCAAGGACTGATTTTCCCACTACATTGGAATGGATGTCATCTAAGCTTCATCCCAGCTCCATATCAATGCTTCAAGGATTCCTAATGTGTTACAGAAAGGGAGTTCGCTATCTCCCCTGTGGTCCAGTAGTACTTTTGCCATAACTCAGAATATCAGTGATAAAGCTGGAGGGGTTTAAGGCTCGTATTTACCAGTACCCATGTCCTTTTTTTTTTCCTTTCTCCTTGCTCTCCCTCTCTTGGTGCTTGTCTCTGTTTCCTTGAGCTCTGTATCTCCTGGCATCCTTGGTACAGCTCCATCTGGCTCATTTGTTATTCATGAATTAACATGTGTTTTGCATGCATTCACCTTTGAACAACTGCTCCAAAGTACACCATAGTGTCGCAGCAAGGGTCCCCATGATTGATTCTGTATACCATCCCTCAAAAATATTGAAACATGTATCCCAATATAGGTATGTTAACTTCTCCATAAGTTCCTTAAACAATATACACAAATACACATTTTATAATAAACAAAAATAGAAAATAAAAAGTCCAAACATATTTACACCATATCCTATGGGTCATTTGGGACCAACCTGCCTGTTTTTAGAAATCCCCAGTTATCTAGAATGGTGGAGAAGCTTAGATACTTTGGGCTTAGATGGCAGACGTTTGAGAATGAACCCTTGTTAAACAAGAGAGTGTACGGCCTCAGAGTTCACAGACATGCAGTGAGAGAGAAATGAAGGAAGGCAGGCCTAGATTCTTCAAGGGAGGCTAGACATCCAGACATTTATGGGAATTCTACTAATGTTTAACAGCAGTTTGTTTTTTGCTGTCACACTGTGGACAGAACCAAAGATATGTAAGGGCCAGCTATGACCCATGTTCTGCCAGTTTGTCACCCTATCCTACAATCTAGAGGCCATCTTTTATACCTTGTTAAGACCCAAATCCCACAGGGAGATAGCACAGTAAACTGGATTAGCTCTTTTTACCGGAATGTGAATGAATTTGACAAGTATAGATAATGATGGAAAAGAGAGAAAACTATGATAAAAGCCAGAGAAGAGACCCCAAAAGAGCAACTTTCAGAC
Organism: Aethalodelphis obliquidens; assembly: GCF_003676395.1. NCBI lineage: Eukaryota > Metazoa > Chordata > Mammalia > Artiodactyla > Delphinidae > Aethalodelphis > Aethalodelphis obliquidens. Next base: position 4,858,123 of record NW_020838019.1, on the reverse strand, counting down.
TCTTAGATACCCAAGGATTCGATCGTGGTCCACATGTGCCCTCCAACCCAGCACCTGCCACCCCAGAGTTTGATGGACGTGCAGAAGCATCAGCCCCTGAAATGAGTGATTTTCTTCCATCCCTCTGGGCAACGTCGAGCTCCCTGAACTTGTTGAGAAGCTGACAGGGCCAGCTTTAGTGCTTTGAAATTTGAAGGTCTCCATTTCCTCCAGAGTGACTTGGAGAAGACTAAATACCTCCCTGTGTCCCCTTCAATACCTCCCAGCTCCTGCCCTAGTGACCTCCCTATCACCACGCAGTCTGCTTCCTAAGACTGGTTAAGGGAGGGGCATGCAAAACATATGCTAATAAAGGAATACAAATAAGGCAGATAGAGCTATAATGAGGATGTCTAAAGACAACTCAAGGAAACAGAGACAGGCTTAGGAAGAGGGAGAGACAGAAACAAAGCAAGGAAGCAAGAGACCCAGCAAGGCGCAAAAGAGAGGAAAGAACTTACCTGCCTTGTTTGGTGATGCAAACACATTAGGAGAAAAAGTGGGCAGAGAAAGCATCTAACTACTGAGCAAGACCACAAGTCAACGTTCAACCTAGGTTTTACTCAATTCAACGGACATATATGAACTTGGACTCTGCCTTGAAATAATAGCGATTCATAATACTAAGGCATTTTCTATGTGGCAAGATTTATTGACACAGAAAATATCATGTAATGTATTTAATCCTCACAATGTTCCTATGACATGGGTCTATGATTATCATTTCAATTTTACAAATGAGGAACAAATTTGGTGAAGTCAGCCCTAGGTGGCAGAGCTGCAGGTCTGGGGCTAGGAGCTGAGGTGATGGGTCTCCAGAGCCTGCCAGTTTACACAGGAAGAGTCTACACCAGTTGCAGAAGACCCATATCTCAAGAGTCAGGGTTTCCATGTTCAGATGGAAAGTCCCTTTAATGTCATTATTTCTTCCTGCCGACAGTATTTAGTGGGCAGAATGGTGCTGTGATATGGCCGCTCAGCTGAAAGACCATCGATTGGTCTCTTAGCCACCCTGGGCTTCAACTTCTAGGGACTAAATAAGGTTGTTTCCTGCTCAAGGAATCACTGGTGTATTGATTAACCATTATAGTTTGCTAAGGACATGCTTAAAAGGGGGTTAAAAAATATCATCTCAACACAGATAAAGTAATACCCGAGATCTGTTCATTGAGGAGATTAATATTCCCTCCAGAAGCACCGAGATTCCTCATACGTGGCAAATATCTGTTTGGACAAATTTTAAATCGAGGATCATTTGATTGATAGATAATTGTTTCCAGCATCAGCTACATACTCTCAGCTGTCGTTGCTACATCACAAATTGATGTGTTGTTACCTTTTTCTGTTTTCTTTCTTTCTCTCTTTAAAAAATCGTGAGCATTATTTTCTTATAATCATCTCTGAAGTCAATTTATTCACTAAGGAAAAAACAGATGACTCCCTTTTTAATTCCCAAAGGACCCAAGGTGTTAGAAACCCCATAGGGAAGAGTTGTTTGGGGCCAGACCCCACAAAAACTTGAGGATGTGATGGTCTGCACCCAGCCCACTGAGCCAAGCTCTGTTCCACATCCACGTTCTGCAGGAACTTGCGGTGCCCATTTGCCTCCCACGACCCCCCAACTTTCACCTGCTCACTTTCCATGTGAGACAATCAAGGCCCAGGGGGATGATTGTCCTGTGATCCCAAGGACTTTTGAGCCCTAAAAATGTTTATACGTGTATACATACAAGCACACACACACACACACACACACACATGCGCGCGCTTCCCGGCCTAGGAAACCTAGGAGTTAAAAGATGGAAAGATGAATATAGGTTAAAGTCAGGAAAGCTTCCTGGAGCTTGTCTTTTAGACATTAAGTTGATTTTTAATAAAGAAACAGAAGGAGAAGGAGAAAATATGGATCAGTTCTTCTCCATGAGGAACAGTGATTGGATGAGAAAAAAATATTGTGTGCGTTCAGCACACAGGTCTGATTCTTACTAGACAAGCTTTCTAGTTTCTTTCAATGCTCTGGCCTCTAGGTCTCTGCTTATTTTCGTGGCTCCTTTAAACAATAGATATGATTTCCAAGGCTAATTAACACTGTAATCTGTATTTTCATTTACTCCTCGCTTCTGGAAAAGTTGGTGGCCAGAGGGGAAAAAAAGCTAGAGTCTCTAAGAGGTAGTTTGTTCAAACACTTCTCTCGTTATTTTTTTAAATAAGAAGTTTAAAAATCTATTATTATAGAGTAACTGCTCATCAAATTTCTTTCTAAAAGTCAAAGCAATTTTCAAATTATAAAGAACTTCTCAAATGTGTCTAGATAAGGTCACAAACATATACACACGGAAATTATCTATCACCTTCCTATAACGTTAGCTGTTAGGGCCAACATAAATGATTGTCTTCCAGTTGAAGTTTCAAGGATGATAAAACTGTATGATTGATAGGTAGGTAGGTAGGTAGATAGATACACAGATACATACATGGATGGACGAATAGATCGATAGATCGATAGATAGATAGATAGACAGATAAATGGGCAATGATGTCAACTAACTCATCCCTTCTTGAGAAAATGAAATGATTAAAGGCCGCTGGAGAGCTGGAATCTCCAGAAGGACTCTTTTGCCATCAGCACAACAGTTACCTCTAACCTTGGGGGCAAGCCAATTGTGCCTTAGCTCTCTGTCTCCAATTCTCTCACCAAAGCCGTAAACCAAAAACCAAACAGGATTCCGAGGTTCCTTGCCGCTGTTTCAACCTACTGAACAGCATCCGAGTAATTCTGATATTTTTTTTTAAATTGTAGGCATCTCTGTGTACATAGGAACCTGAAGATCTGTAGGCTGTCCTTAAAAATTGAAATAAAAGGTCAGTTTTGGAATCTCTAGGGTTGTTAATTGATTCTAGGAAATAGGGAGAATTAACGAAAAGTTTTAAGGATCCCTAACATTGGCTGTATGTGTGTGTGTGTTCCTACACAGGGGCAGTAACGCATACACACACACACACACACACACACACACACACACACGACACACACATTTACTGCACATTAGTCTTCCTTTTTCTATTCAATTCTCAAGTGTGACTTGGGTGTTTGTGTCCTGGGACCTCCTGGACACTTGGACACTTACAGGGCTCCTGATCGTGTAAGAGCTGCTTCCCTAAGACACCTAGGCAGACAAGGCACCTACAGCTGCTTGGAAAATGATCTGGTTTGCTTTAAACGTTTCTTGTCTGTAGTCTCTACCCCCTAATACAGTTGCCGGCTCTGATCTGCTGCCTTTCAACTTGGAATAAATACATTACTTATGCAGTGAATGTTTTTAATGTAACAAAGCAAAGGAATAAAAATGCCTTACAACAGTTTTATTAAAAACAAATTCCCACAGTAAATACATATACACTCCGTTTCTGGGAGCAAAATAGCCAAGGACATCACTGCTAAGTGCTCTGGGAAGTGCTTATAAATTACTTGAAATAAAAAACATTGTTGCCCGGACATCAGGGATGAAATGCTGCAGTTTGTAATAAATTAACACAGAACTTTACTTCCCCTCCTCAAACAAAGCAGCCATTTGTCTGAATAACCCACATTCAGCTGTGAGTTATATTTTCACAACTCCAACTGCATTCATTTGCAAATTATTCTGCAGTTTTAATGCTCAAGTTTTAAATACCTTAAGAACGAATAAATAAAGCAAAGTCGAGCAAACAGTTGGCTTGTAGTTTAAAAACTGCCCTAATTTCTGCTTTTCTTTTGGCTTTTTTCCTTTCAAAGTTTTTTTTTTTTTTTTAATGGCACAAAGTTTCTTTAAACTACATTAAAAAAATTAAAAACTAAAACGTATTTGGGGGTATTCACACCAGAGAGAAGTTTCCATAAATCCATTATCGGTGAAGATATTTGACTAGTACTCATTTTACATTTTTAAGACTTTTCTTCCACCAATACTTTAATTTAGTGACAGAATAATTTATAACTATCTTTGAGGTTTTGCCCATTGTGTGTAACTTTTGTCTGGTAGTCTTGGAATTGGCTAGATTTTTTTTTCTCTCTCTCTCTCCCTCTACTAGACTTTGTCCAGAAAAAAAAAAAATCTCTAAAGAAAAGTCGTGTCACTTCCCTTGAATTATTTTGATTATGAAACAAAAACTCTGCAAGAAAACTCTTTTCAAACTTGTTCTGTAAAACAAAACGAACTGCTTTCCAGGTTCTTGAAAGAAAAATTTGATAGAGCATTTATAGATTCAATTTGAGGTTTGAAGTTTATTTTTCTGGCCAAAAAAACAAAAAACAAAACAAAAAAAAACCAGCCTAGTTTCCTCGTGCGGAGTTACTGGCTTTGTCGTATTTCTTTGCATTGTTTTAAATAAGGTCCTGTGTAGCCACTTGAACTGGATAAAAGTAATGTCACCATTTTCAGGAAGTGATTTGGGGAGGAAAACTCTTCAGAAGCATGTTATTTTCAGAAAAGTACCTCATAAAATATTTTTATAAAGTAGGAGTTGAAATCATTTAAAAATCACTCTCTTTTATAAATCTGTTTGGAGAAAGCTCTTTTGATCCCCTCTTTCTTCTGAGCTTCATCTTTTATTTTGCTTAGAGGTAAACAACATTTGCTGCATTTAAACAAGGGCATTTGCCATTGTGGTTCTTAAATAGTTTTCCAGTCACCCTATGGCAATTCATCACATGGGTTAAAATAAAGGTACTTTCCATCCAAGACTTTTATCACCTCCCAGAAAATGTTTGTTGTTTTTTGCTTTTTTTTTTTTTTTTGCCTCCCTCCCACCCCTACCCCCAACCCTGAGCAAGCTGCGGGGGATTGTTTTAGGGCATTTCAAAGCCTTTTGTGAAGACGGAACCAAAGTCCTTCTGCGGAGGATAAGAAATGCTTGATTACATGCACTGTAAAACGGGAGATATTACCAAATTCCCTTTTAATTAAGATGTCTAAAGAACCATTGCTTTGGAGAGAAAGACTTCCAAACAGTTTAAAAATAAGGATGCTTTTCGATCTGCAATAGATACCCCGACCTCTCCCCGACCCTGAAGGGAGGCATCTGTCACCTGGGGGAGGTAAACGGACATTAGAAACTCCACCAGAGTCAGATGAAGAGGGGAACCCAAAATGGAGGCGGGGATACAGAAGTAACCGCATGACCACAGAGCTTGAATGACGCCATGGGCTTCAGTTAAGAGAAAAGCGTTACTTTAGTTAGCCAGGTCATTTCTGTAAAGGCACACACCTTTGTCATTTAAAAAAATAAAAATCACTCAGCGATTACTGGTTTGATGCTGTTTGATTCTCTGACCGTCCAAGCCTGATTAAGAGCATTTGCTTAGGCCCTAAAGACTTCGTAGCTGGCCACCCATCTGGTGTTAGGCTTGAGTCTGTGAAAATCCCTCAGCTTAGCACTGAATATTCTTTTTAAAGACTTTAAGTAAAAGGGCTGACATTAGCATATGTTCCCCCCAAGTGTCCTGTTGAACTTTCTGCCGGGCATTACCCTACCACAGGCTTTCTGGATGTTGTCCAATGAGAGATTGGCTTGGAACTGTAAAATTAGCCATCTGCCTATTAAAAATGTAACCAGCTGCATCCGATGAAACACAGTGACTATTGAAATGAACTCATCCGGGAGAGAACTCGGGTCCCCTGCTTGGACATTTTTCCAATCTACTGCTGGACTGAGACTCCACAAGCAAAGAGCCTCCGTCCTTGTTTGGGGAGAACGACACGCCTCAAGAATGAAGAAGGCTTACGGGTTTTTTTTGTTGCTAAAATTCTGGCATTTCTCAGGTTGACTTGGATCCTAAGTGCAGAATTCTCTATTTCTTTGCTACTTGTTTAAAGCACCTCCTTCTTGTAGGAAAAAACAAAGGACAAAATAAATGAGCAAATTCCTACTATCTCTCCCTTCCTTCAAGATTTATGTTCAGATATTCTATCCCAAATCCTGGATATTTCTAATCAACCTTAACCCCCAAGCCTAAGATACTCTAAGCACAGAATAACTTAAAAGACAGAGCCAGAGCCATAATCACTCCTCCAAGAGCTGCCGTTTCAGCAGATATTAAGCATTCCATATTTACTACAAGGTCTGTTTATTAAAAATGAGAACTTTCAATAGCTTTGCGCTATTTTTTTCTCAAGCCTAATGGGGCATTAAAAAATAATTCATTAACTAATTAACAAAACTGTGTTTATTTACAGTATATAAAATGTTTCTATCAGGAAAATAACACACCATAATACAGCGCTGTGTTGACAGCGAAACATCTGCAGCTTAATTTAATGCATTTACTAAATGACGAGAGGAAATCAAAGGATGTTTAAACAGCTACTTCTCTGCCTGTGATTTTTGTTTTTCTCTCTTGAGGTCACGAGGCACCAAGATGCCCCTTGGGAAGCCGGAGCCGCTTCCAAAGGTGCTCAGTACAATCATCTTTACACAATTATGGAAGTGTCGGTGCCGTGAAGTGTTTGGACTCGGTGCCAGTTTAAGCTGATGGGCCCATACACGTGTCCTAGAGATAAGTACATTGCAGCCACTAAGAGCTGTGAGAGTGAACCATACGAAAATGTCTTTTTTGTATGTCAAAATCTGTCAAATATTGACAACTTCATTACACTCAACCTGGTATTTCCAATTTGCTCTCTCTCTCTGTCTCTCCCCACTGTCTCTCTTTCTTCCTTATTTCGCCATGGGCAGGAATAAGCTCAAAGTGAGTACTCATTGATATATTCGCCTATTATATTACTTTATGTTAAAATATATTTTGCTAGGTTCATTTTCCCATTAAATCTCTCCTCTCCACGGCTCCTGCCTGCAGTCTCCCAGGAGGCAAAAGGTATTCTGTTTGTTTGTAGGTTTGATCTTTTTATCACCACCGAATATAAAATCCCAAGAAAAGGAGATAGTAGTAATTGCATTAATACACAATTCAGGTGGATGTGTAAATTACAACCTCTCGGGAGGAAAAATTATAGCACGAAAAAAAAAAAAAACCCAGAAACAATACATGCAAAGTGATGTTTTGAGAATTTGTCTTCCATTCACCTAGACATTAAGCTCTATTGACCTCGGGAATAACAAAATGAACTGGGGAAAATCTTAGGTTTTCCCATAACACATAAGTGTAGTCTGTGTGTCTACCTTTGTTATAAGTATACAATAATAATAAAATGTTTAATTTCAGCTCAGATACGTAGGGCCCATCCTTGTCGTCTTTTTACAGTAGAACCTGGATTTCTAATAGCCATAAGGAGATTTCCTAAAGCAATTTTACCTGTTTCGGATGCAAGCAAATTTTAAGCTACACAGAACAAATTGGATATATCACAGTTCTGGTTAAAGTTAGATTATAAAAAATTTAAACGGTAGCTCAGCAAACCATACTTACTGGCCAGAACTGTTTTATCTGTGTCCCTCTGGATTTATACACGAGTGGCTGTGTCATTTATATCTATTCACTCACAATCCTGTATCTGTCGTGCAGTTATCTGAGTGTGGCCATATTGTGCTGTTCTGGGTTGAGCATGGACTTTGGTTTGGTTCACTGTAGGGGGCCTGGGTTAGGGAACCATCCATGCAACCTCGTTTTTCTCTCTCCACTAGCTCCGTATTTAGGTGTACTGTTAAAGTAGAATACCAAATATATGCTGTCTTGCCTCAGAGTCCTTCTTGATCAGGAACTTAGAAATTAGTTAGCAAATGTGCTACCACACCCATCTGTAACCTTGGCAGGCATTACTGGTGGATTGCTGCAGTCCTTCTCAGGAACCCCAGGCACAGCCTCAGAAGGCTTCAATGCACATACTACAAATCAATCAGAATTGGTTCAACAGAGAAACCTGTTAGCTAAAACTATAGACCCACAGAGATCAAATTAAGCACTCCACTGTCCATTTTTCCAGCATGGCCTCAATTAACCGCATCCTAACTCATCAGCTCTTCAATTCAGCACGTTTGTTTTTCTTCTGGCTGTTCTCTGTCTGTAAGAGAATGAAATACATTTTTTAAAAAATGCAGCATATATCACAGAAATTGGGAGACCTAGAACCTTCCAGGCTACTTCCTGTGATCAGGTCACAATTAACCTCATCTATCAGCCCATCTGCATTCACCCCTCTGGGCCTGCTCTGTGCAAAATGTTTAGACTGACAACTCAAACCAGATTTGTTTTTCTCAACTAGACCTCACTACTCCCAGTAGACTCAGCCACGTTGGAAAGAGTCAAGAAAAAATACACTAAAAGAACTAAAAACTAAAAACAAAAGAGTTCTCGGAAATCTCATTTTATTTGCACTTTGGACCATGGAGATAATGCCCTAATCAGAGTTCAGTGCATGCACCTCCCTGCACGGGACCTATGGTAGCTCCCTATTGACCACAAGAGTTAGCCCAGGCACTTTTCTGTAAAAAAGACAATACGCTTTGTCAAGCTTTTTCTCATGCAGACTCCTGCCTCCACACCCTCCTGTTATTCAAACTCTGTCAATTATTCACCTGCCTTGTTTTCTCAGACACCAGTGCCCTCGCCTATGTATTCCCTGCCTGTTTTGTGCTGTGTTTCTCTGCCTGGTTAGCTTCTCATTACCCGTCAAGCCCCAGTTCAAATAGCAGCCTCGTCTGTGCCTAATCCCCGCAGGCTGAGCCCACCGCTCTCTTCTCTAAGTATAACTGTGTGACTGAGCTGTGAAGCACGGCTGGGAGGAACCCAGGCCCTGGAGCAAGACTCCTACGTTTGCAAGCCTCACTGTCCACTTACTAGTGGTGAGTCCATAGGCAAGTCGTTTAACCTCTTTGTGCCTTGATTTTCTCATCTGTAAAATGGACACAAGAGCAACTAAGATTAAGAACGTAAACACACCCAATGTACTCAGAGTGGTAAATAGTGTCAATAAATGTTAGTTATGATTTTCTATCATAATTGTCAACTTCCGTGTCTGGGACGCCCCCACTGAGTCCAGGGACCTTCCTTTAGTCATCCTTGCATTCCCAGTTCTTAGCCTGGAGCCTGACACAGCGTAGGCACCCAGCCCAAGTTTGCTGAGTGACTAAATGAAGAATAAGAGAATGAAAAGGTGAAGAAAGGGAGAAAGGTTTCAAGTGGGCAAAACCTAGAGGTTACCTGAATCCTGTTAAGGCATATATAATAAAAAGGCAGCTGAAAATATAACCTCTCCATGAGCCTGACCAATAGCCGCCATCAAGAGAGAGAACAGAACTATGGTTTTTGTAGGGAAAAAACCCTCACTGGGCTTATTTATTTTCCACCCCTCCACTGTGAGGCTAGGAGGCTCATTGAAAGCTGACCCTAAATATATGGTGTTTTTTATCCATCTATACTTGGACTGCCAGAAAACAAAGCCACCGCTTGTCCAGCCAGGGAAGATTGCGGAGGAAGCAAGGCTGGAGAAGGGCAGGGTCCAGTGTGGCTAGAGGAACAGCACCCCGGCGTATGGCCCCCTGTTAAAGGACGGGCTCTGGAGCCAGATTACCTAGGTTTGCATCCCAGACACAAAATTGACCAGCCAGGTAACCCTGAGCAATCACTTCCCCTTTCTGTCCTCAGTTACCTTGTCTATAAAATAGGGATAAGATGGGCATGACCTCCTAGGATTGTTGTGGAGTGAAATGAGATAATCCCCATAAATCCCTACGCACAGCATATGACATATGTGTTTCATTACTATCAAATGAGGCTTCTCAAAGGTAGACTGAGAGGCTGGGTTGGGGAAACCCAGTGAAAAGAACTCTCCAGATAGGAAGAGAGGCTGGGACCTGGCAGAGTGAGTTTGGCATTCAATGGGGAAAATAGTATGTGCCTTCTCCTCTTGCCTGTGTTTGGAGCGGCTTTTAAAACTGTACAACCTCCGCTAACCTTCGTTGCAACACTGCACTGAAATGTTACTCCCAGGATTTGACACTTCCTTATTCTTCCCACTACTGTTTTCTCCCTTGTTGCTTTGAAAATATGAATTAATGATGAATACTAATGAGCCCTGTGACAAGGCTAGACTCCACTAACGTTGGGAGCTGCAAGATTCATGACACTTCCAACAAGGGAAAGCGTAAGGAATCCTTTCCCTGATTCCTGAAATCACATGGCCCAAATACTCATTTTTTTCTCCCACTCCTTCCATCTAACTCTTCCGTTTTTAAATGTTTAAAAGAAGCTCCATGAAAGCCTCATGAATGAAACTTTGAACTTGTTCATAAGATTTTATGTGTCTACCTGGAGTAGACATGAAATTACTTTCTTTTTTTTAAAGTACTGTTGCATTTATGAAAATCTTTCTGGATGTCTTTTTATTGTCCTGTGCTTTCTTTACTTGTGTTTTATTGTTTCTGATGCTATTTCATGGAGCCCAGGGATTTGTGAAGTAGCAAACCAGAAGGAACTCAAGTCATTGATATTGAACATGCGGTAACTTCCGATCTGATGCCAATTTCCCCTCCCTCTCCAGTAAAAAAACAGCAATATTTTTTTCTGCCGTTGGCATCAGAGACAATTTTTATGGCATGGTCTACACTACTATCTCAACATGATGGTAAATGTTTCAGCATTAAAAGCCAAGGAGAAACCAAGAAAAACTATAATATGCAGGATTTTAGAATCAAGTCATAAAGTCTATGAAAATATAGACTAAGTATCCAACTTTCTCAGTCCATGTCAGGACTTACTCTAAGATGTTCTGCAGCTTCACCAGGTATTGCAGTTAGGAACAGTTTTAAGAGAAAAACAATAGCCAGCCCTCAGGGCTAGCCCTCTACCCTAAATTCCTTTTCTCGACTGCACTCTGCAGACCAGAGGCCTGGACATCTACAACTGATAAATGCCAAGAGAAGGGCAGGCAAGAGCCTGAGAGTCCACTAAAGCCATCACCGATCGGAGCTCCACCGCACCGATGCTCAGGAGGGCTCCTGTTGAAACAGGGGCATTTCTCGCTAGATGAGCTCTAGCTCTGAAGATGTGAATTCAGTCCTCACTAGCGTGTGACCTTGAGCCTGTTGGCTATCTGTAAAATGGGGATACTGTTAGAACAACCTTTCTATGGTTGTTAAAAGGATTAAATTAGATTACCCTTCTAAAGGGCTGGCACAGCATCTGGCTAATGGTAAGAGGTCAATAAGTGTTTGTTGATGTACAAACAGGTCCACTCATAGAGGAGCCAGGTTACCTAGTGGCTTCTGCCCATTGTAGAGGAAAACATCTAAGATTTAGCAGAGAACAGGACTTTCTTGCCCTGGAAACCCTGAACACAAGACATCTTCAAAATCGAGTTAGAATTGTTTGTTTCACTGAAATGGTACTTAGCAATTCTTCCTTGACTTGCGTTGTCATTTCAAGTGCAGCCATTTACCATCCTCACAAGTTTTCTAGTAATTTCTTCATCAAATTATAGGTAACCTCTTAGCATGTACATTTATTCAACAAGAAATTCACCCAGAACCTCCCAGCTCTGGGCAATGGTTATAATGACCGTAGGGGAAGGGGGACAGCTTGCAGGGACCACCAGCACGTTAGGAAATATTTCTGGTCCTTGAGAAACTCATGGGGAAATGGATGCAGATAGATACTCAAACCCACAACAATGAAAGTGATAATTTGGTATAAAGATTAAGAGTATAATCTCTGAGGCCGACCAGATTCAAATCCAGCCTCCACCAGTAAATAGCCTTGTGACAGTGGACAGATCTCTCAGTCTCTCTGTGCCTCACTTTCTCATCTATTAAATGGGCATGAAAACTGTACCTATCTTGTAACATTGAACAAGTTATTACATATAAAGCATTTAGAATAATGTCTGGCACCTAGTAGTAGTATATAAACTTTACCTTGAAGGTAATCAATGAAAGTGAAAATTTGGTGTACTTACAACGGACCAAGAGAGATGCTATCTCATTTCACCTTCACAAGGTGATAACGTACTAACCCTGGTCAAGTTACTTGGCCTTGGTTGTAAAATGGGCTTAAGGAAGTGCCTATACAATAGTTGGAAGGATTCAATGAGTTAACTTATGTAGAGTGATCAGGGCCATGCCTGTACAAAGTAAGGGCTCAGCAAAGAGTCTAGTGTAGTTTAAACAGCTTGCCCAGGTTCACAAAGCTAATTGATTAGGGTTGACTCATGATATAAACCCAAGATTGACTCAATACGGTCAACACCCAGAGGTCTATGTATAATATTATGCAAGCCGGCTTCCATCAGTCCTGCTTGGGAGGATCTGGAAGTTTCCATGAAGCAATGATCTTTCTCTCTCTGTCTCTCTGTCTGTCTGTCTGTCTCTCTCATTACGGCAATGGCAAGAGACATTCATTCACTTAACTTTGATGCAGCAGTAATGACTCAAAATACACTTTTAAAAAATGTTACAAACTCTTTCTGGTCAAGAGGCAAGATCATGTATCACAGGCCAAGATATAGTCACACATCACGTGATCACACAGGACTGTAACTAACTTCGGTCATGGCTGGTCTGACTCAGTCTGAAGCCAAGAGGAAAGCAAACGTGGTTAATTAAGACTCCAGGGAATGTTTAGACTGTGTGCAACCGATACCCTGGCCACCGTCTCCAGGTTTTCCTGAAGATAGAATCCTGCATATAACCTGAGTATGACTTCCTAAAAATCCTCCCAGATATCGTCAGGGAGAGACTGGAGGGGCAGGATTTAGCACTTTCAGAATTATCTTAGTGGCAAGCTTAAAGAATGTTGACTGATGAGAAACGACAAGTCGTAATTCCCAAATTATCCATTTACACTTCAGTTATAACACTGAACTCTAAAGCTCTGCTCTTGCCAGAAGAGAACGAGCCTTGTATCCCTTCGCGGCCTCTGTAGAACTCGCCTTGTGGCTCTCACATAGATAATGCCCAGAAAGGAATGACGACCCCAAGGATAAAACAGAGTGTGATTTTGTCCTGTCTTTGACAGAACCACAGAGATCTCCCTCGGCTCTTTGGTGAAAGATTCCAACATAAAAACATACTTATGCAGTACAAACAGTTTTCTTTACTAATGTCTTGGAAGTAGGGCAGAACCTACTGGGTAAACACTCTCTGAGGTTGTTTTGAACTCTAAATACAAGACAATTCACTCTCCTGCTAATTCTTCTTTCAGCTTCAGAAACCAACTGGTTGGCACAAGGCACTAAAACATACCTATTCCTAGCTAGAGCTCAGTACTGGGATTCTCTACGAGTAGAACTCCTAAAACAAACAGGAGTACAGCTCCTAAAACAAAGAGGTTTGGAATGAACCTGCTCCACAAATTCCTCCAAGAAATAAGGTTTCTTGTTTCAGTAAGTGGGAGAAATAGCACAATAATAGTGCTTCCTTGGAGAGTCACAAGGCGTATTATTATGTTAAAGGATCCACAAAGTATCCAGCCGCATTCAATGCAATGAATCCCAAACACGTTTGGCCATAGAACTTTAAAACGTATATTTATATATTAAGTATATATTTTAACATATCTCTCTATCTTATCTATTTTTGTATCTATAGAGAGATGGATATCTATCCTAAATAAATGATTTCTAATGAAGTACATGTAACAAACTGCTGGCCTTGGTGGGATTGTGTTGGCTGTGTTGAAATCTGGGTGAGAGGTGAGACCCTGCTCTCCAAGTAGCTACGTGCATGATTTGATTCTGTTAGGAGGCTTTGACTGAGGAGGAGATCACGTCCTAGAGTAGAAAGGAGAAACTCAGAATACAGGAATCAATGAAAGTGAGAACACAATGAACGTGGAGAAAAATAGCAAAGCATCTGGCTTGTGACTACTACTAGCTCGACACCCCCATCCATACTCACCTGCCCCAAAGGGTTGATTTTGAGCCCTGAGGTAGATATGGTTAAAACCAATAGCTGTTTTCCTGCGAGACTCTGTGAGGTCCGGTCATTGCCTGGGTTGACTCAGAGACCAGGTGACAGCACAGGGGTGAGGGCAGGAAGCTCAGAGGAGCAGTGTCCTCAAAGGACAGCTGTGGCTGAGGCTTGACCAGGGGGGTCAGAAGAGAAACCCAGGTGTAGACTCATTCTAGAACACATGGTTGACACCACCTGCCCTGAGACTCTCCTAATGAACTGAGGAGATGTTAAGGGCAGCTGAATTCCCGAATGACAAACAGTTGTCACAGTTATGTGTGCAGAGTTGGTCAAACTTGACATTTTAGTTTTACTCACAATCTCTAAGACCCATTGGATTTTTATAAGACATTTTGATTTCATATGTAAAATACCACAAATCCATTTTTCCTTTGCCCTCAAGCACGTCTAAAATCAGACCAAATAATCTGGAGTTACTCTATAAATACGTACTTTGTACAGCCCACGTGAAGTCACTTTATACACCCTCTTTTCAAAATCTTCTTAACTCTGTCACAATTGCCCATGAATAGTCATCTTCTCTCATATTCTAAATGAGTGTTGTGTTTTGGGTGTCAGACTCATTGTTGCTGGTAGAACAGGAAAGAATGGGCATTAGGAGTTGCCTACAATAGAAACGCAAAACGCAAAACGACAGGCAAAAAAACAAAAACAAAAAAGTCTCGGTGTGATGCTCTGGGAGAGATCTGTCTTCTTGCAAGAAACATTTAACCTGAAAATAACTGTAGGGCAATGGCCAAACAAATCCAGAATGTGGGGTATTCATCAGGACCCTGTCTGGGACTCTTTGAAGGACATGGCGTGATGAACAGAGTTAAGTGGTGGGACTTATTTGCTTTGGGGAGATAAAAACACATAAGGGTCAATGAAATACAGGGAATTTGACTGAATTCTGGATTTAAATTTTTTTTAGAAAACTCAAAAGAACTTTTTTTGGAAAATTTAGAAAGCCTGAGTATAGACTGTATGTTGGATAATGTTATCGAATTAATGATTTTCTTAGATATGATAATGGTGTTCTGGTTGAGGAGGATGTCCTTATTCTTGGGTGGCACCATATAAAGTATTTAATGCGGGCAGGGGTGTATCATGATGTCTGCAAGCTATTTTTGGATGGAGTTTGGGCAGGGAGAGAGAAAGGTACCGAGTACAGAAAGATGGTAACATTTGTTGAAACTAGATGAAGATATACGGTCATTTATTATATTGTATTTTCAACTTTCCTGAGGGTTTGAAAACTTTTGAATTAAAAAATAGTTTTTAAAGGAAAAGTTTACAAAAATAACAAAAAAATTGAGGAAATAATCTTTATGCAAACCAGTATCACTTTCTCTAGCCCAAGTTTTCTGGTACAATTATCTCCCCTTCTTTACACTGTTGTTCGTGAAGATATTTTATATCCTTTTTAATAAATAAAGAAAGGAACTAAAGGAGTATGATTCTCTCCAATCTATTGCTTAATAAATGTTTCTCTTTTCTCAAACAACTCAACAAATCAGGAGACTCTCTCCCTCACTCTGTGAAGATCACTACTATCCCCAGACTGAGCTTTTCTGGAACCAAGAGGTTAACCTGGCACATTACGAAGAGCTAAGAGAGGCTCCTGAGCATGGCCCAGGCATGGATGTGAAACTCAGCGTTTCAAAACCAGACTAAGTTAGCTGAGCTGATACCTGGATATCTCAAAGAATTTAGGTACAAAGGGTTCAGCACTGATGCCCATGAGAAAACCCCGCCCTCACGTTAACACTGGCAGAATGTTCCCAAATGCTTCTCAGATGCTCCCATCGGAAGGTATGACCTCTATGCCACAGTTGAGAAAGCCTTGGGCAGATATTTTAGAGGAGGGAGGCTAGGTGGAGTTAGACTCAAGGTCACCAAAAGGAAGGTCAAAGGAAACAGAGACATTGAAGATAGGCTTTGTGGAACACGTGAGCACTGTTTCCAAGTATTTACAATACAAAAATATAGAATATGAACTCAAATTATCTGTGGCCCCAATACTTAGACATCAGAGGCAGGTCAATTTTGACTCAAGAACAAGGATGAGTGTTTTTAAAGGGCAGTGACCAAAGACAGAGTCCTGGTAAGGGCCCCCCGCCAAGGGAAATATGATAATGAAGGATGTACAACCATTGGGTGAAGCGCTATTTTAGGAATAATTGAAGCACCAGGGAAAGGAGTAACTGGAAAATCTCTAGATCCTCTCCTGCCCAGTCACATTTCCTTCTTCACTCTCCGCATGATAGTGCAGTCTCCTTGAAATAGGACCAATGGCAACAATGCTGGATCCTAAGAAGCCTTCTCTCTGCGTGGGCTGTGTCCTGGCTCTTTGGAATAGAGAGCAGTGGGTCCTGGAGCAGACCCACTGAAGCCTGTCATCAGTACAGCAGGGTGGAGAGAGGGGCCTCTTGGGGAGCCTTCTAACCCTCAGTGTTGGTCTTTGTGCATCACCCCCCGATCACCAGGTACCCTAGACAGCCCGCTGAAAAGAATTTAGAGTCTCTCAAGCTCCCAGCGGGAAAACCTTGGAGCCCTGTTGTTGAAAATAGCTCTCAACCTGCATCTCAGGCAGGTATTTTTAGGTTCTGTCTTGAAGACACAGAAACTTTCATACATTTCAGCTTCTTTGTCTGGAGTCACTGCAACCCCAGACATGTCATTGAAATGGGGTATAATTGTGGTCTCCTCCACCCACCAATCTGAGAGAGCCGAAAAGAGCTTCCTGCTGTGCGGCATAGAACATGAAGAGCCTTTTCTGGCAAGGGAAAGTCAAAATGGATTTTTGAAAATAATAATATGTTGATCAAGAAGAGAAAAAAAGTCTACTGAGGAGAGGGAGCTCCATATTGGGGCTGCTATGGGGAAGAAGGTTACCTATTATTTGGAAACCTGGTCTTAGTTCTTTTTTGCAAGCTGCAGAATTCAAGCTTGGAGGAGCTAATGTCTCACATTTGAGGTTGGGAAATAAAGATGCTTGGAATCATCTGAGTTAGATCAATGGCTGTTATTAATATGAGGCTCTCTGAGGAATAATTATAATTGTCAATCACTGGGCATAGCCTGACATTAAAAGGAGAAATAGGAGAGAAACCAAAACGATGCAGGGGCAAATATGTGGAATTGACAAGAGCATTCTGATAGTGCATAGGAGCTGGGAGAAGGGATTTTTGAGCTCCCAAGGGGCTCTGGTTAATATATCACCATGGGGCAGGTCCACAAAGGTGACCCAGGGCTATGTTTTCTGGGAGCTTAGGGAGCACATCTCAGGGGCTGATGTTCTAACTGTAGGGCAAGTGATCCCAAAGGTCTGAGAGGGCATTAGGTGCCTACAGCTCACAGGACCGTGGAAAGCAACCTTTATCAAATTACCCACAACAATGTTACAGGCATCCCTGCCATCAGTGGGTCTTGCTATCAGACAGCAAAGAGAAGTTGACTGCGGTAAAGTGTGTGTGTGCAGTTGGTTTAAAAAGATGGTGGGCCTTTTCCTTACAAATAAAATAGTAAAGCATTTGCCTACAAGGTCCAGAAAGGAGATCACCCATTGTCCATTTTCTAAGCTTCACTCAATTGAAAGTAAACAACCTACTCCAGGAACAGGAAGTAAGGAGGCTCTCAGAACAAGCAGAGTATCCTGTGTGGTTTCTCTCAAAAGACCCGCAGCCATCAGAAGCCAAAGTCCAGTTTGCATGGAATAGAGACCAGACTGGCTATGGAATTGCGTGGCCCAGAACAAAATGAAAATGTAGAACCCCCTGTTCAAAAATGACTATGAATTTCAAGACAACAACAGCAGGGCATTAAACCAAATTCAGGGCCCCTCTAGGAGCAGGGCCCTGTTCAACTACACAGGCTTCCCACCCTGATTAGAGAGCAAATTCTTACCTGATGGTCACTGAGATCAGTAGCATTAGGAAACGGGGAGCCTAATTCAAACCACAAAGAAACTCTTGAGATGTTCCTGGAATAATTGGTAAGGAAAAGTCAGAATGGAGTTTTAAATAATAATATGCTGATCAAGAAGAGAAAAAAAATCATCTGAGAGAGGGAGCTGTGAATTTGGGTTGATGAGCCTGACGGTGATGTTTTTAAAAGTTTATGTTGCCCTCTGAGGCTCAGTATTTAACACGTGACACTTAATCCAGAAATCACTTGCTCTTAGTCAAGCTTTGTATTTCACATACACACACATCCATACACACACAGACACACACATACAGACACACACACCCATATACACACATACAGACACACACACCCATATACACACATACAGACACACACACCCATATACACACATACAAACACACAGGCATGTACAATTTTGCAAAAACTACCTGGCCAAAAAACTCTTTTGAATGAATAATGGATATGATTCTTTTTATTATTATCAACATTATACTTAGTGAGTTTCTTAATATAAAGACATAATGAAGGTAACAAATTGAGAAAGCCATTCATCACTTATTGTATTTCAGGAAATTCATCTTTGATAAAATCCATAAGTATATAAAGAACATACAAAGATCAAATGCAGACTTCATTGCTTAAGTTCTACCAGAAAATTAGAGCTGCAAAGTAACACTAAGTATTTAGTGAGTGTGAGAATATTAAGAATATAGCTGGTGAAACATCAGGGAATGGTGTGAAGGATTTTACCATCACATAGAAGTTAAAAGGATAACAAAGAGCAAACTGCCTAGAAAATATTTACCAACTTTATTATGAAAAATTTCTGAAAAAAACATAGAACGCATTCTATAATGAACATCCATTTACACTTTGTATATTTGCTTCATTTTCTATAAAATATAATTTTTGCTGTACCATTTAAGAATAAATTGTAAACATTAAAAAAACATGCACATGCATACACATGCATACACACGGCACTCACATATGCATGCACATGCATGCACATGCGCGTACACATACGTGCACATACACACACTTGCACATACACACATACATAATATACATATGCGCACACATACACACACACACAGAGTACAAACCTAATACTTGCCAACATTTACTGACCTAGTAAGTACTATGTCATAGGTTTAGTACTAAAAACTTTTATTTGATCTTCATAACAACCCTATAAAGAAGGAAGCATTATTATCCCTATTTTAAAAGATGAGGGCACTGAGGCTTCAAGGGGTTGCATACTTGGCTCAAAGGTCTACAGCTGCTGAGAGAGCAGAGCACAAATTTGGATTCTTAACCACTATACCACACTCCCTTCTTAGGGAAGTGCTGTCTCACTATCTCTTTATGACCACTGTACCAAGTCCTCTGTTGCACCTGGACATCAAGGGGAGAGAGCCCCTCTGAAAGTCACTTGGAAAATTAGTGGGCAAGTCAGAACCCAAACTGAGTCCCTGAATCATTGCTCCATCACTGAACGAAAGGAAAGTAAAAGGGCATGGCCCTCAAACACTCTTTTAAAAAAGAACCCAAGAATGTATACATAGGTATAATGGAATCACTTTGCTATACAGCAGAAATTAACACAACATTGTAAATCAATTATACTTCCATAAAACATTTTTAAAAAGCTAATAACTGGAAACAAAAAAAACACAAAAAAACAACAAAAACACAATTTTATTCGGTATAATTGGCTTGCAATAAATTGCACGTATTTAAAGTATACAATTTGATAAATTTTGACATACAAACACATCTTTGAAACCATTACCACTATCAAGGTAATGAACATATCCATCACTCCCCCAAATATCCTCCTGTCCCTTTCTCCCACCTCTACCCCATTCTAATGCAACCACAAACTTGTTTTTTAGAAACTGTGCTTGGTGCTTTGTGACCACCTAGAGGGGTGGGATAGGGAGGGTGGGAGGGAGGGAGGTGCAAGAGGGAAGAGATATGGGGATATATGAATATGTATAACTGATTCACTTGGTTACAAAGCAGAAATGAACACACCATTGTAAAGCAATTATACTCTAATAAAGATGTTTAAAAAAAAGTATATTTTCCAGCTCTATTGATATAAAACATATGTAAGTTTAAGGTGTACAACATGATGATTTAACACACGTATATGTTGTGAAACCATTACCACAAACACTTGAGTATTCACACAGCCACTCTGTGTGAGGACCCAGAGCTGGCAGGGACCTCGGTATGTCACATGACCCACACCCTCTTGGCAGGATAGGAACAGAGCCAGGCAGACAGACCAAGAGAAACAAATTGCAAAGCCTAAGGGAAAGACCACCACACAAATACCTGTAAAATCTTTTGGGTTCAGACTCGGTTTTGCAACAACCAGAATTTTAAAAAACAAAACAAAAAACACCTGGCCTGGCAGGTTGTAAAAATTCAGAGCTGAGCAAAGAAGTTGTTTCATGCTAACTTTTCATAAAAAGCAGAAAAGCAAGGAGGGAAGGCTAATTAAGGCCTAACTTAGCTTCTGAGGAAAACTTTGCTTATTGTTTGGGAGGAAATTTCACTGGGTGGGAAGCAAAAGTTGTACAGGGCAGGGGAACCAGTGCAGCTCATTTTTACATCTTTTTTGTTTTCTATATTGGTTGGAAACGATCAGGGAATAAGGGGTATAAGGAAAAAAGAGTCTGAAATCTCCCCACCCCCAGGATTCACAAGCAGCTTTCTTTCATGAAAGGAACTGTTTTATTTTTTTTCAGCTTTATGGAGGTATAATGGACAAATAAAATGGTAAGATATTTAAAGTGTAAACATGATGATTTGATATTTGATTCAAATCATAGATCATGATGATTTGAATTTCACCCATACATTGTGAAAGAATTGCCACTGAGTTAGTTAGCACATCCGTCACCTCACATATTTACCTTTTTTTTGGGTGAGAACATTGAAGTTCTACTCTCTTAGCAATATTAATTACCCAATACAGTGTTATCAACTATAGTCATCAGGTTATACATAAGATCCTCAGACGTTATTCATCTTATAATGGAAAGTTTATTACCCTTTTACCAACCTCTCCCCATTTTCCCCACCCCCAACCCCCTTGTCATCCCTTTTCTACCCCCTGTTTCTATGAGTTTGACTTTATTTTTTAGATTTGAAAGGAATTGTTTTACCAGTAATCAATAAGAATCAAGCAGAAGCCAAGTCAGTATTAATATAGGAGCCAGAAGGAGGCTTGCAGAAGCAAGTCTGAAAAAGAAGCAGATGGGTCTGTGAGCCCAGGGTCTCAGCGTCTACCAGGTGTGGGAGGTCTGTTCCACTGTCTTGCTGGAACTTTATCTGCTTTGCACGTTTCTGTCAAAGAGCTTCTCAAAGCAGAAATGATTGTTTTATTCAACTTTGTGTCTTTTTGTGCTTTACCTGGCACATAGAAGGCTCCTTAAGTTGACCTGCCAACAGCTGGGTTAGTGGAAGAAGGTGCTTACTTGGCATCCAAGTAACTGTTTTCTATTCCTTTAAATCTTGCTCTCTCTATATTTTACTTCTACTCATAGGCTGAAAGAGCTGTCTGAGGTTTTTTAGTGACTGTTACTGCCATTTTAATGAAGCATTACATGTCTATAAAATAAAAAGAAAGAAACGGGCTTCCCTGGTGGCGCAGTGGTTGAGAGTCCGCCTGCCGATGCAGTGGATGCGGGTTCGTGCCCCGGTCCGGGAAGATTCCACGTGCTGCGGAGCGGCTGGGCCCGTGAGCCATGGCCGCTGAGCCTGCGCGTCCGGAGCCTGTGCTCTGCAACGGGAGAGGCCACAACAGTGAGAGGCCCATGTACCGCAAAAAAAAAAAAAAAAAGAAAGAAACATTTGCTGCCTTGTATGCTCTTCCTACATCTCCCAATTGGCTAAACCCGGAGAAAAAAACTTATTTGTGAACTCAGCAGCAATCCCGTTTCCCCGAGAGCAGCTTCTGAAGTATTAAGCATGGCTCTTTAAAGACAATAACTGTTCTTTGCTATGTGTGCTTTAAACAAACCTCAAAAAGACAGTACATTAAATAAGAGCAAATGCACCACCATCTTTAATTTTAGGTTCCGAGATACTTAAAAGATGTCGAGTAAAAATTATGCCTTAACATTTAGTGTCAGAGGGCCTGCTCTGTAACTGTGTTTATTCCTGTTCTTCTCATTAAAGCTACTGGCTTCCT
The DNA here is from genome assembly GCF_003676395.1 of Aethalodelphis obliquidens. Classification (NCBI taxonomy): domain Eukaryota; kingdom Metazoa; phylum Chordata; class Mammalia; order Artiodactyla; family Delphinidae; genus Aethalodelphis; species Aethalodelphis obliquidens. Next base: position 4,836,060 of record NW_020838019.1, on the reverse strand, counting down.
TGAAGCCACAAGTTTTTATCAAGCATCTATTGTGTGAGATGCTAGTTCTTGGCTCCCGCGTTGGGGGTCTGCACTGTCAAAGGTGAGTTTCTCAGCACTCAAGCTCAGCAATTCCAACTGAATTCTGGCCTTGAGGCTGGTGGAAAATCGGCCGAACACTTCAGAGAAGAAAATAACCAGGCAGAATCAGGAGCGGGCTCCAGATAGGTGCCTCGTCTCACCCCATCACACACCAACTCCCCCAACAAGTGACTGCTGTATCCTCCCAATCCTTATTTTTCCATTCAAGTTGGGGAAGATTGTGACCAAAAAAAAGAAAATGGGGTGCAAGTAGAGAGGGCAGCCCAGCGTGCATGACTGAATGTCAGGTTGTACAAGAGAGTTTATAATTAAAAGTCCAAGATGACAGATAACTGTAAAATCAGATTGGTTCCTTTCCACATGGAAGGAAAACATACTGTTGTCATCCAACCCAAGCTTTTTTTGGTAAATTGAAATTACAGTTTTATTTGGAGCTTTTTTTAAAGGTCCATTAATTAAAAATTGGAAGGCATGCCAATGCAAGAAATACCATAAAAGGTGTTAGATTTAATGGTCACCATGTACTATAATTAAAAGATGATGTTATCTGAATATTAAATGCTCTAAATCCATGTTTGCTTTTTATTGAAAATAAACAAATTCAGGAGCAAAAAAAAAAAAGAAAAGATATGTGCAAAATATAATGATAATGGTTGACTTCTAAACAGTCAAGGAAATTATAGTCATCCTGTGTGGGAAAAGAACAAACACCTCTTAATTGCATTTCATTATAACGTACCTTTCTCTGCTCAGTTGTATATATTAATTATAAAAATCGTGTTGCAGAGTGGAGAGACTCTACAATAGTTTTTTTTTTCCCTTCCTCCCTTAATTCTGTCTGAAGCAGGCTGGAAGAACAATATCATCTGTCATCTGCAGAAAGAGCTTTCAAAGACAAAATCATAAAAAGAATGAAAAGCTATTATATAAAAAAAGAAAAAAATGCTTTGATTTCACAGATTTTCCACTTATTAATGTTTAAGGTTATCTGTTCTTTTAGAAAAGTATCTTCTCATATTGTTTTGTATGTGTATGTTCAGGTAACATCACTTTCTGATAACTGTATCACATGGCATATGCGTTACGTAGATCATTGTTAATGGAAGGCGGGGGGTTGGGGGGGGGAATGGGTGGGAAGGAAGCATTATTATGGAAAGATGCCATGCAGGACTTGAAGAATTTTCTAAGATGAGGCAAAATAAGAAAGGAATGGTTGGATTTGAGGCTGATGCTTTGAGAAGGATAGATGGCTACCCTCTAGCTCTACAAAGGGCAATGGAGAGGTAAGGAGCTTGCACTACGATGAGAAAGATGCAATGCAGGTGTTACAAGCACGTTCACACTGCCAGTGTTTTGAGATGGTGGGTAGAAAGGAGTAGCCAAAATGGTATCTGGAATTCTGCTTTATCAGAAATCTGCTGAAACAGATGAGATCCACCTGTTTGGCAAGGGTTAAGGTATGATTCTAGAACGAGCTAGGGATCTCAGCTGGGATTTTAGGAAATGTATGGGCATGATTGCAGCTTTCTGGGCACAGGTCCATAACTTTCCAGATTCTTGGCTGAATCTGTAATCCAGAAAGGCTTAAGATCTGCTGCTCTAGGCCCTTGGTACTCAATGTGTGGTCCATGGACCAGTCACGCTAGCGTCACCTGGAAGCTTCTTGCAAATGCAGAATCTTAGGTCCCACCTCAGGCCTACAGAATCAGGATTTAAGCAAGATGCCTGGTGATCCATGTGCACTTTAAAATGTGAGATGCGCTGATTTAGATGACTCGATGACGACAAACCATGCCCGTCATGGTGCTGGAGAACCAGAGCTATGTTTCTCCATCCATGGTTGTGGAGATCACAGAGGTTCAATCCTGGCCTCTGCCATTAACTGACTGTGATCCTAGTCCCCCCTAAGTAGGTGGCAACAATACCTTCTTCATATGGGTGTTGTAAAAATTAAATGAGATAATGGGCATAAAGCATTTAATAGAACATCCAGCACATAAAGATCACTTAGTAGCAATTATTATTTCCTGAATTTTTGTCAGATTTTGGAAATTATCCATGACATCAAAAATGTTATGATCTACATACTTAGAGCAGTGGTTTTCAACCGGGGGTAATTTTGCCACCCTGGGGACATTCAGCAATGTCTGGACACACTTTTGTTGTCATGATGGGGGGTAGTGCTACTTACATCTAGTGGGTAGAGACCAGATACGCTGCTAAACACCCTACAGTAGACAGGACAGCTTCTCACAAAAAGGGTTATCTGGTCCCCAAATTTCAATAGCCCTGAGGTTGAAAAACTCTGATCTAAAAGTAAGGGCATGAAACACTGACTTGGTCAGGTCTTAAGCCAGCCTTAGGGTCAATGAATATTTGAGAGGTTACTCATTACTGTAGCATTTAAACTGAAAAAGTGAAAGAGAATCACCGCCTTCAAGTATGCCAAAAATCTGAGTGAGGTTTCTATAAGGATTTCACCCCTGCAAGGAAGTTAAGCAGCAACTGGTCAACCTATCAAAATTAGCTCCCCTCCAACCCCATCCTGTCACCCACATCTCAGCACCTTCTCTTTTGTGTACCCTTTGTGCTCTGTAACTATTGCCCACTTCCTATGTGCTTGATTCTGCCCTGCATTCATTAGTGAGCTTGATAGGAGATCTTCCACCTTTCTGTGTCCCTCATGCCTAGCCCTGTGCCTGGCACAGACTGGAGCTTCTGAAGTATTTGTTTATGCCAGGCTTTCCTCTAAATATCGATGAGAGACACCAGGCAGTTTAATATACCTGGTCTCTCGGTTTGTTTTTAAAGACTTGAGGCAAAAATAGAATAAAACCTTGACTTTGGGGTTATTTTGGAATCTTATAAGGATTTCCAGAAATGAGATAAAAAAGGAAAAAATATAGAGATGTACTCCCACCATGGGCAGCACAGCAGCACGGTAAAGGCAGCAACCTATAGTATTTTATTTCTTAAGAAAGAGAGAAAGATGCTGGGGCCAGGCAGCACCTGTCCAAATTAGCATCACCATTTACTAACCAAGTGACTTTAGCAAGTTACCCAATTGCTCCAAGCCTTGGCACTTGCACCTTTAAAATGGGACTCATCGTTAGATTGGCCTTTGAAGGTATTCTGAGGATGAAAGGAGACCAAACAATCATTCAACAAATATCAACTGTGGACCAACTACATAGAGCACTGTGCTAAGCGTTAATGCATAGACAGTCAGACCTCCCTGTCTATGGGTTCCGCATCCACGAATTCAACTAATCACAGGTAGAAAATATTTGAAAAAAATTCCTGAAAGTTCCCCAAAGCAAAGCTTGAATTTGCCACTCTTGTGGCAACTATTTACATAACATTTACATTGTACTTACAACAATTTACATAGTAGTTACACTGTATTAAGCATTATAAGTCATCTAGAGATGATTTAAAGGATCTGGGAAGTTGTGTGTAGGTTATATGCTCATACTAGAGCATCTTATATAAGGAACTTGAGCATCTGTGGATTTTGGTGTCTGAGGTGGGTCCTGGAGCAAATCTCCCTCGGACACCAAGGGACGACTGTAAACCACTTGGCACAGTGCCTGGCATAGAGTCCTTGGCAGTAGACACAGGCAATACGTGCCCTATAGACCGTCTCACAGACAAGCTGGGATCATCGAGTGCCCAGCAGGGGTTCCTGCCTTTTTTATTTTATTTTATTTTTTTATTTTAATTTTATTTTAATCAATTCTTTTATTATTTACAGCAATCTTTTGACAATTTCTGCCAAATTTGTTCTGATATATTCTTTTTTTTTAACATCTTTATTGGAGTATAATTGCTTTACAATGGTGTGTTAGTTTCTGCTTTATAACAAAGTGAATCAGTTATACATGTACATATGTCCCCATATCTCTTCCCTCTTGCATCTCCCTCCCTCCCGCCCTCCCTATCCCACCCCTCTAGGTGGTCACAAAGCACCGAACTGATCTCCCTGTGCTATGCGGCTGCTTCCCACTAGCTATCTATTTTACATTTGGTAGTGTATATATGTCCATGCCACTCTCTCACTTTGTCCCAGCTTACCCTTCCCCCTCCCCATATCCTCAAGTCCATGCTCTAGTAGGTCTGTGTCTTTACTCCTGTCTTACCCCTAGGTTCTTCAAACTTTTTTTTTTTAATTGCATATATATGTGTTAGCATACGGTATTTGTTTTTCTCTTTCTGACTTCGCTCTGTATGACAGACTCTAGGTCCATCCACCTCACTACAAATAACTCAATTTCGTTTCTTTTCATGGCTGAGTATTATTCCATTGTATATATGTGCCACATCTTCTTTATCCATTCATCTGTCAATGGACACTTCAAAAAAGAGGCATGTACCTGCCTTTTTTTTTTTTTTTTTTTAACCGGCCTTTTGTAGTTAACCGGCATCCCTTGGGCAAGAGCAATAGTGACCTGAGGATCATGTCACCTTGGTGCCCAGTGGTGCCAAGCTTAGCAAAAAGAACCCCAACATTGTTTAAAATAGTTTATCAGCAAATTAAAGTGCTCTTTACCAACTTTTTAAAATTAAATGGGAAGGACATATGAAAGTAGTCCAGGAAAAGAAATTACTACTTTAAGAAATCAAAGAGAAGGGTTTGTGAAAGATATTACTGTGTTAGCTACAATATCTGAAAAGTTGACCCAACCTCAGTATGCAAGGAAACGGACAATCATTTGGGAAAGTCATTGCAATGGAATTCTTAATGTTAATAAATTAAAATTACATAAATCTATGGAAGATATACCAAAAAAGTTTGTGTATAATGCCGACATGAAAATCTAGCTCTTTAGTCAAATTGTCCAAGAAAAAATGCAAGAAATGAATAGAATTATATCAGCATGGTTGTGGATTAGCTGTTCATTTTTTTCAAAATCTTTTTTAATGCTTCAAATCTTCCAGTTAAAGAAATAATATCTATAATAATAATTCAATGATTTAATGCTAGATTAATGACTAAGAATTTTCCTATTTTGGAAAAAAAAGAATAGCCCAAGAAAGGTCCCAGAAGGGAGGAAATGAAGAAAAACACATTGGAAAAATTAAATATGGCCGGTGGATAAACTGTAATTACCCAGTGCCTAGCAGTTTGAAACAGAATGTTATACAGATGGTCATTTGCATGCTTAACTATAGAGATAAGAGGCAGGTACTCTATCTGGGAGGGAAAAAAGGAACAATATATACTTTGAAAGTAAGGATTCACTGGGTAAGTTTTATCTGTCCTCAAACTTGAATCCTCTTAGTGTAATCAGATCCTGGCTAAGGCTGCTCCCCCAGAGAGCAAATCAAAATGTTTAGATGCTGACATGTTAGGATCAGAAAGACTTTGTCTCCAAGTCCCGGCCTCACCTCTTCCTTGCTGTTTGACTCTGGGCAAGAGGCTTGACTTGTCTGAACTCCCTTTTCTTTATCTGTAAAATGAAAATATTATTTCCTTATCCATTGTGCTGTTTTGAGGATCAAATTAAATTAAATTCTCAGTATATGTACAACAACACCTAACACTGGTAAGTACTCAGTGAGTATCTGTTAATTATGGTATTAATATTAATATTCCAACAGATTGTTCTCACACTCTATTTCATTCCTATCTGTGAGCCCCGTAGTGTTTGGCTGTGTTTGGGGTGTTTGACTGGAGAGCTCGTTTTTGGCTTTATCCTCCACACCAAAATTCAAACTCCCAGGCTCTGAGTTTCTTCCCATTGCTAATTGCTGCTCCACATGCGATGACAAGCATATCTTTCCTGTTGGTAGTTGATGAGTCAATCAAAAGGTGCTGCTGTAATGCAGTGATTTGGGGGTTGTTGAAGCGCCTGATGGCATGCGTGACACTGACAGCCCCCCTGGGGAAGAGGAATGGAATTTGATACATTTACCACGGAGGTTCCCAGACAGGCTCTTCCACCCCAGCCTACCCAGGATAACCATCTAGCAAGCTGGGTAGATGCCTACCCAGCCCTAGTTCTAGTTTCTATCGTAACAGTTCTTCAGGGGCAGGTACCTCAACAATCCTGTTGTGATAGCCACAGTATTGCTCTCAAGCCCCAATGCAGCCAAAAATAAAAATAAGTAAATTAAAAGAAAAAAAAAATGAGGGCTTCCCTGGTGGCGCAGTGGTTGAGAGTCCGCCTGCCAATGCAGGGAACACGTGTTCGTGCCCCAGTCCAGGAAGATCCCACATGCCGTGGAGCAGCTGGGCCTGTGAACCATGGCCGCTGAGCCTGCATGTCCGGAGCCTGTGCTCCACAACAGGAGAGGCCACAACAGTGAGAGGCCCGCGTACCGCAAAAAAAAAAAGAATCCGCCTGCCAATGCAGGGGACACGGGTTTGAGCCCTGGCCCGGGAAGATCCCACATGCCGCGGAGCAACTAAGCCCGTGTGCCACAACTACTGAGCCTGCGCTCTAGAGCCTGTGAGCCACAACTACTGAGCCCACATTCTGCAACTACTGAAGCCCGCGCGCCTAGAGCCCGTGCACCTAGAGCCCGTGCTCCGCAACAAGAGAAGCCACAACAATAAGGAGCCCGCGCACCACAACGAAGTGTAGCCCCCGCTCGCATGCAGCAATGAAGACCCAACGCAGCCAAAAATCAATCAATCAATCAATCAAATCCTGTCCCTCTCCTTCTGCCAATGATTCCTGTTCAAAACACATCCCTAGCCCAAACTATCAGAGCCCTCTCTTCTAAAGGGAGGATCTAATTTTCTGATCAGCATATTCCTGGTAAGGACTCAATATCCAATAACAGTTCATTGAACAGCTCCTCTATAGAAAACATTAGGATTTTAAGGTGGAATTCCCAAAATTAATCTGCAATTCAGGTTGATCATTGAGTGCCTACCAGGTGCCAAGCACAGTCCCAGAGGCCGGGTAGGGTGAAGAATGAGGAGTATAATTATGAGAAAACACCATCCAGACGTCAAGGAGCTTAGAATTGAATTGGGGAGAATGACCATGTTTACACCTCAGAATGATGCAAGAAAAATTAACAAAGGCTAATCAAGGTGTAATTAAAGCTGGAGGCTTCACCAAGTAGGAGGCATTCTGGTTATCTGGGCAGGTGAGAAAGTAAAGGGGAGTCAAGACAAACACCGGGAGAAGCAGTTCTCGAGCTGGGCATTGAAGAATGAGAGGTTTTAATGGGCAAAAAATGAAGAATAAGAAATGGCACCCACAGCTAAGGGAATAGCATGATCAAGGGCACAGAGTCCCAAAGGTACATTGTCAAAGCCAAGTGTGGCAAAGACATTGATTCTATGGGGGAAGGTGATGCGGAATCAGGCTTATGTGTTAATAATATCAGTCTTTCTTTTTAATTTTTATTTTATACTGGAGCATAGCTGATTAAGAATGTTGTGTTAGTTTCAGGTATGCAGTAACGTGATTCAGTTATACATATACATATATCTATTCTTTTTCAGATTCTTTTCCCATTTAGGTTATTACAGAATATTGATGTTGGTTATCTATTTTAAATATAGTGGTGTGTGTGTACATGTCAATCCCAAACTCCCAACCTATCCCTTCCCCCCGACCATTCCCCCTTGGTAACCATAAGTTTGTTCTCTAAGTCAGTGAGTCTGTTTCGGTTTTGTAGATAAGTTCATTTGTATCATTTTTTTTTTTAGATTCCCAATATAAGCAATACCATATTTGTCTGACTTATTTCACTTAGTATGATAATCTCCTGGTCCATCTATGGTGCTGCAAATGGCATTATTTCATTCTTTTTTATGATAACACGTCCCATATGTCTTGAGTACCTATTGTCTTCTAGACTCTGCTGTAGATTTTATGAATAAAAACGAATCCCTGTTAAGATGTATCAAAGACTTAATTGTGTTAAGCTGTGCGCTAAAGCCTTGATATGATTTTGCATCACTGAGTGCATCAACTTTGGTACCGGTTAGAGACTTGTTTTCCTGTTCTGTTTCTGAGCAGATTTGTAACGCACTGGAAGATTCTCCAGGCAGGGCAAGTGGATGCATGACCTTTCCACCTTAGCGCCATACTTTGTTGGCTCCGTGACTCTGGACAAGTTACTCTCCCCTCCTGAAACTCAGTTTTCTCATCTATAAAATGAAATACAGTTAAATTAATGCCCTTGCAAGATGGTTGGGAAGAGTAAATAAGAGACTAGGTAAATGAAAAATACCCAGCACAGGGCCTGGCTTTGGTAAGCACCTAATAAACGCTTATTATTAGTATCATCATCGTCATCATCATTATTATTATTATTATTGTTACACTACCACCACCAGCTTACTAAGGCTAGTATAACCACTTTAAGGACTTCACGGAGATTGAGAAAAATACTCCATTACGTTTGTTTTCTACCACCTCACATGTTCATCCTTTACCCATCATCTGCTAAAGTGTTGTGCCTGATGACTTGAACGGTACCTCCAACTCTAAAATGTCTACTTTCAATGCGCCATTCAAGTAAGCCCTGACTGACCACCTGAGCCCACCAAGCTCGTCCCCTTTACCGACTGCCCAGCTGTTGCTCATCTCGGGCTGTTCACACTTTCATGTGAACTGGTCCAGAAGAAGGGCAGCTCATGCACATCCTCTGAGCCCTCAGATGGTCTTGGGGTGCAGGCGGGGGTGCCAGAGAGTCTCTGGCAGCCTGCGGGTCCATCCTGTACCCACCAACACACACCCTACCCGTCAGCAGATCTCTCATCCTTCTTTTACCCATCTTCCTTCTCAAGTCCCACGTCAAGACTGAATTCCTGCTCCCAAGACCCCTTTCTTCTTGAAAACTTTATTGTTCTGAGGGAAACCTGTCCCAATCCATATTTCATTCTTTTAATTCAATATCTCTACATTTTCAGGAGTTTAGGGCTTTAAAATTTTTTTCATCAAGTGTTTAAATCAATTTCTCTCCTCTTTATTGATAGAAACTCAAGGCTGCTGATTAACTTTTCAATCAAAGCTGCCTACAACACACACATTGGTGTAGGCAACAACGATCGCAGCTTTCGCAGCAACTAAAGCAATCATTTAGCTGACTTCCTCTGCATTTCTAGCTGTCCTTCTCGAAGCAGAGAAAACTCCAGGGTTGGCCTCCATTTCCTTGCTCTAAGTGTCTGGCGACAAAAGCTCTTTTACTGAACTTGAGTTTCCTGCTTGCATCTTGATTTGCTGAAATTTCTGGAACACACCTACTACATGCAGAGTTTGAGCCAGAAAGTTGCACATTTGAAGGAGTGGGGTGAAAAAAAGAAACAATAACACTTTTCTTTCTTTTTTTTCTTACTTTTGAAACATTTGCAAGGTTGATTAGTTCTGCACCCTGTCATAGAATCACAATCCCTTATGAGGTAGATAGAGATAGGTCTGTAGAATTTTGGGGGATGCCAGGTATCACTCAGGATGCTTCCCCAGAAATGCTAAAGTGAGTGTGAAGGAAAACAACAGTAATAACAACAACAACAACAACAATAATAGCTAGCATATATCCAGCACCTACTGGCTCTGCGCTGAATCTGTCCACCTACGATTTCACATCCCTCTGTGTGTCAGGGTTATTATTCACCTCTTTTACAGTTGAGGAAATGAACCTGGAGATGTTAGGTAGCTTGTCGAGGGTCACATAACCAGTCAACGGCAGTCAAGGAGCTAATCGGGGCACCCTGACCCAGGAACCCACTCTCTTAAGATGAACTTACTGGGTCTGTCTTCTGCCTATATTCCACCGAGAACCCAGTGAGGGCCAGGGTGATAGCTTTGTCTCCTACAAGTCCTGCACACAGTAGGTGCCCAAAAATGTTCAAATCAGTGGTTCTTTCAATAAATATGTGTCTAATTGGGGCCAGACCAGTTCTAGATCCTGGGGATACAGTGGCAAATGAGGTAGCCAAGATCTCAGTCTTCATGGGGCTTAAGTCACAATGGGTGGAGGGCTCTGCTTTTAAAAAGTTTTTTAAATTTTTATATCAGAGCATAGTTGATTTACAATGTTGTGTCAGTTTCAGGTGTACAGCAAATTGGAGGGCTTTGCATTAATCCTTGGTTTGCTATGACAAACTCATGGCTTCAAGCACATTCTGTGGTTTTCCAGGGAGCAGTGTCATGAACCTCAGTCCACCTACATCCAGCCTGGGGAGCTGTAAGGGTGTCTTGTTCACAGCCCCTGAGCAGTTGCCCTGCATGTGACCTGATTTCTTTTCTTCCAGAATCTAGAATACAGAGATAAACTGATCCAGTTTAGGCAATGGTAGAGAGAGAAGCAGAAGGAAGTATCATCCTGGCCGTGAGATTGCAGGAAGGAGGGCCAGAGTTGGGGTCTCCGGATGCCAGAGAGTCTGTCCCTCCTAATTTACAGTCTGACTGAGGAGTGTTTTTAACATATTTTGTTTGCCATCCACATCGAAATGTCTCTCTTGATTGTAAATTTCTGGAAGGTGAGACTGAGAATAGTTGTGATTAAGCAGAAGGTCCAGAGTAGCACTACTTCACTGTTCCTCCAGCAGACAGTCTACAGCCAGAATTCTATCATCCCTTTGGGATTGGGGGTAACTTAGTGACCTTTTCTGGAACTCAGCTTTTCCATCAGTAAAATGAGGGGGTTGACTCCAGGTTCCTTCACCAAGTAAGTGTTTGACTTTCTCCTGGGTCCTGTATCACATGCTCTGTATGTTCTGTGATGCTTCAGTGATGGTGCCCAAGCTACCTTTGTTCATTTAAGACCGAGTGTTGAATCTGGTTGGGACATGGGTGAGGCCAGGGCAATGGGAAAATGGCTGGCAGTGCATTGGTCTCCACTGGGAATGCTGGGATCCAGGAGCAAATCCTTTAGGTCTAAGGGAAGCAGTGACACACACTCCCCTTGAAAGGCACCCAGGCGAATCTTGCCACACCCTATCATATTACCTGCCCATTTCAACCCCAGGAGCCTTTTGTCAAGAAAGGTAAAGAAGAGCTTCTGAAGACAAGTTCTCCTTGACTCAAGTTTCCATCTTCACACTGATTTTATTTCTCATTATTTAATTTCCTTCTCATCAGACAGAATTAAATACCAAATACAATTCCCAGGGCTTCTAGAGTCCAATTGCCCCAATGCTTTGTTTCCAACTTATATAAAAGTTTAAGTTTCCACTTCCCCTGCTCAAATTTCTGCCAAAACAGTCATCACCAATGAAACTTTTGTAGATAATTAGCATATCACATATCTGTAATAAGCTAATAATGTATTTTTTGGATTGTGCTTCTCTGGTTAGCAGTCATTAATCACAAATATTATTCGTGTCATGTGAAATATTCCTGTTGACGGGTGTTTTTATGCTTGAAGGATTCCAGCTAAAAGTCTTCAGCAACAGATGGGGCCCCCCTGCCCCACCATGAGAGGTGAGATTGGATTGTGTCTTGTTGAACAAGGGTTAACCTTCAGGGGAAACAACATTAAGGGAAGTAATTATCCATTCACACTGAGCTGGCTACAAAGAAAGTGAGAAAATCACCTTCTCAGAACTCACATGAAAAACATAATGTAGTTAATATTAAATAAAGAGATTGGGCAACCTAGCCTCTTTTTACAGTGTGTTCTGAAGTGTCCTTGATCAGGGGCTGTTTTGTTTATGATTAATGAATGACTCACCTTGGGCTGTGTTCCGTTCAATGCATACCTCATTATGAATTTGAAGAGGTCATTTGTTCCTTGGATCTAAAATAAAAACCTTTTTGTACATTCAGAAGGTTACAAGTTTGATATTGGTACAAAATTAGCACAAAGAGCAGCGAGACATTTGCTTTGGGGTTGTTTGTTGTTATCATTTTTTTTTTTTTTTTAAACTTTTGGAATTTGGACAGAAATTCTAAGCCTGAGCTCTGATTTTTAAAGTAGATCCTAAAATTATGTGGCTTGGGCCCAACCTCCCTGTAGTAGCAGGACTGCCCTATGGGTGCTGGGAATGAGAAGGGCTTTGGGTAGTAGAACGGACACGGGCAAGGGATCTCATGCTGCTCTTTAAGGAGAATTCAAATGGCACAAAAATCAATCAAAAGTAAACACAATCAGAGACTCAAGTACTTAGATAGGACCAGTTCTCTTCTTTCCACATGATCCACCAGACTCCCTTTTTAACACTTCTTTTCCTCTGTAAATGTTCCTCTGTAAAATGTTCATTCTGTCCATTTTAATTTACTGATAATTTCACTCATATTTAAATGTCAGGATGAGTAAAAATTTGCACTGTGATTTGCCAGGCCCTACAAAACCCAAATCTGATGCCGTCGTTCATAACGGGGGACAAAAAAAATTCAACACCTGTTTGTTTTTGCAAGATTCCTGATAAATAAAACCCTCTGATAAAGAAGTAAGTATGGTAACTCTTTATCATGATACCTACACACACACACACAATTACGTTTATCTGAGGAAGATAGATGGATGGTTAAATGGTACCCATTAATCAGTCTACAGGTATAGATTTTGTTTTTCCATGCAGATAAAGGAAAGGGGGGACCTCTATCTAAGAGAAGGAGCTCATGTGTTTGGAACCCATAACCCCATGCTGGGCAGTGGGCACTTTCATAATCAGCATGGTTTCCAGCAGCACACACACAAACGTGTGATTGACTATGTAGGAGCCCCACCACAGCTCAGTTAATGATCTTTCCACAGGGTATGTGTGTTCACTTGTGCATTCAAATGAGGACTTGTCACGCAGAAATAAAGGCACGCACAGGCACAGACCTTAGCGGTTGACTAAGGATACCGCTTCATGGTAGACATAGTTCACTAGTCACCTAACTAACTTTTTTTCAAGTCAAGTTATTTCTTTATGTGTGAGAGAAACTATGTCCTTTGATCACAGCCATTCAGATGGGATTAAATAACAGCAAATCTCAGGGACTGGAGTGTTACTCCAGGCTCTGTCACCAAATAGCTTGGCCAGGCCATTTCTCCCATCTGGCTTCCAGGACCATTGCTATAAAATAAGGGCTTGGGACTAGATAGCTAGTTCCTTACCATCACTGTTCTACTTTTTTTTTTCTAGAACGATGTCTCTCTGGTTAGTATGCTATGATTCTGTTCCAGAAACAAATATATGAATAGCCAATATAAGGTAGGAGGTACCTCCACTGCAAAATGTCCTTTCCATGAAATTCTCTTTCTCTTTCTCAAATTAAGTTCAGAAGATCAATGTGTCATCCTTCTCCATAACCTCCATTTGCCTCTTAGGTGTGAGAGCACCAACCAAACACGAAATACCTTCAGGTTCTGTTGATGACTATCGTTAAGTACCTTCACGACCCCGCAGCAGACTGGCCACTTCAGCAGCAACGAACAAATATACGATTTTTACAACTAAAACTAGAGGTCTCTTTTATCTTCTGACTTCAACAGCGAAGATATAATGCCTGGAATCATATTACTGCTAAGGGGAACAACAAGCACCATCTCCTTATAGATATTTTAATACAACTTGGCAATTTCCAAAACAAAGTAAACTTCCAAGAAATTTCACAAAATTCCTTAGGAAAACTTCCTCCAATTACCATAAAACATTTTTTTAAAGATTCAGGATCCAAACAGCAGTAATGATAAGTTAGCTAACGCATTACAAAATTAGACAGAGGATTTGGATGGGCAAAGATTTTTTTTTTTTTTAGATTATTACTCCACACTCTTTAAAAAACTCACCAATTTGAAAAAAATGGAAAAGGAGTCAGAAGTTTGTGAGTCAGTTTTATTATATACCACACTGGTAGCCATTATCTATGTGTTTTAATTTGAACGCTAATTACACTTGGAAATACTAAAGCAACAAACAAGCAAAAATCCTCTGATTTTAAGACAAAGACTGTGTGTGTGTGTGTGTGTGTGTGTGTGTGTGTGTGTGTGCGTGTTTCATCTTCCTAATCACAAGATACCAGCTGTACCTCCAGAAACCCCACCCAGGAACTTTCTCTTACATCTCATTCCCACAACTTCCTCCTGTGCCAGAGACCCCAAGGACCATCACTGCAAGGTCCCCATGAAGAAGGAGGTTGAACAGGAAGTAGCTCAGCTGTCCGTCTGTATAGGCCGTACTTGTATGGTATCACACTGATAATGAGTGACAGTCAACTCTCAAGTGATGCGTGATGATATTTCTTACTTTTATTTACACTAATGAGCTATGTAATATCCTTATTTCCTGGGAATTCCAAGCCTAAGTTCTGGGCACTTTTCTCCTTAAAGGGTCTACTTTACTTGTTATGAGGGTTCAGATGTATAAGATTAGAATAACTGATCTTACCTGCTTTAATGCACAGAAGACTGAATGACCCACTAGCTTTCTCCTAAATGCTTCCCCTGCCTCCTTCTTCCTGACTGTGAGAAGGAAACCATGTCATCTTAACATGAAAATGCCTGTGGAATATGATTTGCGTTGACTGTGCATCGTATGGGAGAGAAGACAAACTCAGCCCGCTCACACTGTAGGGTTAGAGTGAGGAGTTGGGAGCCGTGAATTCCTTCATTTAAACTGGTTTATCTCCATGGAAGATGCTTGCTGCTTTTTCCAATCTGCATTTATTTCAGCTTTTTGTTAATAACACACCACTTTTCTTTTGTACAAGTAAACTACCTTCTTCATAGTCCATGAAGTTCAGGGTGAATAACCCCATCTCCACGCTTCAGAGGTGACAAGCGACCTGAACCTGGCCAGTCAATCAGTGCACAGCTCTCTCTCCAAAGAGACTGGTTCAGAGAGTGTCTTAGTCATTCGGGCTACTATAACAAAACGCCATAAATGGGTTTGTTGACTTATAAACAACAGACATGTATTCCTCACAGTTCAGGAGGGTGGAAGTCTGAGATCAGGATGCCAGCATGGTTAAGTTCTAGTGAGAGCCCTCTTCTGAGTTTCAGACTGCTGACTTCTTCTTGTATCTGCACATGGCCCAGAGCAGAGATTGGAAGCAAGCTTTCTCATGATGCTTATAAGGGCACTAATCCTATTCATGAGGGCTTCACCCTCATGACCTCATCTAATCTTAATCACTTCTTAAAGGCCCCACCTCCTAATACCATTACATTGGAAGGGGATAGTGTTTCATTATAAGAGTTTGTGAGGGGACAAACATTCAGTCCACAACAGAGAGGTCATGCTATTATGATAAACCAAAGGGAACTTTTCATGGACCTTTGCTGACACCATAGATGCTAGATGCCCTTTCTCTTCTGGGGATGCAGGTCATATTGTAATATGACCTGCATCTTCTGCCACTGACTGTTAGAGTTAGAGAGACTGACTGATGACAGAACACAGGGAAACAGAGAAGAGAAAAGCAGAAAGGGGAGAGAGAGAGAGAGAATTCTGATGATGCCATTTTAGCATCTGAATCCTCCCTTTATTGCCTGATCTATTCAGTGATACGTACCCCCAAAATTTGTTTTTGTTTTTTAACATAAGTCAACTTAAGTTAAATTTCTGGTCACTTGCAATTGAAATGATCCTAAAGGATATCTAACAATCATAATCATGCCTTACTGGTATGTGTGGTGCTTTATGGTTAACAAAACACTTACACATTTTTTTCTCATTTAATCTTCACTGTGAACCTATAAAGGAGGTAGTATCATCCCAGTGCTTACAGGGGACACATGGACTAGCTCAGAACTTGATGTCTTCATTCTACTCACTCTGAGTGGTTATTGAGTTCTCGGTGTGTACAAGGCTCTGTGTTGAGTGCTTGGGGGGGTAGTAAACAAGTCAGATGTCACCCTGTCTTCAGGTGACGCCAGTCTAGTTGGAGAGCTGACAATAATCACCAATTAAACAATTTACTGTCAGAATCCCCCTGAGTACACGCAATAAAGAAGCAGTACAGAAAAGTCTAAGCGGTCAAAGGACATATGCTTAGGACTTTACAATTAAACTGAACTCAAAAAGATAAATTAAGAAAGGTAAGTGGAAAGAGAATTCCAGGTAGATGGAAGAGCAGATGCAAAGAACCTGGGGCAGGAACAAGTACGGCACATTGGAGGAACTCAGAGATGTCCCGTGTGGCTGGAGCAAAGAGAAAAGCAGGAGAGAATCATGGGAACAGACTGGGAAGTAGGCAGAACAAGGGCATGCTTAGCCTGTGGGTCACAGTAAGAATTTTGATCTTCATGTTTATGCATAGACAGCAAGGGTTTTTAAGAAGAGGTGTGACATAATCTTACCTTTATTATAAAGATAACACTTTATAATGTGAAGAATGTATCAGAGAAGTAAGAGTGGATCTGGGGAGAAGTTAAAAATGCCTGGCATAGGATATGGAACTTAAAAAATATTTCTACTAAATGAGCTTAGTCACTTTCCTGGGACCAGAGAGCCAGTAAGTGTCAGAGCCAGATGGGGTCCACAGAGTGAGCCCAAAGCCAGGTTCTTAATCACTGTGCAATAAGGAACATAAACTAAAAGACATTTGCTACAGTAGAATTATTAGAATATTCTTTGATTATTAACAACTTGGCAGTTGGCTCTTTCAAACTTTTCCATTTGGTTCCCCCCACCATTTTTTAGTAATAGTTGCCCAATTCTTCAATGTGGTTCAAGCAAAAATCCACTTGCTATTTGTGTGTCAAAGTTCAAACACTCCATATTGTGTCATCACTTTTCAAAAATGTGTGACCAAGAACACTTAGCAAATTCCAGAAACCTTTGAACCTCAGTTTGTTGAATATCGTAGTTTATGTTTTCTCTAATTTGTTCTGAACCATTTGTACCTGGAATTATTAATCTATAACCAAACACAGCTCTGGCAACCTTCCCCCCAACACACACAGCGGTGATGACGGGAACATGACCAAATCCATTATCTTTTCTTTGAATTCTGTCAATATATTTATTTCACATCTTTATTCTGGCTTCTTTTTCCCTTTGTATTTCATGGAAAAACTTTCCAGATAAGATCAGAACTGCTTTGTCATTCATCAGCTGTAATCAAGTCTGACTCAAGAGCAGAGTTCAAAAACATATTTTTTTCCACACTCAGATGCAAAAAAGCCAAAACAACAAAATTGTGGGCCACAGCTGTCTGCCTTTATATTTGTGCATGTAAATGTATTAGATACCCCTTTGGTGGATTCACAGTGTAAATTAATAGACATTCATGGAGGCTGGAATGTAGGTGAACTACTGACATTGAACTTGAGGAATCTGGAAGGTTAGTTCCTAGAAGGCAAAGTCTGAGTGTCTACAGAGCAAGCAGCAGAGTGGGTAGATGCCCTCATGCTAGGCTCTAAGAAAATACCGTGTCCCCCCTCAGGGGCTCTGTACACTTGCCCCTCTACTTCATCTTCTGCACAATTTGAACAACAATGGTCCAGACCTCATATGGGTTCGTTCTATAATTAGTCAATGAGTATTTATTGAGTACCTACTGTGTACCAGGTGCTTTCACTGGCACTGAGTCCGCATTATCCTGGAGCTGACATTCTCATAGGAGACAGAGATAAGCAAATGGATCAAACAATGATTATGAATGGTGATAACCCTATGGCTTTAAAAATGAAACAAAATAATGGGAAGAGAAGTGAATGGGGACTTTAGATTCTAGATAGGTCTCCAGATAGGTTTGCTACCTAAAAAGTTGGCACTTGAACTCAGCCATTGACGAGAAGAAAGGACTAACCACACAAAGATCTAAGGGAGGGAAGACAACATAGAAGAAATAGCCAAGTCCCATTTGTGAAATGAAAAAGGCCACAGCCTTGAAACAAAGAAGGTGGATAAGAGGGAGATGATAGAGGTGATGGTGGGAAGGTAGGCAGGGCCAAAATCATGTGGGACCTTGAAGGCTATGTGAGGAATTTGAACTTTGGTCCAATGCAATGAGAAATCACTCGTGTGCTTTAACCAGGGAGTAAAATGATCTGATTAATGATAGTGGAGAGGCGGCCTCCCAGTTCTCTTTGTCAGTCGTGATTTTCAACCTGTAGCTCGTATGGCATAAGGTACCCAAAAGAAAGTGGATCATGATCCAATATGGCTTCCAAAATATTGGGAGTTTGTGAGTGGGGTGTGCCATTGTGTGCAGAGATCCTGACAGAAACCTGCCTCCAAGGTGATGCCTTGGATTCTCCTCAGCCCTACTAACCAGGACATGTTCAGCTTCTGCCAATAAAAGCTCTCAAATGCAGTTCTCTGGATGGTCCAGAACCGATATGACACCGCAATGATGTCAGGGACACAAACTTTCTCTCTTTTCCTATTGTCCTGCCAACCTCAACATGCAGCTGCCTTCTCAGTGACGACAATAGCTGTCAGCTGCCATCCCGGTTTCTGCCACCACGGTTACACTTCAGCCAGAGAAAGGGGGGAAGGGGAAAGGAAAGAGAACACTCGTTCCTTTTAGTGTCACCACATGGAAGTCACATACGTCATTTCCACTCATTTTCCATTGACCAGAACCTACTGGTGTGGCCAAGCCTAGCTTCAAGGGAAGCTGAGAAAGGTAGTTTTCAGCTGAGTAACGTTGTACCAAGATAAAACGTTTCTTATTATAAAAGGAAATAAGGGCTTCCCTGGTGGCTCAGTGGTTGAGAGTCCGCCTGCCGATTCAGGGGACGCGGGTTCGTGCCCCGGTCCGGGAAGATCTCACATGCTGCGGAGCGGCTGGGCCCGTGGGCCACGGCCGCTGGGTCTGTGCATCCGGAGCCTGTGCTCCACGACGGGAGAGGCCACAACAGTGAGAGGCCCGCATACCACAAAAACAACAACAACAGCAAAAAAAAAAAAAAAAAAAAAAAAAAGCAAGGGAATAAGAGGGACCCAGTGCAAAAGCAGCTGGAATTGCCTTCAGCCCTTGGAAAACCAGCTTTGTTAAAAGAAGTTCTGTGCCCAGAGGACTCATTAATAAAATAAACAATAATCATAAATAATTAATAAAAATAACTAAGTAATCGAGACATCACCATATATTGATAATTCTTCCCTACACAATCCTCACTCTGTGTCACATGCAAACAGCAGGGTTTTTTTTTAATTAAAAAAAAATACTGAACAAACATGTTACTGTTCATCTGCCTCTCTTGGGGCCTGCTCTTTGAGCTGTTTTCCTAGAAATGGAGATAGATTTGTACTGTTTTATTTCTATTTCGTTATCTGGTCCCCTTTCCTTTGTGATTAGTGGCATGCAATTTCAAGTCAGCTTGTTTGGGTGCAGAGTGTCCTTTTGCATATTAAACAAAATAATTTTAAATCATTCACTATTAATTTGTAACTTTAAAAATCATTGTTATAACTGTGTTAACAAACATTTACCCCATGGCCCTGTTTGGTGTGTCATCTTAATATTATTACCAAGATCATCTTCTTAATCCATTCAAAAAGTTTTGAGTACTTAGCTTATGTAGGTAGTGTACTGACAGTTGAAAGTTATTCCCTGGTTATATTTGAGTAGATAAAAAAAGGTTGTGATTATGAGGTATCAAGAGAATCAGGGTTTTAGCAATTAATCTGTAGGTTCAATGAACATTGGTGAATATTAGAGGAATTCAGTTGTATGACGGCAAGAGAATTGGAGTTGAAGTCAAGAGATCAACATGCTGGCTGTGCCAATGACTTCCCATGTGATCTTAAATTATTTTCCTTTCCTAGCACTCCAGTCCCTCATCTGTGAAATGAGAGACGGACCCTACCCTGCTTTGGCCAATGCCTGGCATAGTGTTGCCCATCCCACACTTCTTCCCCATGCAGACATCACTAATCAATCACTGTGTTTCTCTCTAGCCTCACATTTCTCTCAACACACTCCTCCTTCTACCATAGTTGGACCAAAAGGTGAAAACTTTTTGTCATCCCTGAGTTACACAGCTTCTTAGACCTCTTCCAGCATTAACATATTAGAATCTGATAAAGTAAAAAGCAAAGCAAAACCAAAAAATATGTTGAACTAATACATTAATCTGACAATTTGCAATGTGCAATTTTTGTCCTTGAATATGAAACAGTGAAGCTTTCTGGCCTTTGCTAATGAAAAAAGACGGGTCATATATTTTGGAAAGAATGATGTACCATCTCCTTCACCTTAAAGTCAGAAGAGGTTAAGAATATAAACGCAAATTACATGCACGTGTACTTTAGGGACCTTCCTATTTCAGATGGCTGACTTCAGCTTCTGGGGAAATATAGAAGATAACTTCAAATCTGTATTTCCCAGGAGTTAACTTTGAAAGTTCTGAAGAGCCTTCAAAGCGGAAATTGCCACCTTCCATAACAAACTAAAACTTGGGTTTTTCAAGTTAGTATTGAAGGAAGCATCTCCACGTGAGGATGGAGAGTGAAACTTGGCAGCTGTGACTCTTAGGCCTGAGAACCACCTTTCCCTGTGGCTGCCCCCGGGTGCTAGTGTAACCCCCACTCTGGCCCATGGTGAGGTGAAAGGGGTGCCACTGATCACTACTGCTGTCCACCCACTGGGAGCACAAACCCTTCCCTTAATCCCTCATAGCATTAAGATGAGGTGGGAGGAACAAACACAGAGAACCATGGAATAAGTTTGCATGGCTTGTTCAGTTTGGCAACTTCTCACTTTGGGCAGCTCCTCTGACCTGCTTCCAGGTGCCAGGGACCATCCTGGGTGTTTCTCCCCAAGGAGCACCATCCAGTACCTTGTCAGAGCTCTCCAAAATAGTCCATACCAACCAGATCAAGGCCAAAGACAGACTAGAGTTCCTGCTCCTGGGGATTCCTCTTCGATTCCTTTTTTTCCCGTCCTAGGATCTCCCTGGATGAGTGACAGTGAGAAGGCCCATCTCTTCCAAGAGGCCTACACATGCCCACAGAGTCTATACCACGTGAAAACCCATGTATTTAAGACTGATGGAGACCCTTTAAGTAAGAGGAATTATGGTATGTTGGACGATGCTTTTAAAGATGAGTTCCTGAAATCCTTTATCTTCCTAAAAGCAGAGCCTCTCGCAAAAGAACTCAGTTACCATAAATCCCCTCTCTAGAAGCAATTCTAGCCTTCTTTGAGAGGAAATGTCAGCATCACACCCAAACTGATACTATCACAAGTCTATCATATCTCCTGTCTCTTCTCCTAAGGGTCCATTTATCTTTCCATCCTCTTCCCTTTTCTCTATTAAATTAGGTATTTAGGCCCCAAATTCTCACCACCCCTTTGAATTACTCAACACTGAGTTCTCTCACATGGACATGCTGTGCATATTAATAAATTTGTATGTTTTTCTCTATATTGTAAGTTTCATTTGCAGACCCCCAGAGACTAAACTTAAGAGGGAGGGGAAAAATGTTTCATGCCTTCTACTAATAAGCTCCCAAGTAATGCCAATGATTCTTATCCTAAAACTACACTTTGAGTAGTCATGGCTTAGGACATGTGCTCTGATATGGATAAGGGGAAAACTACAGTGCAGGTCTATCCAAAGAACATGGAATCAGATATACTTAACCCATATCTGAGGCTGTCCAAACTACTTCACTCTCCTACATCTGGGACTCAGAAAGACCCAGAGCTAGGACCAAAGAAAGAAGAGCACAGAGGATGCATTGAGCAGTAAAGTCCAAGACCAGCCCCCAAGTACAAAGATCTAGGAGTCCAGAACTAAGAGACCAGTCACCAGAGCCACTCTCAAAAAGGAATTTGATACCCCAGTGCACTACTGCAGAGGGTGACAGGCTGCTGAAGGGTTTTAGAAACATATCAGCTGCTGAAGTAAGGAAGAGCCTGGAGAGGAAAAGGTTTGTGTGTAGCGTCGCCAGATTGAACAAATAAAAATATGGGACACTCGGTTAAATTTAAATTTCAGATGCAAATATATTTTAGTATAAATATGTCCCACATAATGTTTGGACATACTTATACTAAAAAGTTATTCATCTTTTAATCTGAAATGCAAATAAACTGGGTACCCTATATTTTATCTGGCAAGCCTACTTAAGTGGGGTGTGGGATAGCTTCAAGTTCTTGAGGATTGG
Organism: Aethalodelphis obliquidens; assembly: GCF_003676395.1. Taxonomy (NCBI): domain Eukaryota; kingdom Metazoa; phylum Chordata; class Mammalia; order Artiodactyla; family Delphinidae; genus Aethalodelphis; species Aethalodelphis obliquidens. Next base: position 4,814,009 of record NW_020838019.1, on the reverse strand, counting down.
CACGAGGCAGTCTTCCCCTGCATGTGAGAATCAGCTGGGAAGCTTTAAAAACAATGCTGTTGCCTGGGTCCCACCTCCAGAGAGTCTGATATAATTGCTCTGGGGTTCAGTCTGTGCTGGGATGTCTAGACACTCCACAGGTGATTTGAAGGTACAACCAAGGTTGATAACCACTGGATTAGACTGACATAATCCAGAGTCAGGTGGTGGAACTAGAGCCATTGAGGGGCCATTAGAGACAGAAGAATTTTAGCTCTTCCTGTGAACTTTCAAACAAGAAAGGTCCAGTGGCCTCAATAAGTAATGAGCCTCCTGTCATGTGCAGTGTGCAAGCAGTGGCTTGGTGTTCTAAAGGCAATTTGTTTTCAGAGGGAACTCCAGGATCAGAGGGAGTATAGATTTGATTGCTGGGAGGGTGGGGTAGGACTGGAGGACGTAGTGGGTGAAATGATTGTTACAGCCTCTCCAATTTTGAAATTTCAGGATTGCTTTATTTGTTAGATTAAAAAAAAAATAAACGTGTCACACGATGATCCACAAAGACATGCCAAAAAAGAAAATCAGTGCATGCAAAAAAATGGTGACATCTGAGTAAAGTCTGTAGTCTAGTTAATTGCATTATGCCAATAATTTCCTGGTTTTCATAATGCATTGTAGATGTCACCATGAGGGGAAGCTGGGTCCTCGGCCCAGCTGACCTCCCTGTACTATTTTTGCAACTTCTTGGGAGTCTGTGATTATTTCAAAATAGAAAGTTGAAAATAAATGAATTAATTAGATCGCACTGAACAACTCTTCTTCCTTGAAGCCTGAACCATGCAAGGCAGCAAGATGAGTCTAACAAGATATGAAGGCTCCCCACTGGAGAGGTGTGAAACCTGCCTCTGTCCCTCTCACACACCCCTGAGCAGGGATATCCTCCTCTTTTGGATTCTCCGGGCGTCAAGGCAGACGGGGGAACCAGAGCCCTTCCAGAGTGTGTGTTTACAAACAGAAACAGGGCCAGTGGGGTCACACTGAAAATAAAGCCACCCAAGCTTTTCCAGTGTTCATCGAAGGCGGGAGGCAATACCATTTTCCCTCTGGTCAAAATGAATTCATCATATTTCAGCTTTCATTAGCAATACAAAGAACGAAGAATAAAAATGAAAGCCCAAACTGAGTCAAGATGAGGTAACAGCAGGGGCCTGCAGTGACTCTGTGCCTGGCTGTTGAGTTGTGTGTGTATTTTTAGATAACAACTTATATTCTGCACGTGGTAATTAGGGCCCCAAGGGGGTTGTGGATTTTTTTCAAGGTTGGCAAGGGTCAGGAGGGAGCAGCTAACATTCCCACACATCTGGGGCAAACAGATACTCCAATTTCCTGTCAGCACCGCTGGTTTCTTGCGGAATTACTGGCTAAGTAAATGATTGTTATAAGACTATGAAGATTCGGTCAATCGAATTAACCCCTTTCGTCCATCGCCTCCCTCCCCCCACCCAAACGGTTCACTTCATTTGCCTAAACTCGGTGGCTTTTGAAAATGTCTTCAAGCTTGAAGGCACCAGCCTTCCTCACATTGGCCGGGTGTAACCTGAGCGGGAACCCAGGGCCCCAATTGTTTTGCTAATCAAGATTATTGCCCCATTGAGATGTGGCCGCACAGCCCGGCTGACAAAATTTGTCAGTTTCCCATGAAATAGTTCTGTCAGTTTAGCCCCCGTTGCTGGCAACTATTAACATATAAATGAAGTTTCTCCCTCCTCCGCTCCCCCTTTCTCCCCACCCCTCAGCCACTCACCCTAATGGATGCACGGAAAATATAAACACACACCCTCCCACTCCCAGCTCCCGATTAAATCAAACTAGCTTCTTTTGCTCCGGTGCCTGGAAATCCTGTGCGCCATGAAGGCTCCAAAAGAAAGGGGGCTGGGAGGAGCTGAGTTGCACAAAACTACTTTTAAGGCACGAAACTGCCAGGCCCTAGTCCCCCGCTGACGGCAACAGACAACTGGCTGGGCCGGTGACGGTACACATGGCCATCTGAATGCCAGGGCAGACCTCCAAGGCAGCCCTCAGGGACAGAGTGGCAAAGTGGAACACAGGCTTTGAAAGCGCGATCTTACTCAGGGGTCAGACACCCAAGATCTCTCGTGCTAGCTTCGCTGCCTGACAGCAGGACCAGGGCTGGGTGGCAACTCAGAGGTCCCGCACCCCCATAACTTGCTGGCCCGTCTCACACTGGATTCTGGGACTAGGGTGGGGTTGGGCTGGGGCCTGGTTTGAGCTTGACTTTACTTCTTCACCTTAAAATCAGGACTGGCTTCCCCACAGTGTGGCTTGGGTTCTTAGCTGAGCTAAAAGAAGAAAGGAAATAAAGTCCTGGTCTTCCTATTTCTTCTGGGATGGAGTTAGAACCATAGGGAGGAGATCAAAGCATATATTATTCATATATATATATATATAGTATATATAATAACATATATGTGTGTATCATCTCAAACACTGGTAAAATTGAATTCACAATGCCGAAATGAATGAATTATTTATGTACACATGTGTATATATGTGTGTATGCATATGCATATATACACATGTATATAATATCTCAAGCATTCTGGTAAAAATAAATTGTATATACATATGTAAATTCAAAACCCTATATAGTTATATATATTATGTATGTATATATATACATGTACATATGTATAATACACACATACACACACACATAAATCTTCAAGTCAACAATATTAGCCATCTGGTGCTAAATTTGTTTAGTTCTGGAAAGAAAGCTCTGCCAGGAGCCTCGTGTGGTTAGAGGAGAGCCCAAGATGCTGATACTCCGATGCATAGACTTTACAAGGTAGAGATCTACACAGAGGGACCCTTCAATCATGATTTGTTCCCGCTATCTGGGAAACAAGCAGATTATGCTTTTGTGGCTGGCGGGGACAATGCTGTGACCGAGCCTCCCTTCCCCCACCTCCAAATTGCATCAGTTTCCCAATCTTCCTGCCAGCTGGGAAAAGGTACTGGTGAGTAAATGGTCCCCAAGGAAGCCCACCAGGAAGAACCCTGAGGCTGGTAGAGCTGAACTAGTCTTTGCCTTTGATCGGGACCGGAGAATGCTTTCCCCACAAGCCAAACTGCGGAGATGCAGTGAATCTGTGGGGCTTCCCAGTCAGGAAGGCCTGGGTTGAAATGTTTTCTTTTTTTTTTTTTTTTTTTTTTTTGGGGGCGGGGGCCCCCCACTGCTGTGGCCTCTCCCGTTGCGCAGCACAGGCTCCGGACGCACAGGCTCAGCGGCCATGGCTCACGGGCCCAGCCGCTCCGCGGCATGTGGGATCTTCCCAGACCGGGGCACGAACTTGTGTCCCCTGCATCGGCAGGCGGACTCCCAACCAGTGCGCCACCAGGGAAGCCCTGAAATGTTTTCTTTAAGCCCGGGCACTTAGCTAATAGTCAAACACTGAGACTTGTTTTTGGAATGGGAAATCATTTGTAGTTTATTTGATGTGACTTTGAAATTTTTCTCCTGAGAAAGTAGGAAAGTAATCCAAAAGGTTTCACCGTTAAATCTGTAAAAATTAGTCCTTCAATAAATATAGTTTAAACATTAAAGGTTCAACATCAGGCTGCCCAGATTCCCAGTGTTACTGGACTCACTAGCTGTGTGACTTTTGGGGAGTTATTTAACCTCTCTGTTACTTAATCTCTCTGTTATTTAACCTCCTCTTCAAAATAAGAATATTAAAGCTACCTATTCATTCTTAGCTCATGAAGAATATACAAGATTATGTTTACAAAGTGCTTGGATAGTGTCTGGCATATGGTAAGTGCTATGTGTTTGTTAAATAAGGCAATGTCTAGAAAGAATTCAATAACACTCCTTGTATACATTGATTTATTGTATGATCACTTTCTGCTTATAAACAACAAGAACATTTAAATTTCTTGGTAATGACCTAAGGTTTTCTTTCAAAATATATTTATTTAAGTAAAATATGGAGTCAATTTAATGAAAGATACTAAATAAATCATAGTACAGGGAAAAGGCAGATGTGATAAAAACATAAAGATGGTAGAGAAATGACTAAAATTTAAAAAAACACTATTATAAGTGATTAGACTTGGGGCAAATTCTCAGATGTTTATCTCAAAGACAACCAAAATGTGCAAGGGGACTCTTTAGTTCTCTGTTAGCTTTGTCCCCATAACTTTGAATTTTTACATGAAACTTGGGATTAGGCTTTGTTATGGACTGAATTGTGTCCCCCAAATTCATATGTGTAGCCCTAACCCCCAAAGGGACCTTAGGAGACAGGTCCTTTAAGAAGGTGATTAAGGTTATACGAGGTCATAAAGGGTGGGACCCTAATTCAGTAAGACTGGTGCCCTTACAAGAAGAGGAAGGAACGTGTAGGAAAGGCCAAGTGAGGATACAGGGAGAAGGCAAGTACCTGAAAGCCAAAAAAAAAAAAGCCTCAAGAAAAACCAAGCCTCCGAACACCTCAATTTTGGACTCCCAGTCTCCATCCATGAAAAAATATATTTTTGTCATTTAAGCCACTCAGTCTGGTTTTTTTTATGACAGCCTGAGCAGGCTAATACAGGCTTATATGGGTGAAGGGAAGAGCTTTTTTTCAGAAAGTTCATTTTCCTATATTTAATCTGAATTCAAAAAAACCCAAAAAACAAAAAAACACAGCAAGAAATAAGTGTGTATCAGAGATAACCACACAATTTCCAGCCCTTCTCAACTATAACGACACAATTAAAAATGGTGGCTAAAATGGGGCTTCCCTGGTGGCGCAGTGGTTGAGAGTCTGCCTGCCGATGCAGGGGACACGGGTTCGTGCCCCGGTCCGAGAAGATCCCACATGCCGCGGAGCGGCTGGGCCCGTGAGCCATGGCTGCTGAACCTGCGCGTCGGAGCCTGTGCTCCACAACAGTGAGAGGCCCGCGTACTGCAAAAAAAAAAAAAAAGGCTAAAATGTATTGAGTACTAAACTGGATTGTTCACTGTCAGGGCTACACATACCATGTGAGTAATATCACTTGATTCTCACTACAGATCCAGGAGGAAAATTCTAGACGTGTGAAAACTACAGCTCGCAGAGTCTGACAATCTGCCAGCATCCCTTATGAAGAAAGTTCAGAAATTGTAGGCTGAACTCGGGTCTTTCAATCCCCATGGCATTCTGCTGGCACAATTTTCTAAATTCAAGAGACTTTCTGAGGGCTGCTTACAAGGAGTCAGGGGAGCAGCCGAACCTCCAAGGGAGGCTGCTCAAGCCCGCTGGAGGGCTGATGGGTTCTGGGAAGGGCCCCTCGCCCCCCCAGAGGACCACACTTTCATGACCTGGGTCATTTTCTAAAATAGTTTCATTTTAAAAATGAACATGGGCTCTCCTGGAAGCAGCCAACATTGGCAGAGATTAAATAATTAGCATTTCAAAGTGTTCATCTCATTTTCCCCTTTGCCAGGGTGAGAACCAATGCAGGACAAAAATGAGCTCTTCTTTTTTCCTGCCTCAGCCTGGGAGGGATCTTCCCAGAAGAAACACCACCGGCCCATTGCTGCAGCTGGCTCCCCAGAGCCGGTCCCATCTGAAGGCTGGTCCCATCCTGGTCAGGGCAGCCCCCATGACAACCCAGTGAGGGATGGCTTATGAACACCATGACTCAGCCCTTCCCAACAGACCCAGGGGGTCAACCCTGGGACATTGCTTTCGGGAATTAATGAGAGCACGATGCTGGTAATTTTGGCATTTGCAGATTACATTTAAATTTTTAGAAGTCCCTTTATGGAGCTGAAGAATAGCGCCAACACACCCATGTAATAAAGGAAGGAGATTGATCTGAGTTAACAGAGAGGCCCAGAGCTGTACCATTGGGCACAGCGGCCACTAGCTACATGTGGCTATGAACACTCACAAAGGGGCAGGGGTACATGGGCACTTTGTGATGTGCTATCACAAGTGTAATCAGCGGATTTCAAAGACTGAGTGTAAAGAAAAGTCAAATGTCTCATCACCTTGTCACTATCTTTTTATATTGATTACATATTGAAATGATTATAGTTTGGATATATTAGCTTAAATAAAGCATATGATTAAAATTAATTCCACCTGTTTATTTCTTTTTGCATTTGTGAATGTGGCTACTGTAAAGGGCTTCCTTCTCTCTAAATCTTTCTAATTCATCACCTTTTTTTTTTTTTTTTTGCGGTACGCGGGCCTCTCACTGTTGCGGCCTCTCCTGTTGCGGAGCACAGGCTCCGGACGCGCAGGCTCAGCGGCCATGGCTCACGGGCCCAGCCGCTACGCGGCACGTGGGATCTTCCCGGACCGGGGCACGGACCCGTGTCCCCTGCATCGGCAGGCGGACTCCCAGCCACTGCGCCACCAGGGAAGCCCTCATCACCTTCTTTTACCCTCCTCTGGCCCCTGTCACCATCTGAAATTCTCTGATTTAAATATTTGTTTGCTCCTAGGTTTCTGTTTCCCCTACCTGAAAGTAAGGTCCCTGAAGACGGGGCTATCTCTATCTAATCCATTGCTTTAGCTCTAGCACTCAGAGCCAGGCACCAGATAAGCGTTCAATATATATTTCTAGGTTGCATGAAGGAGGAAAGGGAGCATAAGTCGGAGGAACTCCGTGCTCTGAGCTCCTAGATTGCAGGAAATTTATCGTGATTACCTTTTTATCCCCAGGCAGACACATAGGAGGTGCCCAGTAAATGTTTAATGCATGAACAACCATTGAAACTCATTTTTTTGTAGTGTAGAAGTCTAAAATGAGCTAACTTTCTCAAACAAGGGACCATTCTGGCCTTGGCTAAATAATGTTCTTTTCTCTCTGTCTGGTCCTCTTAATGGCCTCCTTTTCACGACAAGAAAACATCCATATTTCACCAGTAAGATATGACTTTGGCAGTCCAGCTGGACGGGAGAAGAGCACGATAATACAAATCACTCTGTATATAGTAATTTTTAAAATATTTATTTATTTATTTGGTTGCACCGGGTCTTAGTTGCAGCAGGCGGGCTCCTTAGTTGCAGTTTGCCGGCTCCTTAGTTGTGGCATACGAACTCTTAGTTGCAGCATGCATGTGGGATCTAGTTCCCTGACGAGGGATCGAACCCAGGCCCCCTGCACTGTGCCACAAGGGAAGTCCCTATAGTACTTTAAATTTTGGTAGGTACTTTCATGTACTCTAGCATTTCATTTGACACTCAAAATTACTTTGTAAAGTAAGAGCAGCAGACATTAGCATCCCATTTAACAAAAGAGGAAACAAGTTTGGAGAGGTTGCCCAAGCCTCTTGGCTTGCCTGTAGTAAGCAACTGGCAGAGCTAAAATTCGGGCCCAGAACTTTCAATTCCTCCTTCAGGGCTTTTTTTTTAAGGCTCTTCTGCCTAGAATCCAATAGACCACTTTCTGACAAACATAAGAAAACAAGGTCTCTTCCATTAACCATAACTCTGTCCAAAACCCTTCAATGACTCTCTGTTACAGATAAAATCCAAACCACTTATCCCAGTATGGGAAGCTTTCTGCAATCTTTCCTTTCCAGCCTTATCTCCTGTTAGTGACCCCTTCCCCTACATACACCCATGTGCTCATATATATAAACCCTCACATCTCAACTTGCCCCGAGTGTGCCTTGTACTTTCCCACCAACTGTCATTTCCACTCCATTTGCCCCACCAGGGCTGCCTTCCCCCAAATGCATTCACATTCTTTTCTTCCAATTTCCAGCCTTGTTCATTAGCCCCTCCAGGCCACATCGCTGCTTTCCTTCTACCATTTTTCTTTTTTGCCAGTGTCTGGAAACTTAAGCCTAGTGCTCCTTATCGAGCCATTAATAGTCCAGACGACCTGCCCAGTGCCTCGTTCACAGAGCCTTCACTCACGCATACTGGGCATTTGAGGTGTTATATGCGAGCAACACGACAACTATTCACATCCTTAAGGGGGAGCTTCCAGTTTCCTACAAGATCCCACCCGTCCATGGTTAATAATAATTCAGGATGGGTATTTCACTCAAGTGTGTCCAATCAAAAGTCTCTTTAATGGCTGCCTCAGGAGATGTAACAGTGAGAAGCTGAAGACAATGAGCGAGAAAGAAGTCGCATAAGGTAGAGGCATAGGGCTTCCCTGGTGGCGCAGTGGTTGAGAGTCTGCCTGTCGATTCAGGGGACACGGGTTCGTGCCCCAGTCCAGGAAGATCCCACATGCCGCGGAGTGGCTGGGCCCGTGAGCCATGGCCGCTGAGCCCGCGCATCCGGAGCCTGTGCTCCGCAACGAGAGAGCCCACAACAGTGAGAGGCCCGCATACTGCAAAAAAGAAAAAAAAAAAAGTCTTTTGACCTCTTGTAGTCACATCCTCCCATCCCCCTCCACTGCTCTGGGTCCCAAGCAGCCACATGTCATTCTGTCCCTATGGATAAGTTTGCATTTCCTAGAGTTGTATATAAGTGAGTATATAATATGTACTCTTTTTGTCCGGCTTCTTTCACTCAGCATACCTGTTTTGAGATTCACCCAAGTTCTCACCTGCAGCAATAGTTTTATTTTTATTGTTGTTTTTAATGGCGGAGCAGTATTTCACTGAGTGGATACACAATAGCTTTATCAACACACCTATTGATGAACATTGTCGTTGTTTCCAGGTTTTTTACCTATTATAAATAAAGCTACTATGAAACTATGGAAAACAGCTTGTGTGGATCTAATTCTCTTAGGTAAATCCTAGAACTGGGATGGCTAAATCACATGGTGGGTGTACATTTAACTTTTTAAGGAACTGCAAACCATTTTCCAAAGTGGTTGTACCATTTCACATAATCAGTAACAGCATGTGAAGCTTTCAGTTGGTGAACATTCTAACCAACGCTTGGAGTCATTGATTTTTTTTAATTTTAGCCTTTCTAGTGGGTGTAATATCACACCCGCTGCAGAGTAGTGCCACATTGTGGTTATAATTTTCATTCCCTAATAACTAATGATGTTAACAATCATTTTGTGTGTTAGTTGCCATCAGTATATCTTTTCTTTGGTTAAGCGTCTGCTCAAACCTTTTATTCGTTTGTTTATTTTCTTATTACTGACTTTTGAGAGTTATTTAAAATTCTAGATGCAAGTCTTATACCTCTTCAATTTTCCAGAAGAGTTTGTGTAGAACTAGTATTATTTCTTCCTTAAATGTTTGGTAGAATTCCCCAGTGAAAGCACCTAGCCTGGAGTTGTCTCTATGGGAAGAATTTTAACTAAAAATTTATTTAACAGATATAGGACTATTTAGCTCATCTATTTCTCAGTGAATAAGTTTTGGTAGTCTGTATTTTCAAGAAATTTCTCCATTTCATCTAAGCTGTCAGATTTATTAGAATCAAGGTGTTGATAATATTTCCTTATTATCATCTCAACATCTATAGAATCAGCAGTGATGCCACTGCTAATGTTTCTGATATTGGTAATTTCTGCCTTCTCTCTTTTTCTCTGGTTAGTTAGGCTAAATATTTGTCAGTTTTACTGATCTTGCCAAATATCTAGTTTTGTTTCCACTGATTTTCTGTATTGATTTGGTTTTCTTTTTCATTTACTTATTTTCTGATCTTTATTTGTTGCCTTTATTTTTCTTGCTTTGAATTTAATTTGTTCTTCTTTTCCTGGTTTCTTATGGTAGAAACCTAGTTCTGCTCAACTAGAAATTACTTTCCACTGTCCTTTTGCCTTACCAAAGTTGTCCAAAAAAGCCTCTTATTTCCATCCCACCAGTCCTGGAAGAGTCAATTAAGTCAAAACAGCTTCGTGAATATACGTATAAACTTGGGAAAAGTCAGGAATGCCTTTCATATTCCAAATTTTTATTTATGAGACTGCTGTCCATCAGTGCATCATGCCCTGAGCCCATCACACTCCAGACGTACTTCTCCATCCAGCAAGGAGCGCTACAGGAGACAGTGCCTCTCCCTACTGCCCCCAGCCCATCTTGATATTGTTTGGCAGCCTCCTTCCTCTCTAGGTGAGCAGATACACCTCTGGTCCCACATCGTAGCCCATTCTCAACCTGTTAAATAGTGATGGATTACTGACAGCCCCTTGGCACTGTGCTCAGAGCTGTCAGGAAAGGAAGGGAGAAAGCCTCCACCCTCTGGGACCTCTCAGCCCTGGTCAAACAGGAGGGACATTTATACGTAGGTACCAACACTGCCCACATGTGTGAGAGGTTGAAGCTACTACAAATGGAAGGAGGCTGGTAAGATATGTTCTTGGGGGATGATGTCGTATGGGTACATTTCCCAGAGAAGATTACCTTAATTTGCCTTCAAAGATGCCTGGTTTTTAAAAGAAATGTCCTCTGTCTTTTCTTCCACTGTTCCATATCCTATTTTCAATATCCAAAGATCCATCTCAGGGCTTACTTCCTCCAGAATAAATAGAATGATTAAACACATACTCTCCAGGGGACTTCTCTGGTGGTCCAGTGGTTAAGACTCTGCACGTCCAATGCAGGGGGCATGGGTTCGATCCCTGGTTGGGGAACTAAGATCCCACGTGCCACGCGGCGCGGCCAGCATACTCTCCGGTGTCTGAGATTTGGGTTCAAATCTCAACTCCACTGTGACCAGCTGTGTGACTTTGGGCAAGTTCTGTAAACCCTCTGTTTCTCCGTTTCCTTCTCTCCAAAAAAGGAATAGTGTGTACCACATAGGTTCCCCGTCCTTTTGGACCATGTTACTGAATTATGGACAGCGAATGCAAGCTACTTCTAGACCTGGTACGTAAAAGCCTCCCACACAATCCTTTGCAGTCTCCTCCTCTGTTCACTGGTTAAATGGAGAACATCCTAAAACCCTAGAGGAGGAAGGGGGTCACAGAGGCAATGAGCTTTGGTCCCTGAATGACTGCATGGAACAGAGTGTCCCTCCAATTTCCAACTCAAATTGGATTTTACTTGAGCAAGAAATATATTTCTATTATGTTAAGCCTCTGAGATGTTGTTTTTTTCTCTGTTATGGCAAATTGTACTGTCTTAACTTATATAAGAGCTGATGAGAAGGGGGACAGAGAATGTTTGCTGAGGGGGTAACCAACGCCTACCACAATGACCTCCAAATAGCTCTGAGGCTAATAGCTCTGTAGTCATGTGGCACTGCTAACAAGATTCCTGGCTGTGTCATCTCAGGTTTTTTTTTGTGTGTGTGTGGTACGCGGGCCTCTCACTGCTGTGGCCTCTCCCGCTGCGGAGCACAGGCTCCGGACACGCAGGCCCAGCGGCCATGGCTCACGGACCCAGCCGCTCCGCGGCATGTGGGATCTTCCCAGACCGGGGCACGAACCCGCGTCCCCCACATCGGCAGGCGGACTCTCAACCACTGTGCCACCAGGGAAGCCCCATCTCAGGTTTTTATGCATTACAAAATACAGGACAGTTCAACTCAGAGCCTGTGTGGGTTATGTAATGTGCCTAACGCAGCACTCTGCCCAGGTGACTTATAGCATCGGCATACAAAGAATCCAGGACTTGGGACTGAGTTTTTCCAGTGCTTGGATGTCATATTCTTATCAATATGATTTTCAGCTATGTGTTAAAAAACCCATAGTATAATAAGTGGCTATAAAAATGTCAGTGTTGGCCCAGAGATAAGACGTGATAGGTGATACAGCCTGTTGCTCAAGACCCATCAGGTCAGCAGCCCCTCTTTTCAGAGCCAACCCAGAGAAGTCTTCTCCATTTCCACAGTCTCAAAGAACTGGGTTTGAAATATTCGGGGGGCGGGGGGGAGACGAGGGTGGAAGGAAGGGTTTCCTTAAAAGTTCATAAGAATGAAGTTTAAAAATGCATAAAAATTAGGTGTAGCTTGAGTTAGGATGTCTAACTAAATAGGTGGGGAGCGTAGTTTAGAGGTAGAGGGAGTCTCTGAGAGGTGGCAGTGACACAGGCCTGTTGATGTCGCTACAGGGGACAGGATAGCAGAAGAGAAAACCTGGATTTTATAATAGAAGCTTCTACATCTACACTTAACTGACTTGTCAGGTTGGTTCATCCCTTCCAAAACAGACCAGCTGACATGCCCACAGGATGCCAAGTATACAGAGCCCATAGACTCATTCCTGATACTCCTGGCACTTTGCTGCCCACCAGTTGAGCTTTGTGTTTATCACAAATTGTTGTGTAAGCTTCCCAGGCTGTTAATGTCAGTTGCATTTGTTACAATGAGGTCATTTATAGACAAACGGATGCAATGAATATATAAAAATAAAATAAAATAAAAATGTGTGGACTAAACTCCTGGTGGGTGAGAAGTATGGGAGAAGGGGAGGTGGTCTTTGGCCAGAGGGCAAGTATCAACAGACATCACGATGCTGCAGGGTAAAAATCTTGGGAAACTTTTAATAATTTGGAGAGAAATATCTAGGGTTAGGTGTTTCAAGGAGAAGTAGCAGAAGTGTGGATTGAGGATAAACGTATAAAGCCAATACGTATGAACCGGTCCTACATGTGGGGATTGTAATTCCCTTTCTTCTTTACATAGCCCAGCTCATAGCAAGTACAGTAATGACATGGGTAATGATGAAGAGAATGGGGAGGTATCACCTTTCCATGGAAGCCTTTCCTAATTACACCCTGTGGTTAAGTTTTGTCTCTTCTAGGACAAGTTGCATATCTTTATAGAGCGAACCTGACATTGTCCATTTTCTCTTTATATGGAATATGGAAGGCTGGAACAGTGCCTTACCTAGCCCCGTTTTCCCAATACTTTTCACTCTCCCTGGCATACGCTGTTCAACCACAATTTGCTGAACTGAATGCAAGGGGAATGAATTCTTAAATATGTAAAAAGAGGAGGTTACTCTTTATCAGCCCTTATCAGCTCTTCAACAATGTTCTCTTCTGATAGCATTAATATCCTGCACGTCAGCTCTTTTACCTCTCAAGATCCTGGTGTGTCCCTCCACCGGAAATGCCCTGCTTAGTAGAGAAAATGAAGACATTTCTCCACCAGCCGAGGGGATTTTCAGTGTTTCTTTGTGTGTTTTGTTCTAGGAAAGCAAAAACGCTCTCCTGACCCTGCTAGACAATTACAACAACAGATATTCTTTCAAACACCCACTTCCCCAGATTCGGATCTGTACCCATCTCCCAGGGGGTGGTATCTTCCCGGCTCCCTGATTTGAGAGCTCCTGCTCCAGTTCATCCCTGAACCCTTTTGCAACTCAAAATTCTGTGAGCCAGTTTGTTGCCGACATTTGGTCAGGAGACGAATGGGAGACAAGAAGGATTTAAAAAATATATCGGGCAGCTTTGTTCGTAAGCTGGCATTGGTGCCACTGTGTATCTGGAGAGGTCTTGTGGTCAGATTTTGATTATTTGCTAGTGTTGGCAACTGTTGAGATGTTTGATCTCATGTTGTTTCTATCATTTTTTACAGCTTCTTGTTTAACTCTTTGCTGGCAGAACGTTTTAGCTGCATATCAAGATCAGACGTGATTTAAAACAGAAATGGCAATTGTGTCTCCTTTTGACTTCAGGTTCACCTGACAGGACCTGACTCCAAGTTGTTGGACAACGTTCAACCTCCACTATGTGGATTGTAGTGGGCTGTAGTGGATTGTAGTGGGCTGTGCACGGTCGGTGTGATCTCATAAACAGGACAAAAGACTTTATTCCGTCTAAAGAAGAGAGAGAATTAAAAATCCCTACAAGGAGGACCAATGAATGCATATTGGCTTTATAAATTTATTCTCAGTGGGGGGAGGGATAAATCAGGAGCTTGGTATTAACATATTCACATTACTGTATATAAAATAGATAACCAGCAAGGACCTACTATACAGCACAGGGAACGCCTCTCAATATTCTGTGATAACCTATATGAGAAAAGAATCTGAAAAAGAATGAATACATAACATGTATAACTGAATCACTTTGCTGTACACCTGAAACTAACATCATGTTGTAAATCAACTATACTGCAATAAAATTAAAAATAAATAAATTTATTCTCCTTCAACACTTTTGATGTACTTCTCCTTGAAGATCTGATCCTACACATTTCTCTCCAGATTCTTACAAGAATCTGGAATTACAAAATTCGCAAGGTTTTTGTCATTCAACATCTGGTTGTCTGTTGCTACTGTCCTCTGGCCAAAGACCATTTCCCCTCCCCCCCATGCTCCCCACCCTCTCGGAGTTTAGTCTATGCATTTTTAAACTTTATCCTTAGGAAATTTAGAGGAAACCCTTCCTTCCACACTCCCTTCCTCCTGAAATATTTCAAACCCAGTTTTTTGAGACTGTGGAAATGGATGAAGGCATCTCTGCATTTGGCCTAAAAAAGAGGTGTCACTGACCTGACACTGTCTCGAGTCACTTTCACTGGCCCCCAGTGATCACTGTCTGCTGAAATTGTGGAATCTCCTCTCCTTGAAGCAGGGCTGAGGCTAGTGCTCACTTCTAAAGAAAAGTTTACAAATACAGCAAAAGTGATAGGATGGGGCTTCCCCGGTGGCGCAGTGGTTGAGAGTCTGCCTGCCGATGCAGGGGACGCGGGTTCGTGCCCCAGTCTGGGAAGATCCCACATGCCGTGGAGCGGCTGGGCCCGTGAGCCATGGCCGCTGAGCCTGCGCGTCCGGAGCCTGTGCTCCGCAACGGGAGAGGCCACAACAGTGAGAGGGCCGCGTACCACAAAAAAAAAAAAAAAAAAAAAATGATAGGATGTCATGTTCAAGATTAGGTTACAAAAGGATTCTGGTTATCACTTCTCTCTCCTTCTCCCTCTGGCTCTGAAGGAAGCAAGGTGCCATGTCATGAAAAGCTCTCTGGAGATCCCAAGTCCCAAGGTCAACCAACAGCGGGTGAGGACCCAGGACCTGCCACCACGGGATCTTCCTCACGTCCACTTTCGAGATGACAGTAGCCCTGGCTGATTCCTTGATTTCATGCTTGCCTGAGTCAGAGGTACTTAGCGAAACCACGCCAGATTCTTGACTGCCCCACCCCTGCAAATTTGTAAGACTATAAATCTGTGTTGTTTGAAGCCAGTACATTTTGGTAATTCGTTACGCAGCGATAGATCACTAATACAGACTCCTAACAAATATGGCAAGGAAGAAACTGACAATAAGAACCTGTATGAACCTCACTCAAGCTTATATCCGTTGGGATCAATTAGACAATTTGGGATCCTAATAAAATTCTCAAATCCTTACCTTCAGAAGGGAAGAGTGAGGGTCCTTGTGTCCTCTCTCCCCTTGTTCCCTTTCCGGGCACCCAGAGTAGCCCCTTCGCAGTGGTGGTGGTCCAGATGCTCCTCCCAGAAGAAGGTCTGTGAGAGCACTACATAGAGATGGGGCTACCTCTGGGTTTTTCCTTTATACTTCTCATTTTATTGCTGGAAACATTTTCTTTTTCACATTAAAATATTGCGAATTTTTCCCCCAACTGTGTGTTTAAAACCTCCCCAACTTTCTCCTCCAGAGATTTTCATCCCTTTTCTTTTAGTAAATGTTTTCCTCCCTGAAGTGGTCCACTCCAGGGACAAGGAGATGTCAGGGCTTCTTGCAATTCTAGGGGGCTTTCCCCATCCACACCTTCCCGCACGTGACTGTGTGACCATCTGGAACAAAAGTCAAATGGCGAAAATCTTCATTAACAGTAATTGACAGTGCTTGGACCTGGGTTGAACTGAGTACTAATTTTAAATCTTGTCTGGAAGAAGAATTGGATAGGCAAATAATATAAATGAGTAGATTTTCTATTTTCAGGAAAATAATTCTGGAATTGATCATGATTAACACAGAACTGGCTCTCATACTGGTACCCGGAACACACCCAGCACCCAGGACTCAGCTTGGCACAGATCAGGGATTGAACTAGTATTTGTTGAATAAATGAAAGACTAGAACTTATATGGATTGCCCCTTCTTCAAGGAATCAGAACATGAAAAACCTTTTGGTTCTGAAATGGCATGAAAAGTCATAGATACTTTAAAGAAATGTTCAGAAGTAGCATTAAGGAAAAATTTCCAGTGATAGAATATTTACTATGTCAACATTATTGTAGTCGACGGTTATTAATGTTTATTTATTAGGCAAAACAAAAACCCCTCTGTAAAACATGTTGTTGAAAAGGATAGAAATAACTTTTATTGAGTCCTACTATATGTCATTAGCTTATTTCCCTCCTACTAGAAAGATTACTACTAGACATGTTTTTGTCTATTTAGTTGGTCATTTCTGTCCCCCCATCACATACACACCATACTGAACGTAACCCCCAAAAGGGTGGCAATGGAATCAGTTCTATTCAGCACTTTTCTACAGCCCTGGAGTACAGACCTGTCACATTGCAGGCCTGCAAACAAATATATACATATGTTTAAACATATAAGTATTTGTTGAATGACTGAATTAATAGCTCATTGACTGCAAATTGATTAGAGCCTGTTTTCACTTAATGCAAAGAATTTAAAGACCAGGTCCTCAAGGCAAGAACTTTTCAAATACTCCTCCACCCCTAACCATTCCTCAACCCTTTTCTTTATTAAGAACAAAATACTTAATCCTCTGTGGGGTTCCCAGTTTTGTGGGACTTCCCTCTTCCCAGCACAGGGAGGTTGCCTGGGAAGTAAGGCCCCCAATTCAGCCTAAGGCTAGACGGATGGTTTCAAGGGGACGGAGGGAAGGGGTTGATGCAGGGCCCATTCAGTGCCTCCAATTGGGGCCCACAGCACGTGCTTTCCTAGAGACCCCATACCTCCTGGATGTTAGACTCTGCGCCAGTTAATAAATGAGATCTGACAAGACTTTAATCTGAAATGGCATTTCCCTCTAAGGCTCCTCTCAGTCTTAACTAGAGCCACAGATAACAGGAGAAAAATAGAAGGAAATATTGTGAAACCGGGGAGACTGCTCTTGTTAACAGCTCAGAGGGGAAAAAAAATTTCTTTTTGGCATTCATCTCAAATTACCTAAGACTTCAGATTTAAGCTCAATTTGCTGCAAGAATTGTATCCAAATCTGGGATAACTCCATTCCTTTTATTCGAGTTCAGTTTTTCTCCTTCTGGTTTTTATTTTTAGCAGTGCTTCAATTATTTTAAGATGCTAATAATCATCAGACTTTTTTTTGGTTCTGAATTTAGGGAGAACGAGGCCAACAGTTCTCTTTTTCAAAGTCTTCAAGAACCCAAACTTTCACAGTCCCACATTCTGCTCCCAAGACATTAACTTTAATTAAGCTAATCAAACCCATGCACAGTCATAAGAATAAAAAGTACTAAAGAACAAGACAACTGTATGAGAAACAGATATTATACAATGAAAATAAAACGAATTCTCCAGACTTTTTAAACTACTGTTCCATGAAATACACTTATTTTTTTAGTGAGCTTTGATCTTTTTTTCATTTCAGAGACCAAGATGTTGTCATTAGAGGAATGAATTACTTCCTTTAGGTTGACCTCATTCATATTCTATAGTAAAAGCCAATCCGATTACAACTGCAATTGAACGTAATCCAATTACAAGTTTTATTCCAAAATATAACGTGATCCTCTGAACTTGAGAACCAACTGGATTCCACAGTCGGTGAGAAAGGCAGAAATTCCCATTTGCGTGAATCAGAAAAGACTACTTACAGGCAGATTTGGAGGAACTGCGTCCTGAGAGTTAGAAAAATGGAAAGACCAGCCCACAGCATCCTCACACCAAAAACCTCATTCAGGTGTCTTCCTGGACTAGGCAGACAAGTCCTGGCCTTGGACCATCCCCCGAATACCCTTCATTAATCTATTTGCTTTTACTTCCCACCCCTCTCAACTGCATTGTTTTATGTCTTCACTTTCATGGGAGCTTCCTGGCTTTTCCACCCACCTCTTCTTTTTGCTCCCCCACCTGTGGTCATGTCTTTTGAGCTTCTCTCAAGGCTAGTTTTAGACTGGACACCCTCCACCCACATAGATGCCCTTTGTCCCACTGGGAAAAGATTGACATTCAGCTTGGCCAAGGGTTCCTACAGTTGATTCTTCCTGAGTCTCTCATTGGTTCATGAGAAAACAGATCATTTTATTTTCTTGGTTTACCATCTAGGAATGCTGTAGAGTTAAAATAAAGTGTTTTATAAAACAAAATCTATAAAGGGCCTTATGCAAGAATGACTAATACTGCAGTGTCTTATTCTGGAAGAACTCCAAGGAGAGGCGGTGATGAGGAATCTAAGTGGCTAGAACCCCCTGGAATTGTGCAGTGTACAACTCTATGCAGTGGCCCTCATGTCAGACAAACGTGTTGTCCTTACAGATATGTTTGGGAGAATAAGGCATAAGGACTGAAGGGGGAATAAGAACAGAAGAAAGCAAAAATAAGGAAAAAAAGATGGGAAAATGACAGAGAAAAGAGACTGGTGATGTGGAATGATGCCCATAAACGTGTGTGTGTGTGTGTGTGTGTGTGTGTGTGTGTGTGTATCCATAGAAAAAGATCTAGGAGGATATGTACATTCTCTTAATAAGTGCTACATCTGGATTGTGGGATGGGGTATGATTTTGAGTTTTAAAGGCAACCTTTATAGTTTTCAAAAATCAATAATAAAAGAAGATGCAAAGGATGTGAGAAGAGTGCACTAAATCCTGGTTAGGGAGGGGGTTGATAGAGAGAAGACACACAGCTGTAGACTTTAATATCATACTTTGACCCATCATCCGTTATCATCCACACTTATATATGCAAGAGACAAGGGTTAGTGACAAGGGGGAGAAACCAGGGGGAATCAATAAAGTCAAGCTCGGGGAATGCTGCCCACTAATACTGTCAAGTTAGCTCCTCTTGCCTCTCCTGGCTTTCAGGATTCATGTTGAAGTGATGGCTGAAGCCAGGCAGTAAGTAGCATCACCAAGGGAGTCAATATAGATGAAAGAGAAGACCACAGTGGGTATACGCTCGTAAATACCCTCTTTGGAGCACACAGGGGAAGATAAAAGTTCGTATGAGAATGAAAGTCATCCAAGAAGAAGGAAAAGCATTGTTAGAACTGTGTTGTGGATACCAAGGGACCGAAGAAAGAGTTGGTATTACTACAAAGGACTATTAGGGGCGCAAATGAAAGAAACGCAACTCAAATTGGCTTAACTCAAATTTGCTCCAATAACCAAAATGTCTGGGGATGTCTTAACTCCACTCCATCCAACACATCTTGCCTGTACGGTATCTGGGCACCATTCAATCCTTTGGTGGTACTCACATCTCAAGTACTTTTAATGTGTGTGTGTGTATGTGTATATATATATATATATATATATATACACACACACACACACAAACACATATATATACACACACATATATATACACACCCACATTTTATGTCATGAACTCTTTTACTGCATATTACAGTTTCATGCTTATTATTGAGGCACTTGGAACAGGAAAGCTAGAGACCAATTTTACCAAATATTGTAATTTCTCACCTTTCAGAAGCAATAGGTTTGTAGTGATGACTGTAGGAAACATCTTACTGAGTGTAACTCATTCCTGAACAGTTACTAATAACATTGCCTTGCAAATATGAAGAACATAGTACTTTTTCAAAGTGCTTTCTCATCTATCATGTTGCTTTGCCCTTGGAGCAACCCTGAAAGACAGGCTGCGTGATCTCATGCCCATTTGAGAGATATCGTAACTGAGGTCCTCCCCAAGGTTGTAGCTAATCAGAGGCAGAACTGAAGCAAGAATCCAAGATTCTGAACTTAGATCTAGGTGGTATGGTTTAATGGTTAAGAGCACAGACTCTGAGCCAAACTGTTTAGGTTTAATTCCAACTTCATCAGCCATTGGTTATATGCTCATAAGCACGTCATTTAGCTGCTTTGTCATTCAGTTTCCTCACTGGTAAAATGAGATGTTGTAGATTGAATGACGTCCCCCCAAAAGATATGTTCAGGTTCCAACCTCAGGTACCTGTGAATGGGATCTTATTTGGAAGTAGATGTAATCAAGCTAAAATGGGGTTATTCTGCACTAGGGTGGACCTGATGACTGATGTCTTTACAGGAAGAGGTAATGTTGAATGCAGACATGTAGAGAGGAGAATGCCACAGACAGAGAAGGCCATGTGATGCCGGACACAGAGAAGACAGAGATGCAGCTGGAAGCCAGGACATGCCAAGGATCACTGGCAACCACCAGAAATTAGAAAAAGGCAAAGAAGATTTTCAGAGCGAGTGTGGCCCAGCCCCTTAATTTCTGACTTCTAGCTTCCAGAACTGTGAGAGAATACATTTCTATTGTTTTCACCCAGTTTGTGGTAATTCATTATGGCAGCCCTAGGAAACAGATACCTGGGATAATCACATTTCCTGCCTTTGGTAGATTGTATTATTGTTCAATACTTTTGTTCTTCCCTATGGGAAGATGGATACACCCTCATCTAGTTGATGTCATGTTTGACCATATCACTTGCTTTGGCTGGGGAAACGTTGGTGGGAATGAGATGTACCACTTCCAAGCGGAAGCTCTTAGAGCCTCGTGGGGATCTGCCATCTTATCTTTTTCCTCTCCCAGGGACACACAATTCTCAGATAGGGACCACTCCTCCAGCCGAGGGACCCAAATGAAAATAACATGTAACATAGTTGGGGAAATACTGAAATAAGCAGTAATGCAAGCAAAAAACAAATCTCTGCTGTCACAATCCTCTAACATTCGGGGCTGTTTGCTACAGAAGTATAATTTAGCCTAAGGTGACGATAGGCTACATCATACAATGTTTGAGGACTCAGTTTCATGGTGCTTGTAAAGTGTAGTCCTGGGCATATATATTACTAATATTATTTAAACACTATTACTGTTTTCTTAACTCAAAGCGCAAATTATAATAATTGAGTGTCAATTATGTGCCTAGATAAGTGTTTGGTTCAGAGATGGGTATGTGACCCGAATTAGATAAATACAAATCCTTCCTTGGACCTTTGCATGTTCTCTTTGGAGGAAGCTGCTTTCTTTTATCTGGGCTTCCAGCTACAAGAGTGACATATGCCTGGCACCTTACCTTTTCCACGGTAAGGAGAGAGTCCAGCTGAAAATGAAGTCAACACAGAGAAAAGATGCTAGAGTTAGAGAGAGGAAGAAAAAGCAGTCGTATGGACATCATGTAAGCCTCTAAGATCCAGCTATGCTTAATCAGATGCACCCTTAGATTTCCCAGTTACATGAGCCAATCCTTGGCCACTTTTCTTAAGCTGCTTTGAGTCGGGCTTCTGTTAATAGATTCTTGATGCCCGGGGAAGTGTCCTAACCTCCTGCTACCAGATGGATGCTACTCAAGGGTAAAGCTTTGCCTCACTTATCGGTGTAATTCTTGTAGCTCTCAGCTGAATGGCGCGTATGGGTGTCCACTCGAAGTATGTTTGGGAATTTAAGCATACGATAGGCCCTTAAGAGGAATGTTGGTCTCTGTATCCACATAATCCACAGAGGAAGTTGTGATTTATGCTACAAAACTATCCTCAGAAGATCACAAATAATGTGTATTCCGAAAAGTATTATTTGAAAAAATCTGAACACTTGAGGAGAAGGAAAGTTAGAAATTAAAAGCAGTAATTTATCATATACGAAGCCATTCCAGAGAATCTGTTCAACCTTTCTGAATCTCTGTTTCTTCATCTGTAACATGGGATAATATTAAAAACTTTCTTTTCTTCCTTGGAACCCAATGAGATAATACATGCAAAAACAGGCTACAGAGTTTTACAGCAAAGAGTAGACATTGTCATCACACATTCATAGCTAGAAACACGCTATGTAGACTGAACAAGTTCTACTGGACACTCTTGGGACAAAGAATTGGGATAATGGGGTGATCCCCTTTGAGACTTGAAGGCTTTTTTACTGGTATAAGTGAAGTGACCCAATTTATCACAGCAAACAGCCACATTGAAGTTACATTAACCCCAAGAGGAGAATGACTAAAATCAAGATAAAATATGGATTTTTTTTTTTTTTTTGGCTGCTTTGGGTCTTCATTGCTGCGCCCGGGCTTTCTCTAGTTGCGGCAAGTGGGGCCTACTCTTCGTTTTGTATTACGCGGGCTTCTCATTGCAGTGGCTTCTCTTGTTGCGGAGCACGAGCTCTTGACGCGCGGGCTTCAGTAGTTGTGGCATGTGGGCTCAATAGTTGTGGCTCGCGGGCTCTAGAGTGCAGGCTTCAGTAGCTGTGGCGTGTGGGCTTAGTTGCTCCACGGCATGTGGAATCCTCCTGGACCAGGGCTCGAACCTGTGTCCCCTGCATTGGCAGGTGGATTCTTAACCACTGCGCCACCAGGGAAGCCCCAAAAATATGAATTTTGAGCCTGATTCCTAGAAATCACAGAAGACCACCAGTGAGACTGACAACAAGTTATCAAACTCAGCAAGACTTGGAAGCCAAAAATATAAAAGCTAACACACTGGCTGATGCTGCCTACAACCAAGGAGGACAAATAAAGACACAGCAGGCGAGAGGACAGGACAACGGCCAACCTTCCCAGGTATGGAGGCTCATGAGAGCAATCTGCAACACTGGGCTTTTTTTTTTTCCCAGTGGAAAATATGCTTTTTCTCTCACTGCTCGTTCTCCTGACTTGCTTTCCTGTGGTCCATTTCCATACAACACCCATGGAGATCTTTTCAAAAAAGTAAAACAAAATTTCTGCATTGGTTAAAACTTCCAAGGGTTTCCTATCACAATGAGAACATCCCAATTCCTTACCGTGGTCTAGAAATCTCCCAGTGAACTAGCCTGTGTCCCATTGCAGGTCTTTCTCTGCCTAACCAGGCGGTCACACCAGCCTCTTCCAACACAGCAGGCTCATCTTCACCTCCAGACCCTTGTGCTCGCTATTCCCTCTGCCTGGGATGCTCTTAATCATGCCTCTGCATTGCTCGTTTCTTCCTTAGATTTCTCTCTCAGATTCGTGCCACCTTCTGAAAGGTCTTCTCTGACCGCCTGATGTAACACTGCTCATTCCCCCACATTACTCTCTCCTATTTCTAATTCTCATCGCCTGAAGTCATGGCTTTAATTTGTTATGTGGATATTTACACATGTATCTACATATAGGTACACACATACAGATATGTACACATACAAACACATATGTCCTATATACGTAAATGTATATATGTGTATTTTTGGCCCAAACTAAATATTAAGTTTTGTGAACGTTGGGCCTCTATTCTTGTCTTGTTCACCCCTGTGTCCCCAGTGCCTGGAATAGTGCCTGACTCATAGTAGTTCTCAATATATTCTTATTAAATGAGAGAGCAAATCACTCCCAGCAGCCCCTGCTCTTACCTGATTTCTGCATTTGCTGACCTTGCATCCCCCCCTCCTCCCGGTTCCTGTAATAGAGTATTGACAAATTCCAGGGCTGAAATGACCCTGAAAAGTCCATTCTCCCGCCTGTAGACAAGACTATGCCTGAGCCATTTCTGATCGATAGTGCCCCTCCCCCATTTAAATGCCTGTTCACAGATAACCCGAGTGGTACATGACCGGCAGAGAGGAAGTTTCATTCTGTATTTAGTATTTCTCTGCTTTGCAGAGTAGAAAGGAGAAGAAAGTCCTGATATATGTCAAGTGTAACAAGTAGTTTTCAAGTCCAGATTACTGGTGTCTGCCTGGAGTGATGTGTTGAATTTTAGGGCCGTGTTGTGAGCTCTTTTTTAAAAAAAAATCAATCTTGGGATTGATTAGCAGGGTCTGCATGGGCAGAGGATAGTGGGATGATGGTTCTATGGATTTGCAGTTCCTAAAACACAGTTTCCTCTAGACATCTACACCATCCTGCCTGCTTTTGGTGATGTCACCAAAAGATTGTGGGTAAAAGAGCTGGGTCACTACTTTCCTATACCTCATAATGAAATACTTTAACTACCTCTTATTTTCCTTAATAATCTATAAAAGCACTAGGTCCCATTACCTCCCCAAATGGGAAGTTTCAAGCCAAATCTATAAGTAAAGAATATCTCACAAGCAAGAAAGAAAAACAGGGCAAGACAAGAGACAAATGAATTCCCCCTACATAAACATGATATTCTAAGTTGAAAGACTAGATCCTAGGTCTCCAAGGATGTGTCT
Organism: Aethalodelphis obliquidens; assembly: GCF_003676395.1. NCBI lineage: Eukaryota > Metazoa > Chordata > Mammalia > Artiodactyla > Delphinidae > Aethalodelphis > Aethalodelphis obliquidens. Next base: position 4,789,895 of record NW_020838019.1, on the reverse strand, counting down.
AAAGATTGAAGCCTTCATCTGTAGGTTGGTCTGTCTTTTCCTGGACTCATATTTCTAACCTCCTCCTATACATATCAACCTGGATGTTGCTTGGGCAACTCAGACTCAACACGTCCAAAACAAAACGCGATCTTATGATTTGCTTCCACACACTCAAATGCTGCTTTGCTTCTCGTCTTCTCTAGTCATTCAGTAGATATATCTTCAGCACCTTTTTATGTGCCACGTACCATTCTAGGCACTGGGCCACAGAGGATTTAGAGAAATGATGGACAAGATTACCAGATTATACAACTGTAAGGGCCACAAATTATGTGTGTTCTTTGTAAATAATGCTGCTGGAGTTGTGAAACATGGTGGCCTTCTCATGGAACTCAACTTCTGGAAAGGAAGATAGGAAAGAAATGTGTATACAATAAATAGAAAAAACCCTTTTCAGATAGTGATAAGTCTTATGCAGAAAATAAAGCGGTAGAGTAGAGAGTGGGTAGCATTGGGCCACATTTGATGGGAGCACTAGGGAAGGGAAAACATCATTGAGGAAATGACATGAATGGAGATCCAAACCAGGCACCAAGTCAGCCATGTGAAGATTGGGGCAGAGCATTTCATGCAGAGACGTAAGTACAATATTCAGAAGGTGGCAACAAGCCTGGGTGTTTGAGACCCACAATGGGGAGCCCTTAGGTTAGAGAGAATGAGTAAGGAGAGAGTGGCAGGAGATGAGACCTGAAAGCAGGACCACATCAGGGTGGAATCTGCAGGTCACAGCGAGGAATTCAGCTTCTGTTCTAGGCCTATGGGAAGCCATCAGAGATCTTGGGTAGGGAGTTGCAAGATCATTGTCTTAGCTGGCATCCCCCATTCACCCAGTCGCCCAACCTAGAAATTTAGGTTTCTCTCTTCCATCTGGGGGTCAACAAGCCTTGTTTATTGTCTCCCTTAAATGCCTCTCAAATTGCCCCCTTTCATTTCATCCCCATGGCCTAGTCCTTTCTTATTTAAACTTTCCCAGGAGGCCTCCTAGGGGGCCTCACTGCCTAGACTCTCTCAGAACTCTCTGACTTTGATATGGCCACCCAAAGTAAAGTTCCCTGTCTAGAAATCTTGGCTTAGTCTCTGCGGCCCTTTGGTTAGGGTTCAAGTCCGAGCATCACTCCGACCTTCTTAACACCCTCCTATCTCTAACACACCTCATACTTTTAGGCTCACTGAACTCATTGCTTTACAGGGCACATTCTTTATGTGCCCATATTTATGTACGCTCTTCCAATTCCCTGGAATGCCATTCTCATTTGGCCAATGCCAATCAGTGCTTTAAGATCCACCTCAAAAGCCACCTCTTCTGAGAAGGTTTCCCTGACTTCATCACGTAAAGTCCTGTGTCAGATTCTAGGACATTTCTCCCATAGCTTTTGCCAAGTTGGGTTCAGAGTTCTCTAGGCACAGGACCAACGCCCTCAATCTTGGAAGCTCCTGAGAGAAGAGATCATAGCGTGTGTCTCTAAGAATGTCAGGGCCAACCAGGTGCCCAAGAAATACTGAACTTTAGAGAGAGGCTTTCCATGACCCACAGAGACCCCTACAGAGAGGAAGGAGGACATGTGCCATTTTCTAAGGCATCTTGAAGGACCATCCTTGGGTACAGCAGCCAGCAGCCACAGCACTTCAAATGCTGGCATCTAAGCTTTTCAACTGCCAATTTGGAATCCAGGCAAGGAAGAGATGCTATCTCTCTTTCCTGGCATCCCTGGAACCAATCAAGTTAAATCGGCCTGCAACAGCAACACAAAGACTAGATAATTTGTAACTGGTCATCAGAGCACTTGTCAAGTCAAGCTAATGCCGAGGTTACTTTAATAACACACATCCGTGTGGACAGATACAAGCAGCACAAAGACTGACACGTCTGACTGCTCCCATGATCAGAAAAATAATAATAATAATAATAATGACCAAATATATGATCTGACCCAGGAAGGGCCCCAAATAGATATTCAAGAAGAATCTAAACAAAGTAGGCAGTGGAGTTAAGAATATTAATCTACACTCTCAAATTTCTGCCTTTTTCCTTTTATATAACCCACAAAACACCATCTAGAACTGAATGAATGCTTATTGGCAAATAATGATTATTTAGATTATAACAATTGTCATTATTTACTCAGTAAGAGTCTGGGCAGAATGAAAAAAATGAAAATATGATACCTGGACTCAACATGCTTAGATCTAATAAAGCAGGAGAGAGATGATACAGAGTTTATTGTCTGAAGAGATGGTCCTGGAGAGGAGCTAGCCAACAGCTCTGCTTGTTTGGAGATGGGGAAACTGAGGCCCAGATTGAGGAAGAGACTGGCTTATGGGTACTCAGCTTGTTGTTCCAAGATTAGAACATGTGCACACAGGTAACACCAATACAAGGTGAACTAGGCAAAGAGCCAGCAGGCAGATTTGGAGAAGCAGCATGAGAACAAGGCCCAGAAGATGGAGATATTTATTTCATCTGGAGTCCAGAATAGGCTGCTGGGAGAGAAATCATGTGAACAGGGCCTTGGGGTGGACAGGAGTCTGACAAATTTGGAGGAAGGATACTCCAGGGTAGAGGGACAGGTGGATTAGAGAACAGGAGAAGCAGAGAGAAGGATGGTTCTGAGACTCCCAGGAATGTGCTCTGTGTGTGATCTGGCCAGATGAGCGAATGCAGGGAGGGAGGCACACTGCAGTTTCCCAGCCTGCCAAAACGGACCTTCACCCTCACCACCATCACCTCCCACTTGGACTTTGTAATTATCTCCACTTTGGGTCCTTATAGTATATTCCTCACCTTCCAGTCAGTGTAATCTTTTAAAAATATAAATTAGATCCCACCATGTTCCTGAATAAAATTCCCAGTTGTTTCCCACTTTACTTAGAATAACACCCTAATTCCATCTCATTGTAATATCTCTGAGCCTGGAATCTTTTGTACAAATGGCTCCTTACTCATTACATTCCAGCCCCTCTAAACCTCCTCTCTCCTCCTCAGATATGCAAAGCTTCTTCTTATCTTAGGGCCTTTGTACTCACTGTTTCCTCTACATAGAAATCTTACCTGCAGATCTTCCCTTGGCTGATTTCTTCTGAGTTCAGAATGTCACCTGTTCAATAAAACCACTTCCTCATTCTGTATCTCTGACTTCTCCTTTCCCAGATCCCAGTACCCCTTGAACAACATCCCTCTGTTCTGTTTTCTTCTTGGAACTTATCAAGCTGTAGTTTGACTATATTGACTACTTCAATAGGATGAATTATTCAGTAAGAGCTGCTGGGGACATTGAAAATCCACAAGGAATTAAAATCAGATCCCTACCTCACACCATACATCAAAATTAATTCCAGGTAAATCAGTCACCTACAGGTAAAAGGCAAAATTTTAAGCCTTTTAAAGAAAATGTAGGAAAAATTTTTCAGGAATGCTGGATGGGGAGAATTTTCTTGTGAAAGATCAAAATAATGATAGTAGTAATCATCATCATCATCACAAGCACAGAACATTAACAAACATGACTACATTGAAGTTAGGAACTTCTTTTCATCAAGAAGATGGCAGAATAGAAGGATGTGCGCTCACTCCCTCTTGCAAGAGCACCAGAATCACCACTAACTGCTGAACAACCATCGACAGGAAGACACTGGAACTCACCAAAAAAGATACTCCACATCCAAAGACAAAGGAGAAGCCACAATGAGATGGTAGGAGGGGCGCAATCACAATAAAATCAAATCCCATAACCACTGGGTGGGTGATTCACAAACTGGGGAACAATTATATCTCCGAAGTCCACCCACTGGAGTGAAGGTTCTGAGCCCCATTTCAGGCTTCCCAACTTGGGGCTCTGGCAATGGGAGGGGGAATTCCCAGAGAATCAGACTTTGAAGGCTAGTGGAATTTGATTGCAGGACTTTGACAGGATTGGGGGAAACAGAGACTCCACTCTTGGAGGGCACACGCAAAGTAGTGTGTGCATCAGGACTTGGTGGAAGGAGCAGTGACCCCATAGGAGACTGAACCAGACCTACCTGCTAGTGTTGGAGGGTCTCCTGCAGAGGCGGGGTGTGGCTGTGGCTCACCACAGGGACAAGGACACTGACAGCAGAAGTTCTGGGAAGTACTCCTTGGCATGAGCCTTCCTGGAGTCTGCCATGAGCCCCACCAAAGATCCTGCAGCCTCCAGTGCTGGATCACCTCAGGGCAAACAACCAAGAGGGAGGGAACTCAGCCTCACCCATCAGCAGACAAACAGATTAAAGTTTTACTGAGCTCTGCCCACCAGAGCAACACCCAGCTCTACCCACCACCAGTCCCTCCCATCAGGAAGCTTGCACAAGCCTCTTAGATATATAGATATCCACCAGACAGCAGAAGCAAGAAGAATGACAATCCTACAGCCTGTGGAATGAAAACCACATTCACAGAAAGATAGACAAAATGAAAAGGCAGAGGACTATGTACCAGATGAAGGAACAAGATAAAACCCCAGAAAAACAACTAAATGAAGTGGAGATAGGCAACCTTCCAGAAATAGAATTCAGAAAAATGATAGTGAAGATGATCCAGGACCTCAGAAAAAGAATGGAGGCAAAGATCAAGAAGATGCAAGAAAGGTTTAACAAAGACCTAGAAGAATTAAAGAACAAACACTTAGAAGAATTAAAGAACAAACAGAGATGAACAATATAATAATCGAAATGAAAAATATGCTAGAAGGAATCAATAGCAGAATAACTGAGGCAGAAGAACGGATAAGTGACCTGGAATACAGATGGTGGAATTCACTGCTGCAGAACAGAATAAAGAAAAAAGAATGAAAAGAAATGAAAACAGCCTAAGAGACCTCTGGGACATCATTAAACGCACCAACATTTGCATTATAGGGGTCTCAGAAGGAGAAGAGAGAGAGAAATGACCTGAGAAAATATTTGAAGAGATTACAGTTGAAAAATTCCCTAACATGGGAAAGGAAATACCCACCCAAGTGGAAGCGCAGAGAGTCCCAGGCAGGATAAACCTAGAGAGAAACACTCCGAGACGCATAGTAATCAAATTGACAAAAATTAAAGACAAAGAAAAATTATTGAAAGCAACAAAGGAATAACAACAAATTATCATACAAAGGAACTCCTGTAAGGTTAACAGCTGATCTCTCAGCAGAAACTCTACAAGCCAGAAGGGAGTGGCATGATATATCTAAACTCATGAAAGGGAAGAACGTATAACCAAGATTACCCTACAGGTCAAGGATCTCATTCAGATTCAGCAGAGTAATCAAAAGCTTTATAGACAAGCAAAAGCTAAGAGAATTCAGCACCACCAAACCAGCTCTACAACAAATGCTAAAGGATCTTCTCTAAGTGGGAAACAAAAGAACCTACAAAAGAAAAGAACCTACAAAAACAAACCCAAAACTATTAAGAAAATGGTAATAGGAGCATACATATCAATAATTTTCTTAAATGTGAATGGATTAAATGCTCCAACCAAAAGACACAGTCTCACTGAATGGATACAAAAACAAGACCCATATGTATGCTGTCTACAAGAGACCCCCTTCATACCTAGGGACACATACAGACTGAAAGTGAGGGGATGGAAAAAGACATTCCATGCAAATGGAAATCAAAAGAAAAGTGGAGGAGCAATACTTGTACCAGATAAAATAGAATTTAAAATAAAGAATGTTACAAGAGACAAGGAAGGACACTACATAATGATCAAAGAATCAATCCAAGAAGAAGATATAACAATTATAAATATATATGCACCCAATATAGGAACACCTCAATACATGAGGCAAATGCTAACAGCTATAAAACAGGATATCAAGAGTAACACAATAATACTGGGGGACTTTAACTCCTCACTTACACCAATGGACAGATCATCCAGAAAGAAAATTAATAAGGAAACACAAGTTTTAAATGACACAATAGACCAGATAGATTTAATAGATATTTGTAGGACATTCCATCCAAAAACAGTAGATTACACTTTCTTCTCAAGAGCACATGGAACATTCTCCAGGATAGATTACACGTTGGGTCACAAATCAAGCCTCGGTAAATTTAAGACAATTGAAATCATATCAAGCATCTTTTCTGAACACAATGCTATGAGATTAGAAATCAATTACAGGGAAAAAAAAGTAAAAAACACAAACACATGGAGGCTAAAGAATACGTTACTAAATAACTAAGAGATCACTGAAGAAATCAAAAAGGAAATAAAAAAATACCTAGAGACAAATGACAACAAAAACATGATGATCCAAAACCTATGTGATGCAGCAAAAGCAGTTCTAAGAGGGAAGTTTATAGCAATACAATCCTACCTCAAGAAACAAGAAAAATCTCAAATAAACAATCTAACCTTACACCTAAAGGAACTAGAGAAAGAAGAACAAACAAAACCCAAAGTTAGTAGAAGGAAAGAAATCATAAAGATCAGAGCAGAAATAAATGAAATAGAAACAAAGAAAACAGTGGCAAAGATCAATAAAGCTAAAAGCTGGTTCTTTGAGAAGATAAACAAAATTGAAACCAAGAAAAAGAGGGAAAGGACTCAAATCAATAAAATTAAAAATGAAAAAGGAGAAGTTACAATGGACACTGCAGAAATACAAAGCATCATAAGAGACTACTACAAGAAACTCTATGCCAATAAAATGGACAACCTGGAAGAAATGGACAAATTCTTAGAAAAGTATAAGCTTCCAAGACCGAACCAGGAAGAAATAGAAAATATGAACAGACCAATCACAAGCACTGAAATTGAAACTGTGCTTAAAAATCTTAAAACAAAGATTAAAGATCTTCCAACTGTGATAAAAAATCTTCCAACAAACAGAAGCCCAGGACCAGATGGCTTTACAGGTGAATTCTATCAAACATTTAGTAAAGAGCTAACACTCATCCTTTTCAAACTTTTCCAAAATATTGCAGAGGAAGGAACACTCCCACACGCATTCTTTGAGACCACCATCACCCTGATACCAAAACCAGACCAAGATACTACAAAAAAAGAAAATTACAGACCAATATTACCACAAACTGGAACAATACATTTTCCAGACAATCAATAATCAATCAATAAAACTTAAGTATTTAGAATATTTAAAGAATTCTTGAAAATTAAGGAGAATAAGAAAAACAACTCAATAGAAAATAAGCAAAAGACATGAATAGGAACTTCACAGAGGAGGAAACATAAATGGCCAACAAAGAGTGGACCTCATGCTTAACCTTAGTTGTAAACAGGGAAAGAGAAATTAAACCATAGTGAAACCCTTTTTATACCTACTAGATTGGCCAAATATTAATAATATTAATAAAATCAACTTTCAATGAGGATGTGAGGTGGTGGAAACTCAACCAGCAATTTGAGAATATAAGTAAAAAAACACAAACAAACAGAAATAATCAGAAAAACAATCTGGCAGCTTTTTATAAAATTAGAAAGTTACGCCCGGTAAGACCTAAAATTTTGACTCTTTGTCTCTACCTAGAGAAACACATGCATGTAAATTCCAGAGGCATGTCTGAATATTTGTAACAGTTTTGTTTAAAATTGCTCCAACAGGAAAATCCTAAATGCCCATACGCAGAATAATGGATATATAAATGATGGAATACACGTAAATAAAATACTACATAGCAGCAAGAACGAAGAAGCTACAGCTACATGCATCAATGAGGATGAAATCCAGAAGATGAAATGGAATAAAAAAACAATTGCAGAAGACATACAAAATAATCCTACTTCTATAAAATACATAGAGGAGTCAAACTAAAAAATATAGTGTTTAGAAATATATACAGATGTGGTAAAATTATAAAAAAAAGCAAGGAAATATTTTTTCAGAATCAGAAGAAAGAAAAAGATGTGAGAGATTGGCCTCACTATAATATGACAGGGAGGGAAGCGGGCAAGCTAGAGATGAAAAAAGATCGGCCTTGAGTTGACAGTAGTTGCAGCTGGGTGATGGGTCAATGCAGGGTTCTTATCAGTTCTCTCCACTTTTGTTCATGCTTGAAATTTCCCACTACTCACTATGATCTGTGTATGTATTTATGTGTCCACATACATGTGCATATTTTGATTAAATCTGTGGGAGTGAGGAGGGACGGGGATGAGATTGGAGAGAAGCACACCGAGAACGGCAACCATATTGGCAATGTCCTAGTTCTTAAACTGAGTGGTGGGTGCATGGCGTTTATTACTGTTATGCTTCACAACCTCAATAGGTGTTACGTATATCATATTCGTGATATCTTCTTTATAATTCAAAAATTAGGAAAAAGTGGAAGAAGAAAGAGACAAAGCAAGAGGGTGAGATGATTGGTCCCAGCCCTCTACTCCTAAACTTTAGACTGCTGAGGGTTCCCCCCATTCTGTAGATAGGAAAACTGAGTCTCACAAAGCCTACACGCTGATGCAGCATCAGTGCAGGCATCCACGAAAGGGTCAACAGCACAGGATGCAACTCCAGGGCCTGGGTCTGACTCAGAAGAGGGTTTTTTGGAACATGGGCTACAGCCACAGTGACCAAGGCGGTCAGGACACATGGCAACTGCAGCCTCATAGGTGGGTGCAATCCCCAATGAGCCGGCTCTCATTCTGCTTATTCTTTGGATGTAAACAAGAATGAGATTGTCCAGCCCACCTGGGAGCCTTGGAGCATATCCGCCGAGGGTCTGAGCAAGCAGGTGATCACAGCCAAATGAACTTGCACGTTGAAACTTGCAAGTTTCAGAATTCTGCGGGTAGCGGGTTATCAGTTTTGCCTACGGGGAGTTCTACAAAGGAGCACGATCCTGGACAAATGCCCTGCCCCTCTTCCCACTGAATAACTTGCCCGAGTGAGCCCCCATAGCCCTGCTTCCTCACCCTCTCTCTCCCGGTTTTAATTGCCCTCACAAAGGCGTACCCGCAAGACCTGACGCATCTCACTGGCAGTCACAAAAGCAAAGGAACTCCAGGTTACGGCCACAATTCAGCCTCAACTCTCCCCCATTGTGCCCAGCCCCCGGCAGTGGTCTCGGAGCCGTCGGGGGTCTTACATATCTCATACGTGCAGCAAAGTGGAGGAACAATGTGACAAATTATGAACAAGCTCAGAGCCAAGCCTCTGGAATTCTTCCCTTTGTAAGCCTGCATCACATGTCAGCTGGGCTGCTGGGCCGAGGCGGGGACCCGGACCGGGGGTGGGGGACATCCCAGCAGCAGGAGGCCAGCCCAGGGCTGGAACACTTTTCACACTTGGGAACACTGCCCCTTCCCCCGCCCCTGCCCCCCACACCTCTCTCTCTGTCACATTAAAAGGGAGAAGAAAATTATTTTGACCCTACTTTTTTTCTTTTAGATCTAAATATTCCAGCAATACTATCCTTGCTAAAGAAAACAAAACCCAAGCAAACTTTCAGAGTCCTTTCTCCCAAGGGCCAAAGGGAAAGAAAGCACCAGGGATGTGGTGCTTTGCTCCTAACACTTCCTCATCCTAAACAGCCTGACTTCTCTTCACCTCCTAGTGCCTCCCTTTCCTCATTTGTAAACAAAGATGACGACCCCTACGTCATACAATAAGAGTTCCTACTTCATACGATTGTCATAAGATTCAACATCTATAAAGGGTTTAGAAGAATGTCTGGTACACAGAAAACCCTCACAATGTGTGGTGGGGTTATTATTATTTACAGTAGTACAAGGAGAAATATATACCCTGTGACAATTTGGACCATTTTCCCTCACGCTCTCACTTCTTAGCAGGTTCTCTATAAGACGGGCCACCTCTGATGCTTCGAAGTGCCTAGTGAGAGGTAGGGCACTAGAATCCTCAGGGAGCATCTGTTGCCACAAGATGACCCCCAAACGAAGACTCTCCATCCCTGGAGCTGAAACAAACTTCCTGGATGAGGATGCTCTGTTGCAACTGAAAGGCTTCTCTCAGGGTCCCTTTCCAAGTTGTGTTAGGAGACTTGTACCAATTCTCAGGATAACAAGAAGAAAACATCCTTTACGCAAAGAATTTGTGAAATACACTAGTAATCTCTTCAGTATTCCAGGTGCAAACTCCTAAGGCTGGTCCCTTCTCTGAACATAGTTTTGTCACCAAGTCCCTGAACTGCTTTTCTTCCTTTCATTTTTCTTTTCTCTTCTTTTCCTTTTATTCCTTTCTTCTTTCTTTTCTTTTCCTTTCCTTTCCCTCCCTCCCTCCCTTCCTTCCTTTCTCTCTTTCTTCCATTTAGTTTGCCAGTAGCTGTTTTTTGCAAGATTCTCATCAAATTTTTAATTCCAGAGATTTTTTTTCTTCTCTTTATTGGTTCAGAGACATTAAGTGAAGTCACACATTTTGCTGATTTAGTTCTCCATAGTTTTTCATTGATAATGGACAATTCAGTGACCACAACAATGATTATGATAGATCTCATCATCAATTTGCCAAATCTTCACAAACCTTAGGAAAGTGAAAGAGCGGAAGAGAAACAAGGTTTAACATACCTCTTGTCTTTGCAGATTAGAAACCTGAAAAAGACTTCCTTTTTAATAGTAGAATAAATAAAAGAAAGGGACACTCCATTCTTTAAATTAGCAATAGATAGAGTAATATGGCAGCACTCTGTCTTCTCCCAAAGTATCAGAAAAAATGTGTTTTTGGGCAACTAATACACTTCCTTTCTTGGGGAGACCTTGGACATTTACCTGGGTTGCATGTCTTAGGGTTTTTTTTTTTTTTTTTTTAGGGTTTTTAATGTAGCCTGTTGGAAACTGTTCATTTCAACAGACAGAGCTGAGCACACAGAGTAGAGACTGGTAGAAGAAACATCCACAGCTCATTTTATAGCAAACTGTGCAAATAGGAAAGGTCTACAACTCTTTTCATGTGTGGTTACTGAACAACACGGATGTGTCCTCTGTCAGGCTATTTGATGAGAGAAAGAATGCAGGTCCCGTCTTCCAGAGTGTGGCATCTCCGTGGGAAGCCTAGTCACGCACCTATGAAATAGCAGTCACTCGAGGTTGACAACGATTCAATTCCCAGTAGAACCTGGAACCATAACGATGTTGTGCAATGGTAGCCGCTGGTAGCAAAGGCTCCAGGGAAGAGGAGGGACCTGGGAGGATAGTAGCATTTGGAGGGAGAAAAGGAAAAGCCAAGAAGGCTCAGATATTGTGAAGACTCAACACAGTTTCCTATCCATGACTGTGGCAGCCATCACTAATCAATCATCACTAATCAGTCATCACTAATCAATCAGGCCACCGTTGTCCCCCTGCCCCGAAGTCAAGTCTAGGCTTCAGAATCCTTCTCAACACAGCATTCCAGGTAGGCATCCCCAACTGTTTAGGGTGAATTCATAAAATAAAACTTTTTATCCTTCTGAGTGAAAGGAAGTGAGATGAGTAAGCACACAAGCCTGGGAGGAGATATAGGTATTCAAGAGACTTCTTCAGTCATGAGCAAAGTTTCCTGGTGGCCATGAGTGATAGAGACAGATTGGTAGGATGGTGGAGATTAAGTAGGGCCTAAACTGCCTCATTATCTCTAAATTATGGGGAGGGGTGGGATTAGAAGTCACCACCTGTATTTCTGACAAATCGATGCACATTTTAAGTGGAATGGGGCAAGCTGTAAGGCACTGGCGAGCTACTTACAAATAACTGTGTATCTTTCAGGATGCTACTGAGATGTGGACAAAATACTGTAAGAATAGTATGTCACAACCTACTGCATTTGTGGTATCCTTGAATAAAAACCAGCAAGAGCCATGGACAGGCAGGGAGACAGAGCTTCCCTTAGAGGATAATTTGGCAGTTTGTGGCAGCCCTTCACTCTGCCATCCAGCCCACTTCCTGCTCTACCAAAAAGGGGCAGGAGATCTCTCAGGCTGGGACTAGGCCGTCTGGTTCTGTCTGGATTTGGGGGTAGCTGCTCGGTGCTTTGGCTGCTCTCCTTTGCCCAGCACAGCGGCACAGGCTGAGGTTTGGAATCAGCACAGGCTGAAGCTTGGAATTCCGTGCAGAATCACACTTTGTTTGACCACATCAGAGAAAGAACACACTTCTGCTTCCCTTTCCTTCTCTCCCTTCCCCAAGCCAGCACCTCCACTCCCCCCATGCTTGTTGAGAAAGGATGTCATCATGGTCCCCAGGACCCCCAGATGCTGATCAAAGGCAGAGACCTAGCCTATGGCAATAGAGTTTTGCCAGGTCTAAAATGTAACCTCCGTAACTGCAGATGGCTCTTTCTCCATCCCAAACAAAGCTTCCTTCGTGAAACTAGGATGGCTTTGATTTCTTGAGGTCTATATACTCAGAGATTTTCCTAAGAAACAAAACCCCAAGGGAAAGCATCTTCAGGCCAAGCACATATCTACCGCTGAGACACCAATTTTGTCAGACAACTTCCCTCCCTCCCTCCACATTCCAAGGGAGATTATTAATTGTCCCCAGGAGAGGAGGCCAGATAAAAGGAAGATCCCCAGTTGAGATGCAAATCCCACAAAAGGAGCCATTGCTTCTCCTCTGTTTGCCAAATCAACGTGAGCCAGAGGTCTCAGTGACAACAGAGAAAGTCATCACTTAAGGAATCACAGCCACTGCCCCAAACTCTGGATAAGGATTTTGTTTTATTTTAGGAAGACAAAGATGGTTTTTTTGTTTAGCTTAAAATTACGAGGTACGTAATCTTTCCTTTCTCCTCTGCTCCCAAATGGAGGCTTCCACACCAAATTTTGTTTCCTGACCAGAGAAGGAGCAATCGTTGGCCTCCTCATGGCCCCGAGGGTCCCCTCCTACCCCTCCAACCCCCAAGCTTCTGTGTTTACTCTTGGACTGTCCCCTGGCAAACAGCATTCGGCAGGGTTATCTGGCCAGTTACAGCCTTCAAGAAATAAATATCTAACACCTTGTTCCCTTCGGCCGTTCAAAAGCCTGTCACTGGGGTACACTGGTGGTTTTAAAAAAGGCTATGATTCATATGCAAACGACAGGAGGATTTTCATGATTTCATAATAAAATGTGGAAACGCTCTGATCACAAGTGGTAAGAAGGTGTGAAACAGTGCCTCCGAAACAGACAGATATTTGTGTAAGCATCCTTTATGTATTGCCAGTGAGGAATAATAACATATCAAAGCCCCAACTTACCTCATCTGCCTGGTACAGCCAAGGCATAAATAAAGGGGAACAATGGAATTACTATTACTCACTCACTGAGAGCCAGCGACATCACTGTATCCTTTATAATTGCTGGCAAGAAGATTAATGTTTTGTTACATATCAGAGCAAGGTCACAAGGGGGCTTTCAGGCCTGTCTAAACATCTAGTCTTTAAGCTCCTTCTCTTCACTTGCTCTTTTTTGAGGAAATGAACTTGTAGCGTTTCCTCTAATTATGGTGATTTTTGCTTTTGAAAGCAGGCCCACATCATCACCTCGCTCCGAACACACACACACACGCACACGCACACACACACATACACACACGCCTTTTCCAAATGATATTTGGGGACAGGCCTGATTTAGCTACAGCATATGGGCAATGTTGTTATGAGGAGACCTTGCCCTTTTAACCAATGTGGATAATTCATTGCCTGTCACTGAGGCTTGAAGCCAGGGGCTTGTGCTTAAGAGATTGACTTTATTGGGGTCCTCCGGGGGCTCCCTACCAAAGACTGCTAGCATCGTTTGCCGTACTTCTGTTATGTTTAGCCCGTACACCCGTCCATACAGATGTTTCCAACAGCAAACAGTTCGTGACCCAGAAAGAACAAAATATTTTGGCTTTCCCTGCCTTTCAGCACCTGTTCAAACCAAAGGGCCTTCGGAGCTCTGAGCACAGATCAGAAGGCCCAGCCAGCAGCTGGAGAGAGGCCGCGTCATGGCTGGAGCCAAAGTGACAGATTCAGGCCCCTCCGTGCGATGACCCTTAGCTCCCACAAGTGTCAGAGGGAGGCAAGCGGCTGATCCCACGCAGGGGTCGACCAGCTTCATGCAGAGGCTCATGAATATACCTGTCAGCTTATTTCTACTATGTCAGAAATTGACCCAGAAACTCCACGTCCCTCCCGCCACCATTTTATTCTGTATGTTTCCGGGCAATGCCATGGCTTTGGTGCAGTGCTGGGCTCGAGCCATCTGCCGTCTGTGCAAAGTCTGCAGGGCAGTAGCAGACTTCAGAGGTTCTTTCTGGGGCTTGGGATAGCACCCTGGGGGTGGCAGAGGCTCTTCACATTTTCCCAAAGAGAACCAGTGACAGCACTTAGAGGGCTTGGGATCAACAAGAAGGTCTTCAAAATACGGCTCAGTGCACAGTAGGAAGCGCTAAGGGGGACCTCTTACCTCTGGCAGAATCTGACAGGAAAGGCATTGTGGAGGTTGCCCAGGGGGTACAGGGACCACCTCTCCAGGGTCTGTTTATCTCACCGCTCCACACCCTTTGCCTGGGCAAAGGGTTTTTTGCTTTTTTTTTTTTTTTTTTGCGGTACGCGGGCCTCTCACTGTTGTGGCCTCCCCCGCCGCGGAGCACAGGCTCCGGACGCGCAGGCTCAGCGGCCATGGCTCACGGGCCCAGCCGCTCCGCGGCATGTGGGATCTTCCCGGACCGGGGCATGAACCCGTGTCCCCTGCATCGGCAGGCAGACTCTCAACCACTGCGCCACCTGGGAAGCCCTGGGCAAAGGGTTTTTAAGTTGCCAACCCCAATTTTAAGGAGATTTGCTTATTTGTTTTTCTTCCTTGCAGCTCAAGGAGGAATTAAGAAGGAAAAGAGACAGCTTGGAATGAGGGTGGGTGCAGGAAGCGATTAGAGGTGAAAGGAGGGATGCCCTGACTTCTGCGACTTGCCTCAGCTTCACTAATCTCAGTGGCAGTCGGAGCAGTAGAGGCGCAATTACCATATGTGCCCTCTCGCCTCGGCATGAAACAAAGCAATGATGCTCCACCTACTATAGCTGCTTGGGCTTCACATACAGTGCAGACCTTCAATAAGCATGTGTTGAATCAGTAAGTGACTGGCTGGCTAGCTGGCTGGGTGGATGGAGGTATGGATGGACGACTGTGGAGATTTGACACAAGGTAGATTAGACAAACAATCATATTTATTAGGCATATTTATTAGAATAACTAAATACGCTTTCTTGGTAGAATAAGGCCAGTCAACTAAGCCAATTCCTTCAACTGGGGTTCAGTTGAAAACATGATGATCTCTTCCAATGCGGGACAAAGAAAATTCAATGTGATGGACTTTTTCGAGAACCTGTACACAAAACAATATATTCTGTACTTTTTGTGAAATTTAAGGGGATTTTTCAGGGGCTAATTTTGACTATATGACTAAGATTTCCCCTTATTACACTCCCTTTGGTATATAAGAAGCTATCCTCATGATACCTCGGAATCTTATACCCATAACTCATAAATATGAGGGGGTGAGATTATGCTCTCTCACAGGGTGCAGGCTGAGTTTTTTCTTCTTGCTGGGTGCGGAGGATTATTTCATCCACTTCCCATGATCTGAGAGGAAGAATACCACAGCTGCTCATATAAATGAACGAATTGAATGTTAGGCTCATGCTACACATCAGTAATGAACAGGGCTCAGATTGATAGTTTCCTATAATTTGTTGAGGTCCATCAACACCAGTGGTTGGCAAAAGGACCACAAGGAGAACACATGAAGTTTTCTGAGAAAGCAGAGTTACTAGAAACTCCCACCTGGAAAGTTCAGCTTGGGATGTCACTGCCTTGGAGAATAATGCTATGCGAACTTGGCAAAAATGGTCCTCAAGCAGGAAGGGCAATGGGGACTGGAGGGTGAAGAGGCAGATATGTAGTTATGTTAGGGCACCAGATATTATGGTTAGGCTCACAACCAATTCAATACAATGTTGTCACTGCTTTTTGCCATATCAATATAAGAAGCTTGTTGGCCATTAGGTAAGGCTGCAACCTGACCCCATTAACTATTTGGAAGGTCAATGTGGTAGGTATCTTCTAAGATGGTCTCCAATGATCCCCACCTCATACTATTCATGCCCTGGTATAATCCCCTCCCCATGAGTATGGAATGGACCTCGTAATTTGCTTCTAATGAATAGAATAGGGCAAAAATGACGAGAAGTCTTTTCTGAAGCTAGGTTTCAAAAGATTGCGATGTCCACCTTGCCCACCTTCTCTTGGCCTCTCACTGGCTTGCTCTGTAGAAGCCAGTTGTCATGCTGTAAGCTGCCCTATAGAGAAGTCCCCAGGGCTAGGAACCCAAGGGGCCGTCAACCAATAGCTAGGGAGGAACTGAGGCCTCCCAACAACCACGTGAGTGAGCTGGGAAGGGGATCCTTCCCCAGTTGAGGCTTGAGATGACAGCAGCCTCTGCTGAACCATGATGGAAGCCCCCAGGAGACCCTGAGCCAGAGCACCATCTAAGCTACACCCAGATCTCTGACCTCCTGAAACCATAAGATAATAGTTGTTTCCTTTAAGCCAGTAAGTTTGGGGGTAATTTGTTATGCAGCAGCAGATAACTAATACAGTTAGGATTTGCCACCTAGCACGATTTTTCCTTCAGAGTCCAGCTCCCTCTTTGTAACAATCAATATTTGGTAATTTTTGTTTGGTTTGTTTTTTCTTTGGAGGACTGGAAAGAAACTCTAGGCTACAGATAGGTGACTGATATGTTCACTCTGCTAATTCCTTGCTGGAGAAATTCTGTTCGGTTATTTTCATTGCATCAGAAAGAGCATTGTTTTAAGCCAAAACTCAGTGGCTTACAGCGACATTGTTTTAATTTATTTCTTGGATTCTTTAGGTCAGAAATTTGAGCAACATGTAGTTGGATAATTTTTCTGGGCGGCAACTGATATGACACAGAGGTGTTCAATGAATGTCTGGGCTTGATGGAGGGAGCAAGGCAGCTTCCTCTCGTGTCCAGTGGAGTGACTGTCCCTTGGGAGTTCATCTGGAGTGTCAACCAGAGCACACGTGGCCTCTCCAGCCTGCAGGTCTCAGGGTGCTCCAACTTCTCACATGGCAGCTGGCTTTCCCAAGAACAAGAGTTTCAATACGTTTGGTTCCACGTTCATCCTCTGAAAAGGCATTTTCTGATTGGTTCGACTCATAGAGGGAGCACCAGACCCAATAAATACTTGGGGGAGAAAAGGAAAAATATGGTCCAAATAAGTTGGAAAACATGACCTTCCCTGGCTCCCTTTTGTACAATCGAAATGTACGTTAGCATATGAAAAACTTAAAAAATCAAGAACACAGTGTAACTTGTTTAATCAAAAATTTGCAAATATATTGAATACAGAACCATAACCCTATTTTGATACATAGAAAGATTATCTCACTTTTGGAAGCAAGGCACCAAGGTTGACAACTTGTCCTTTCAACATCAGTAATATTAACAAAGGCCACTCAAAGATTGTCCAGGGCAGTGCACTGGTAGAAGCTTCTGCAGTAATGGAAATGTTCAACATGGTAGCTGCCAGCCACATGCAGCTATTGAGCACTTGATATGTGAGTAGTGCAGGTCTAGGTCTAGTTCATCTCATTCTTTACTATTGATTGAAGGTCCCACACTTGGTGAAGTCACAGAGTCCCCCTAGTGCCCTCTCATCCTTTCAGCTACTGACCAGTCCCCCTTGACCTGCAGGATGAACCCACAATCAAGCAAGTAGTAGACCTTCAGCACCCTACTTCAAGGCTAAGGTTGTTCTGACTGTTTGTGATGGTTAATTTTATGTGTCAACTTCACGGGATCACAGGATACCCAGATAGCTGGCTAACCATTATCCCTGGCTGCATTTGTAAGGGTGTTTCAGAAGAGATTAGCATTTGAATTGGTGAACTGAGTAAAGAAGATGGCCCTCCCCAGTATGGGTGGGCACCATCCTATGTGTTGAGGGCTTGAATGAAACCAAAATGCAGAGGAAGGTTGAGTTAGTTCTGCTTGACTGGTTGAGCTAAGAATAGATTTTCTCCTGCCCTCAGTGCTCCTGGATCTCAAGCCTTCAGACCCAATGGAATCTCACCATTGGCTCTCCTATTCTCAGGCCTTCAACCTATACCACCAGCTCTCCTGGGTCTCCAGCTTGCAATGGCAGATGGTGGGACTTCTTAGCCTCCATAATCATGTGAGCCGATATCTTATTATAATAAATTTCTTCACATATATACAGAGCCTGGTCTCCAGAAGCCCTCAGGGACAGCTACTTCTCCCTCTGGGGTAGCTGTCACAGTCTCCTGTTAGATTGTGATAGTGCATTACCAGGGGGCAGTAATCTCAAGAGTGAGACCATAGCTCTTCAAGGGTATGACATGGAACAGTGGATAAACCTGGGGTTCCTGAAGCCGTACTGTCCAAGATAAAATCTGGACGCCCCCATTTACTCAATTTTTACATTTGGAGAAGTTAGTTGACCTTCTGGGTCTCAGCTTCCTTTTCTGCAAAATGGAGATAACCATAAGAAAACATCATAGTGTGTGGTGAGTGGTCCCACTCTTAATATTTGCAGGGCTGAAGGAAGAGCATACAAGGGGCCATCACGCGTGTGATCTACCTCTCCCTGCTCCATCCATCCCACAACCCCAAGCCCACCCCTACCCTAGTGGACAGCCACTTCTAGACCTGGAAGCGCTTGCTGGTGGGACATCCCACTTTGAGAGGACAGACCCAGGAAAGAGGTGTGTGCAGCCTGTAGGCAGGACATTCTGAGGTCTGGGGACCCCGAGCGTGGTCTAGAAGAGGGGACGTGAGTTCCACATGGACATATCCATTGACTCAGAATGTCCTCACCACGGGGAGAGGCACAGACTGTAAAGGGCCAGAGTGGAGTGGGTAGAATATGTACAAATACACTCAAGCATGCACGCAGGGCCCAGATCAGAGGCCCTTCTTACCTGGATCCCAGATGATTGGTTCTGGGGGGAAGGAGTAAGTAAGGGATAGCTTAGAACAGGGCTGGCACCTGGTAAAGATTCAGTAAGCTGCTGTCATTTTTCAATTCAGCTTCACTATGGCCTCTAGCTGTGTAAGGTCCACTGTCCTCTGAGCCTGAGACCTACCAACAGATGATGAGGGAGAAACTTTATTTGAGTTGGAGTGAAAATAAAGCCAGTTCATCTCTTCAAAGAGAGCAGGCCAGGGAGACAGGAGGCCTCAAGTTCCCAGCGGCCATTATATTCCGGATTCATAAGGTCAAACTTTACAGCCTTGTTACTGCCACACTTGCTAATCCCTACCAAAGATACGCTATCTATTTCATCTCTGCATTAAATGAAAAAACTTCCGTGTTTTTCTTAGAATGATGGCTACAAAAGAGTCATAGGTGACACAAGAATTAAAAAAGGGTAACATGTTTCTAAACAGATATCACATATACAGAGCTGTTTATTGTAATGTAAGTGAGCAAAATGTGAGGTGTTCAGAGGAAAAGAGTACTGGAAAGAGGAAGTTTACACGTGAATTTGCAGTCACTTCACACATAGAGGAGTCTCAGGGCTCAGAGGAGGTTGAGGCCAAAGAGGTGGCCAGGGTGTAAAGGTGTACATTTAAGGAGGTGCTTGCTCTCTGGGTCGTGTGGGATCAACCTTAAATTTAAGGAGGCTGTGCTAACCTGGGAGGCTTTTAAAAGGGGCAAGTGGGCTTTGACATCACGCTCCATCCTCTGATAAACCAGCTGAAAATTAGCACACAGAAACAATCTTCAGATTATTCGCATACCCCACAGTTGGCTGGCAGCTCTCTAGGTTGGAAATGGAAAAGGCTGAGGATAGCTAGGGCTCTTCCCCACGAGGAGCCATCCTCCCCAGATGTGCAGACAGCCTGCACATCTGGATGCTTCTTTTGCTTTCGGCTCAGCTGGGAGGCTCACCGACAATGCCTGCCGAGGTGAGCTAGCCTCTGATGGGGCTGACCAGCTCCAGACTGAGTCCTAGACCTGCCCAACCCCCTGTAGGATCCAGGGAGCAGAACAGAGGCACACTCAGCTGCACAGATATTTGTCTTTGTTTCCATAGGTATTTATTTGTGTTTTTCCCCGACTGCTTTGCATGTCATTGAGACTTAAAGAAGACATATTGTATGTCCTAAAGAGAAGCAGTAAAAATAATTTAGCTTATTTCTTTCATGTCTGAGTGTATTAATTCTTGCCTACATAAGGAAATACCAAAAACAAACTGTAAACAAGGAATCATTGGGAATCAGATTATGCAAGAATAATGACACACTTTCTCATCTAAGATGTGGGGAGGGGGTTGGGGTGATGTGAATCTAGTTTTAGTGCCAGTGGCTTTAAAAAATGTTTTTCTTTTTCAAAGGAAATTACTCAGAATGTAATAAAAAATGTTTTCTGCGCTAAAAGGATTCATTTACCTTTTATATCATGAGAAAATAAATGCAATCGATACCTCAATTCTCCTCTGTGGAGAAAGATAATTTCCAAGCTTGAATCCTAGGGAACGGCCACTTAGTTTTGATCTTCCTAATAACACAGATTCAGTTCCTCTTAAGGATTTCTCTGTTACTCAGGCTCTTCCCAGAGCCCCCAATGACTTCAGGGGTTCTCTGCTTTCTTTTCCACTCTGGACAATCTTCCTTTCCATGCGGTCCCCTTCTTTCCTTTAACCCCCCAGCTTAGCACCCAGAGCCTAAAAGGCACAATGGACTTTAACCTGGGGAAAGAGACAAGTTAATTATTGTGGCCTCCAATGATGGGGTCTGCCCCACCTCTAACATCAATCCCAAGTGTGAGTTGGGACCAGTTACCTAACCTCACCATCCCTCACTTTCCTCTCTTGCAAAATAGAAATGAAAAACAGTACCTACCTGATAGCGCATTCATTGAATGAATGCATGAAAAGTGCACCCTCACAGACGCACCCAGAGATAACATTTTACCAGCTACCTGGGCATCCCTTAGCCCAGTCAACTTGACACATAAAATTAACCATCTTACCTACCCTGCCACCTGAGATGCTGCCCATTCACTCCATTGAACATGGATTTATTGAGCCACTATTAAGTATCAGGTACGATGGACACATCAACAAAGACAGACAGACAGACAAGACAAACCACTAGTTACTTCTTTCATGAGAACATTTTATCCACGACAGAAGTTATTAACTTGGGATTTCTAGGAGCCACAGTTTCCAGTAGTTTCTCGAAGGGCTTCATGACCCAGGAAAGCTCATGAAAGCAGTAGAGTCTGGCTTAGTGGGTTCAGATCCCAGCTGTCCCACTCGATAGCAATGTGACTTCGGGCAACTTCTCAGCCTTCCTGTGCCTCCCTTTCTTCATGGGAATATTGATAACGCCAACCGCACAGGGCTGTAGCGAGGATTCTGTGGGACAGCACACATAAAGCATTTAGAATCGTGCTTTGCCGCCCAGGAAGCTCTGCATGCAGGAAGAACACATGAGTGTTCATATAATTTTTAAATCAACTTTATGGAGGTATAATTTAGGTGCAAGAAAGTACACCCATTTGAGTTGTACAGTTGGATGAGTTTTTTTTTTTTTTTTTTTGCAGTACGTGGACCTTTCACTGTTGTGGTCTCTCCTGTTGCGGAGCACAGGCTCTGGACGCGCAGGCTCAGCGGCCATGGCTCACGGGCCCAGCCGCTCTACGGCATGTGGGATCTTCCCGGACCGGGGCACGAACCCATGTCCCCTGCATCGGCAGGCGGACTCTCAACCACTGCGCCACCAGGGAAGCCCAGTTGGATGAGTTTTGACAGCTGTATTCACATGAGGGATATCACCAGATCAAGAGACCACTATAGCTTTACCACTGGCATAATTCTTTTCCTTCGTGGCATTGCTGGGGGAATTCACGGCCTTCAGAAAGGCCAAAATATATACTCAGTAAATGTGAACTACTTTTACCATTATCATTAGCTCTGAAAACTCACTCCTTGGGGAAAGTTATCTAGAAGCTCAGAGCAAAACAGGGAAGCTCCAATTTGGGGAAGAAAAACAGCTGAAGACTCTTCTGAGAAAGTCCTAGGGTGGTCCAGCCAGGCGGCAAAAGGTAAGTGGCAGTCGTGGTCTGATCTGCCCCCTCCCTTCAAGCCCCCAAGGGCCTTTGAACTTGACCCCCTCCTAAATTCAGACATGCACATAGAGGGCACCCAGCAGGCTTTGCAGCAGTGTCCTGCTCCTTAGCCAGTCAAGGGTGTCAAGGTGGGAGAGCAGCCCCTGGGCCAGGGCCAGAGAGGTCACTGTCCAGAGAGAAGCCCCTCCCCTTCTGCAGCTTTGTTGGAGCTGCCAGATCGCCACCTCCCATCTGCAAGCCCAAGTGTCATGTTTTCAAAAAAGTCTTGCCAAAAAAACCAACAATGTAGACTCCCAGGAAAACAAGCATTAGATGTAGTTTTGTCAAGGCAGGAGCCCTGCCGTGGCTGGCTGCTCTTATAAGATATCTGTTCATCTTTCATAAATGTCAGACTCAAAATAAAAAAGGATAATGAGGTCTCATTTCCACCAAAGCAAGCATGCACCTACTAATTAACCCACAGACCACTAACAAACGTGCTGTTTAGATGCTTTTGCTGCAATTGTCGAGGCGCACATAGCTTGGGCTCAGAGGATCTGATTTTCTTACCCTCCTCTGCTATTTTTAAGCTATTTTAAATGGTACTGCTGAGTCAACATCTGTTCATTCATTTAGTGCACATTTGCATAATACCCACTGTGTGCAAGGCGCTTGATCAGGGCTGTGGGGGACCTTATGAGGCTGTATTTTGGGATGAGCAGAGGACCTGGCGCCCCGCAAGTTGGGATGTGAATGTTGACCTCATCACTCTACGTGTGGTTATAAATGTTACACACCTCAATTGATTCATGGGCTCATATAAAATGGAGATAATTCTTCTGTGTGTTGTAAGTTGTTGTTGGGATTAAATGAGATAATATAAGTAAAGTGTCTAGCAGGTGGAAAGTGGTACTTATTATAAAGGACCAGGTCAAGGAGAAAGAGAAGGGAGGGAGAGAGGAGGAAGAGGGAGAGTGGGAGGGGAAGGAGGACGAAGGGAAGATGGTGGAGGTGACAAGGAGTGAAAAACACATGAGGAGAAGTAGGAGGTGGGATCTCTGTCTCATTGATCTCCAGATGGTGAACAAGATTGACACATATACAAATTACCAGGGTGGAACTGGTGACTAGAGAGAGAGAGAAAAGTATGACGCTTGAAAGAAGGCAACTAAACCTTACAATGGAATTGGGAGGCAGAGGTCAGGGGATGCAGAGAACGTCAGAGGATGACTATTTTGGAGTCCTTGATGGATGGACAGACCGAAAAGGGAGAGATGGGCAGGGAAAGCCTTGAGCAAAATCCTGGAGGCGGGACGGTCCAGGCAGTGTTTACAACAGTCCCAGCTGGTGGGGCCGGTGGGGTGTGGTGGAAGGCGAGGCTGCAAACACATGCTTCACCTGGACCATGACGACTGGATGCTTTGCTCTGAAGGTGGTTAGAAGTTTTGAATGAGAAGGCGATTCCAGAGGTGGAAATCCAAAGTGAGAGAAATAATTCTGAATAATTTCACTTGACACACTACAGGTAAGGAAGAGAATTCTATAAAGCGGGTTTTGTTTCTTTACTGCGGGAACAGTGATGCTCCCTTACGTCTAAAATGCATCTTACGTCTTTCAAAAGCAATGCTTCAGGAATTATTGTAGTAATTCTAACAAGTTAGTAGTGAGTAAATGGTGGCCCCCGAAGTGGTCAGTCCACATCCTAATTCCAGGAGTTTGTGAAGGCGACCTTATTTAGAATGAAAGGGTCTTTGCAGATGTCATTAAACCAGGGATCTTGAGATTAGATTATCCAGGTGGGTCCTAAGTCCAATGATAAGAGACATACAGAGGAGAGACACAGAGGGAGAAGAGAAGGCCAAGTGAAGATGGAGTGATGCAGTTAAAAGCCAAGGAATGCGTGGAGCCACCGGACGCTACAAAAGGCAAGGAAGCGTCTCCCCAAGGGCCTTCAGAAAGAGAGTGGCCCTGCCAGCACCTTGATTTCAGACTTCTGACTTTGAGGCCAGCGCTTGGTGATTTCAGGGAGAGTTTTACAAGGTAGGAAGCTGGCTGAAACTAGGCAGGGTTTATGACAAAACAATTTTAGATTGGTGGGTAGAGTGAGAAAAGAATCTTGACGCAAGCCTTAATGAGCAGACTGCTGGCCTTGAAAAGTATTTAGTTGATTTATGGGAACAGGTATTTCCTGGAGCTCCAGCTATGTTATTTTTCTTGGTCCCATTATTTTTCAGCACAGGCAGAGGGAAGCATGGGTGTTTAAGTTCTCACCATAAATATATAGAACAGCAGAAGCACTGTTTTAGGCCCCTGTGTGTATGTATGTATGTGTGTATATATCTCTCTATATACAGGTATATATGGGCTTACTCATCAGCCTTCCTAATCTCTTGTGATTTTATGGATGAAACGTAGGGTACGCCATGGTACTGAAAATATCGTTGGGACCCATGCTTTCACATAAACTTGGGTGAGAGCAGAACCTTTTTCTCCTCATTGGTCACGTAGGAAATAGAATCTCTCCTCTGCTCTCCTCAGAGTGTTTAGATTATAGTTTATAGTTTGCTAGAGTTGCCAAACACACACACACACACACACACACACACACACATGTATATATATGTATATCCCTGCCTTCATAAATCTTGAATTCTAATGGGAATGTGAAGGAGAACAGAAAATAAAATAGTCAATAAATACACACGTACGTATAGAAAACTGGATTTCAGAAAATGTTAAGCTTTAAGGAGAAAAATAAAACATGAAAAGAAGATGAGGATCGTGGTGGGGAAAGAGGAAGGAATATGACAATGTTCAGAAGCGCTGTGGGAAAAAATTTGCCTCTGTGGCCATGCAGGCTTGGGGAGTGCTGGGTTAAACAAAAGTAAAGACCCCATCACCCCCAGAACATCGAAGTCTTATGTCCGTCAGTGTTTATGAAGAGACTCCAAGAAGAGACTGAAACAGACAGTATTTCTTTTTTCTTTTTTTTTTTTTGTTTGCGGTATGCGGGTCTCTCACTGTTGTGGCCTCTCCTGCTGCGGAGCACAGGCTCCGGACGCGCAGGCTCAGCGGCCATGGCTCACGGGCCCAGCCGCTCCGCGGCACGCGGGATCCTCCCGGACTGGGGCACGAACCCGCATCCCCTGCATCGGCAGGCGGACTCTCAACCACTGCGCCACCAGGGAAGCCCCAGACAGTATTTCTTAAATGGAGTTGGCTTCATGGCCTTCTTTCCATAGAACCTAAGACTGTTTTTGTCCTTGGCAATTGTTTTAAGGAAGACCCCCATCATCAAAGGATGCCTGTCCGGAATGCAGGACACCTGCCTTGAAGAAACTGAAAGCCAGCCAGGGAGGTGCTGGTGTGATCACCCAAGGCTTGGGCTGGTGTGGAATGCAGGGGTGAGAAGAAAGAAGCCGTCCCAGATGGAGGCTGAGGAAAGGAGAGTGTGACAACCTATGAGCTTCTTCCTAGCAGTCCTGCCAGAATATGGGACCACTTTGCCCAGGAGATGAAGAAACACCTCAATTTTTCTCAGTTTTTTCTGTTCCTATCACTGAATTGGGGTTAATGTTTGTTGAATGAATGAAGAGACCCAATAGATGGAAGGAAACTTGGTAGATGGCATCAAAACTTAATCAGTTTATGGAAAACAATGAGGTTATGCACTTTTTAAAGCCCCCTCTTCCTGCTTTCACTGCCCCCAGTCTTTTTTTTTTTTTTTTTGGCCACACCGCACAGCATACAGGGTCTTAGTTGCCTGACCAGGGATCGAACCCGTGCCCCCTGCCGTGGAAGCCCAGAGTCCTAACCACCGGCCCGCCAAGGACTTTCCCAGCCGCCACTCTTCTAGCAGGAATTCTGGTTTAGTTTATTAGCGTCTCTAAGTCACTTAGGAGTGTTTCCATGTGCCTGACCCATCCCCATGCTGCACGGAGTGGGGAGGTGACACCTCTGTTGTCTGAACTTCACAACCACTGCGACCCTGTCCCCACACATAGCAGCTCGCCTACTGGACTCCGGCACCTCAAACCCTGGACTGAGTTGCAGATGGAGCCATGGATTGGGTAACTGCTCCCTGTACACCATCCCCCTGGCAGTGCCAGCAACCAGGATGCCTCCTGGCTTCGGGAAAAAGCTTCCTTACCTTTGAAGACCCACCAGGCCCCTGACGTTACAGGACTTCACCAAGGTGTCCGGCCCCCTGTGATTTCAATGGCGGCCTCTTCTCTCCAACCTTCAGATTCGGGGTACTGGCCACCTCGCTTCTCCCTCCTCCGCTCTCCGAGGCCTCCCTGACCTGATTTGCAACCTGGCCTCCCTGGGGACCACCCCAGGCTTCAGACAAGCTGAACCTCCCCTCAATGAGGGGAGGACCCCATTCAGGATAAGGCTTCTCCCAAGAGGCTTCTCTGATCTGATGTAAATTTGGGGGTGCAAATAGACGAAGACCATTGCCCAGCTGTACTCTGCTACATACAAGCCACGAATGTGTGTGTGGAGACGTTCAGGGTGTAACTCCATCCATCAACCGCATCTAGGCCTCCAGGCCTGTCCCAGCATCTGTAAACCATTGTTTCCAACACACCCTACGCGTTTGCTTTCACCCAACAAGATAATGGAGCTGTTCCTCCTCAGGCCTCCGGGGCTGTGTTTCTGGCTTCGGGGCTCATCAGCTTGGGGACCATCTCCCAGCTTGGACAGACCCCGACTTCCTCCCCAGGTCTGAGTCTCTACCTCCTGCCTGGCAGTGTTCAGCTTCATGGGCTCCTGAATCACCCTCCTCAGAAACATTTTGTTCCCAGGGTTTTTTTAAGCTTGCCACAAAAACATAGAATTATTTTTTTTTTAATTTGAAATTCATTTTCAGTCTTCTTTTATAGATCTGTCATTTATACAATGGCTGGAAAACTTTCTAAAATCAGATATAATTTATGAACCCCTTCTTTTCGGAGTAATGTCATTTTGTACATTAAAATGATAATGCCTGGAGGGATCAGATGTGTCTCTCCTGCGGGTGGGGGAGGGGAGGGGGGAGGGGGAGATAGTGGGTGGGAGGCTGTTCCGGTTCTTCTGAAATAAGTCTCAGTGTGCCTGTGCTCAGTCCCCCAGTAGGGGCTTGCAGGGAAAGAAGGAAATAGGGAAAAAAATGTATTTTTCACATCCTTGAAGTGAGAATAGCAGTGGAAAGCAGCTTAAGCCCCTTACGAAAGAAAAAGACCTTGACAAATAGTTAATGACACCTTTGACCCATAAAGCTTTTAAATTATACCTGATTCTCAAAAAAAAAAAAATTCTCTGACGTGGTTGAGGGCAACAGTGTGAAGCAGTAGTTTTCAGTCTTAGTGGCTTATTAGAACTGCTTGGGGAAGCTTTTTAAAAATCCATAAGCCCAGGCCCCTTCTCCTCATTCTGGTTTCATTGATGTGGGCTGGGGTCCAGACACAAGTTTTTAAAAGTGTTCCACCAGATGAATCTAATGGGAATAGCGGCCCTCAGAAGATGGGGCTCCAATCTCGAGTCAATATAGTTGGTGCATTGCATGATCTTGGGTCAGTAATCAAAGCTAATGCTTACTTACTCCTTGCCATGGGTCACGTGCTATTCCAAGCTCTTTCCCTGTATTGAGTCTTCTTAACAATCTAGGTCATCCATACTCTTGTTGTCATCCTGTTCCTCAGATGAAGAAACTGAGGCTCAGAGAGATTAAGTAACCTGACTAAAGTCACAGAGCCAGTAATTGACTCAGGTGAGATTTGAACCCAGGCAATCTGACCTGGGGGCCCATGCTCTACCTGCTATGCTCACTGATTTCCTAAAGGATCTAAGTTTCTGTTTCTAAGTAGTCTATTAATTCATTTGCTCATCTATAAAATGAGGTAAATGGAGCTAGGTGATTTTTAAAGTTCTGTAGTTATAGGGTCTCAATTTTAAAGAGGATGAAAACAAGTCCCAGAGAAATGAAGCGTTTTGCTGCCATCACCCAGCCACTGGGTCAGGCAGAGCCAGCTCTCCAGTCCAGATCTCCTGAATCATAGTGCAGAATTCTTTCCCCATTTCACAGTAAAGCAAGTTGAAGGAGGAGTTCGTCTCTAAAACAACCCACTGGAAATTAAAGTACTCCACGAAAAGAACGCAAGTCCCAGGTTTAAAATTGTGACTCAGATCTTAAACCTATGTTCTTCCCTGTATCTTCCAGGAGACAGACTAAAGTGATATTCAACATAACCAAATTGAGCACCTCATTTATGGAACCCTGATCTACCTGCTGTGAAGGATAGGAGAGAAGAAAAGAAGTGTGGTCTTGTCTTCACTGGAAAAAAAAAAACAAAAAAAACCCAAAAACACTCTAGAGCATCAGACACAAGGGAGAAGAGAACCTTCTCTACCCCCCTATGCCAGGGTCATGGGCATCCTTCACTCAGTTTTCTGCCTCTCCCTTCATAGCTCCTCCTCAATGGAGAGGGGAGAAGTTGTGTTTTAAGGCAATTGAAGGATGACATTTATTGGAGGGTGTGGTTACTGGGTTAAAAAGACATTGGACTTTGCCCAATTTTTCCTACCCTTCCACTCCCTGCAGTGGGTAGGGTGGGGCTGGGGGGGTGGGGTGCAGTCTTCCCCCTCTGTCCCTCCACATGCATTCTGAGTGCCCTGATCAATTTTCAGGTCCCCATACCAAGCAGTGGTCCAGGAGACAGTCACAAGTGCCAATTTGGATTCCGAGTCCAGGGTTACAATGTCTGTAGGAGAACCTCTTAGGACTTCCAGAGTGTGAAGACATGCACGTTAACCCCAAATTTCCAGAAACTCTATGTTAAAGAGCATCCTTCCAGCCATCTGCTCTACCTTACCCTCAGTGTGAGTCACCCAGATGACTAATATTACACTGTGATAAGTAGCATTATCCTAAATGTACTCTGTGAAGCCATCAACAGAGCAAACATTGAAATAGAACAATTGCTTCAGGTTTTGCCCTGGAAGAAGTCACTTAGCACTTATTCAGATCAATGGATACTAACTTCCAAGCAAGCTCAGACATATGGTCTTAAATATTTAGATAAATAAAAAGGTGGGGTTGAGGCGGGAATTAATTTCTTTTCCTAAGAAAGCAGATTTATAAAGAGGAGGAAGGAGAAAAAGAATTTTTTTAAAAAAATGTATTCTTGCCCATACACCATCTCTTTAGAAACATTTTTATGAGCTAAGTGAAAATGAATGAAAATGAATTTTAAAAAAGGAGATTAAATTCCCCCCAAAACACACATGGGCTTAAAAATTTAAGGGGAAAATACATTGTGGTTTTGGCCAAGCCCGGGGGGAGGTGCTCTGGCCTGTGTGCATCGCACAGTATGTCAGCCATCCCACTGCCTACCCACCTTTCACCCTCTTCACGCCTGGGAAATCTGCACCCAGCCTGGATGGTGTGGTGGACGTTGGGAGCTGTGGCAGCCCAAGATGGTCCAGCACCTCGCCGCCAACCAGCCAGAATTCATGAGTTTTCATGACAGGGCCAAACTACAAGGACAGATTTGACCAGGATGGACTCCTACCTCTCCACTGTGGCTGCAGATTGGAAACTAATTGCTTGATCTCTTCCCTGAGCTTACAGAAGTCAGATTCTGAGTAAGAAGACATCAAACCCAGGCTCAGCAATAGATTTACTACCGGAGATAATATGAAGCTGGGTGTCTGGGCCTATGATTTATATATCTGATAGATTTTGAAGAGCCTACTCTCTTAAACATGGACTTATTGATGACTTGACATTCTCTCACCATCCTTTCTTGAGCTCACGTATGTGCCGGACACTGTGTGAAGGGCTTGAACCATGTCAGCTACTTTATCAAAGTAACCACCAAATAAGGATTCTTAGGCTCAAGAATCCAGTGAGTTCTCAAGGTCCCACGTCTGATTTCTGATGGGGGAGGAGCCAATTTGTCAAGTTATAATGCCACGGTTCTCACATCTTTAACCACTTCATTAGAGTACTACTTAAAATGTAAATTTGAAATGTGTGCAGTAACTCAGTAACTCCAAACGGTTCATTTATAGAAAATAAGCACAGGGGGTTGGCACTCCCTCATCTCTTAGAGAGAACTTCTACATAAACTCTGACCTGGTTGCTATGTTTGGACAATGCATTATCATTTCAGTACCGATCTGAGAAAACCATAATTAGTCATGTAAATATGTTAGAGGAAAAAAAGATAGAAATACTATAGTTCTTTCTCTGTTCCTCCCTCAAATAAATGTAGATAATCAGAGTGTGTCTATGCCACAAGATACATGATTCATTCTCCAGTGTTAGCTCCCTTTGCTATTCGTATCAATAGTGTTGGCTCTTGTCCCTTTGTTGTAATTAATCTCTTAATTATCTGTCTTTTTCACTTGACTCTGAAGGCAAGGACCTATCTGGTGCACGTTGTGCCCCTAGTTTGGGTTGGGTGGCTTTAAGGTCCTTTACACAAAGATGACAAATGTGTGGCACGCGTGCTGTTGTTCCACCTTCCCAGGCTGTGGAAGACATTACTAATCAATCACTGCACTGAGCCTCTTGCTGGTCATAGACTTCTTCAAGTCAGACCTGTGGGTAATCTCTAGCAACTAACCACAAATGACATGAAAAATGGAATCTTTTCCACACCCCAGTTCTAATGTTTAATTATGAAGCCTTCCTCAGAAAGGAAGGGCTCTGGAAACACGAGAACACTGAGGAGATGTGAGAAATGATAGAAGCTCCCTAATCAACAGCACCCCTCTGCTAGGGGCTGGTCCAGAGAAGGCTCATCAAAGAAGTGACACAGGCAAGTCACCCACATTGGGCAAACCTACCTGGGATTTTTCAGTCTGGAGCTAGGAGAGGAATTCTAAGTTTTCTTCAGTGATGAGGACTTGAGATGTGAGATTAGGAGGAGTCAGAGACTATGGGAAAACTACTCTGATAAAATAAAACTGTCATGCAGAGTTGGCTTGAAGACATCCTGGCCCACGTGATTTCTGATGTCCAGTCATCTCTGAGGCACAAATGGACCTCTAACCTTTATCTTAGTTTGGTTGCATTGCCAACAAAGTCCCCTTTTTTGTGACATTAGTTTGAACCTACTTCACATTTTGACTGAAGCCATCGAAAGTTGAGAACATGATTTTACTCAGCACTCTTGGCATTCACACTGCTTTAAAACTTTACTTGTATAGCTAACAAGACATGTTGCAGCAAAGCTCTGGGCTGCCTCCACACCATCACATCTGATTGGAGGGCTGGAAAAAAATGCAACTTGATGCTTTGGAGTTCTTGTGACATTTGTTCCCTTATTCCTTTATAATGACGCAGCCAAGAGGGACTGATTCTTTCCCTGGGTTCTTGACTCAGAGATGTGTCCTTCTCAAATCTACAGCAAAAACTCATTCTCAGTAGGAGGCAGCTTGTAGGGTTCTAGCCCTGGCTCCACCACAGATGTGTACATGGCTTTGGAGATGTCCCTTTATTTTTCTGTTTCTGTCAAATAGGGAGTGGAGACAGTGACCTTGAAGATCTTTGCAACAGTGAAGTTCCTTGCCTGACTTTGCTCAGAGCTGGACAAAGCTGAGGCCTCAAGTTGACCTCTTCCTTCTGGCTGGCACTCTTCCAGGCTGAGGGAGCTCGCCTCTCGCTAATGAAAGGAGGCATCAGCAAACTACAGAATGCTTCCCTGCTCCACCTTCCGTGAAGCCTGTTGCTGTTTTGTCTCATAAAGAGGAAACCCATTTCTCTGTTCTGGGTTTTGTGGTCCCCACACTCTTTTTTTCCTCCCTCTTATCACTAAGCTTCAAGGTCCTCCAGAGTAACCTATTCACAGCATCAGTCCCCATCTCTTAGGGATGCTCAGTGAATTTTCCTTTTATACAACCTCCAGTAATTCACAGGATGAATAAATTCAAGTCCCACACCTGGATGTAGCAACAAAGTTATTCTAGGATCAGGAAGCAAAAAACCAGGCTTCTATCAAAATCCAGCAGCTGAGAGATGAAGGAAGGTCTTCTCCAGACCTCTTGTATCTTGGGTTAGACTTTTGCCTCCATAAAAGAGAAAAGACCAAAGCTTAGGCCAAGGGAATAGTTGCACTCTTTGTGTGTGTGTGTGTGTGTTTCTTTCAAATGAATTCTTCTCACAAAAAAGGCTTGCTCGTGTGGGTGGACAATCTTTTAAGAGCCATGAATCAGCCTCTGTCTGCTCTAATGGATGCCTCATCTGAGACTTCTCAAGTGATTGGCACTTGGTACCCAAGGAGTAATCAGTTGGAAAATCTTTTCAGTGTGGCAGAGTTAGGGATGTGAGAGCTGCTCTCACGATGTGATGGAACAAATGTTCATCATTACAGACAGGCATGGGGGGAAGAGAAAGATAAGAGGAAGTAGGAAGTCCACCTTTCATTCCTTACACAGAATTTGTACAGAACAGCTAGTAACATCTTCACAGTTTACGAAGCCCACGGGAGTTAGTTTTAGAACCCACGTCTCCTGACTCTCCATCCAGGGATTTTTATTCTTGAACCCTCACTTCCTTTGTTGAAGACCCCCCTCAGCAGTCTCTTCTGCATCCCAATTACGCAGGCACTCAGGCACTTTGACTCTCATGTTCTAGATCTCTCCAAGACTTCTTTATTTTTTTTAAATCGAAGTATAGTTGATTTACAATGTTGTGTTAATTTCTGCTGTACAGCAAAGTGATTCAGTTATACACATATATACATTCTTTATATATATTCTTTTCCATTATGGTTTATCATAGGATATTAAATATATTTCTCTGTGCTATACAATAGGACCTTGCTGTTTATCCATTCTGTATATAAAAGCTTACAACTGCTGGGATTCCCCGGTGGCGCAGTGGTTGAGAGTCCGCCTGCCGATGCAGGGGACGCGGGTTCGTGCCCCGGTCCGGGAAGATCCCACATGCCGCAGAGCGGCTGGGCCCATGAGCCGTGGCCACTGGGCCTGCGCGTCCGGAGCCTGTGCTCCGCAGCGGGAGAGGCCACAGCAGTGAGAGGCCCGCGTACCGCCAAAAAAAAAAAGCTTACAACTGCTAACCCCAACTTCCCACTCCATCCCTCCCCAAACCCCCTCCCCCTTGGCAACCACCAATCCAAGATTTCTTTAGCATATCCATGTGTACTGCTTCAAGCCACCTCAAAATGATTAACTCCACAAGCAGATGATGTTTGGTTTCCAAAGGGATTCTTACTTCGCCGAGGGCTTCTTTGAAGAGCAAGTTCTGTGTTGAAATAGACCTCTATTTCCAAAAATTGGGATTGAAGAGTCAAAGCTGTGAGCAGAGGCTGTACCCTGAAGAGCCACGTGGAGAGACAAAGTCATGAGGAAGTGGGTACCACGAGGAAAGGTACAAAGCAGGGCAAGGATGAAGATAGGGAGGAGAAAGAAAGCAAGGCCAGGGATAGTGGGGAGAGTCCAGGAAAAGCACAGACCCAGTGGGTAGCACGTCCAAGGACCTGAAGAAAGGTCCTGAAAACCCTACCAAGATCCAGAGCTGCCTTAGACCCCGTTCCTGCCTCCTGAGGCCTCACCTGACTGCCATCTTCCCCGCCCCCAGCGACAATAGCCGCCCCCATCCCGAGTCAGCCGAGAGAGACACTGTTTCTTCATCCCTGAGTACCTCGTTGAATTGTTTGTTTCAGGAATGAAGCTATTGTGTAAAATTCAGCCCATCTGAACCTCCAGCAGCTTATGGCAAGGGAGACGTCCCCTCGTTTGGCTAATGATCAGAGAAAGCTACAGTGAAGCAGCAGGGACGCTCTCTTCAGGGCTGACCCAATGTGACTTTTCTCTGTAGTAGAAAGTCGGATAAAGAATGAGAAACATGGACGGAGACACATCCCGCTAGGACATTAGGAGAAACAGCTAACTGACAGGAAACAATGGGCTCTGAGATCAGCTGCTCTGACAAATAAGTGAAGTATTTCTTAGTTATTCCTGCTGTTGGGTTTTTCTCCTTCCTATGACCTAGTCCCAGTTAACTATTTTCATACAGTTCTAAAGGCTGGGTTCATATAAGTTTTCTACTGCACCAGGAAATAAAAAAAACACGTCATGCAGATGCTTTTAGAGTAGTTTAGTACTCTTGTAAATAGATCAAACAAGCTGAAACCACTTTGCAGTCCCCAAATTTGAGTCCACAAGAGTACCAAGCAAGCAACCTAGTAGAAAAAAAAAAGCCCATCTATTTCTTTTCCACTCAAAAAGAATTCTAACAGGGCCCTGAGATAACAGGATAATTAACCTCCTTTCAATAACTAACAGGAGTTAGTGGAAGCAGCTCTGATCAGAGAATGTGGAAAATTGCATTTCATACCGGGTACCACTCAATACCGGTTACCTCATCTTGGGCAAGTTCCTGACCTCTTGGGGCTTTGGTTAATCCACCTGTAAAGTGAAATTTGGGACTTGGTCAGTTGTTTTCCAATTATGCTTCCTGTAGCCCTAGGACCATGTGAAGGAATTGGAGCAGGTGAGGTCCTAGGTTCCCCACCTGCATTAAAAAATGCAACTCTGTGTTGCTTATCGACTTCTGCCTATTCTTTCCATTCAAGGGTTTCATTGCTTAAAAAATTTTAAAAATAAGATAAAATATAAAACCACTGAACTTGGTGGCTTCCAGAGTGAACTCTCTGAAAAAAACAATCACTATTGCAAAGGGAAAAATAATGTTTCTAAGATTTATGCACAGACAAGACACAAAATAAAAATGCCATCAGTGAGGAACATCAGTGTCAAATCTGGAGTTGGGTCCTTTGATCATTTAACAGATCCCAGGATCAGATTGGTTAGAGGATATTTATATCTCACCTTACTAATCCCATCCCCAAATATTTGATGTATGTTGCTTAAAATAATCAACCCTATAATAAACAAAACCTTAGTTTTGTTTAGTACTCACTAATCAATATTTTATAGCTAAGAAAAAATGTATAAGCTCACTTGGGGACCTTGTTATAAAAGCAGCTCTTCTGGCCAGTCCCCCAAGATTCTGTTCTAGAATATCTGGGGTGGGGATTTGGAATCTGCTGTTTTAAGAAGTCTCCCAGCCTATAGATCACACTTTGAGGAGTACCACTTGTGTTAGGTTGGAGCTCCCAGAGGCAGACCCTGGCATGAAGTTTATGTGTAAGTGATTGATTAAGAAACTGCTCCCAGTAGAAACTGGCAAGAAAGCGGGGGAAACAGGACAGGAAAGGGAAAGAATGTACATAAGAATACAACTTCAGATAAAGTCTCAGGTTTGTTCTAATCCTGCAGGGAGATGCCTAAGAGTGAGTGAGTTCCTACAAGAGTCAAGGGATCTGGGCTTTCACACACCGGTCAGTCACAGGCTGACCCACAGGGGATGCAAATTCCCAGGTACCACCAGCTCTCTGCATTGAAAGTGGTCCTCATGAGAGAGAATCTGGGTGGAGCAGGGCAGGTGAAATTCTTCACAAACTGAAGACTATCAAATGGGTCAGGCTTAAGAGGCCACAGCTGAAGGACACATTCAGTCCAAGATGCTCCATTGCTAGAAAATCAGTGCCAACAAACATGAAAAAAACATGAATGCCCAAGGAAACATTTATGACAAGCTTGGATGAGTGAATAAAAAGGGAATACTCAAGGTGAAAATGTTACTATACTCATGCATCAGTAATTTCATGTAAAGTCAAAGGTCCATCAGATATGACACTGTGAATTCAACAGAAGATTTTCTACTCAAATGGCATTACATTTCTTTTTGACACTCTCAGAGGGCAGATTTATGAAATAACTGTCCATTTCACTGCCACTTTCCACTGTGAAGTGTGCAGCTGTTAAGCTAGCCCCCTCCATCCATCTTAATTCTTTCCCTTCCAGGCACTTATATATTTCTACAGTTCTGATGATTATACATATTTCTCTTGTCTCTGGTACTGAACCATAAACTCCGTGAGGGTAAAGACCACATCTAATTGTCAGTACTCTCCAGTGCTTACAGTAGAGGTCTTCGCAAACTCTGAACAGGTAAATAAAGGCTGCAGGTTGACTTAAACGATCCACAGTCCAAAGCTTTCCTTTGTTAGCTCCATGTAAGCAAAACGTTTCCTAGCCTTCCATTATATTGGATTCCTTGGGTTAATCAACCAAAGAATCCTTTATGTGATTAATCCTAATTCCTTAGGTAATTAATCAACCAAGTATTTATTGAGCACCTAGTCTGTATCCATTTTGACATTGAGAAGGTTACAAAGTGGCATAAAACACAGTCCAAGTACTCTGGGCTCATTGTTTGGGAGAAACAACGTTTAAATCGTATGAATCCAAAAAGAGAATAATGTAACAACATAATCAAGTGCTACATTATCAAATGCTACTAAAACTCAAAAGGGAGAATATATATCAAAAGTTAGCTGTGAAGTACAAACTATAAAAGCAAAAGGAATTAGAGTCCATCTCATCATCATGTCAGCTCTGATCAGTTGGCCGTGGTTGCCTAGAGAATCGTCTTAAGAAATCTTGGCCCAAATATGAGCTGAGACACTGTCCCCATTGATAAGCAGTATCCGCCAGAGCAAAAAATGATGAGTGGTTTTATAAGTGAAGCAACTTTTATATCCCCAGCAACAACATTACCCCATGTTCAAGAATAGCTTAAGATGTGGTATATAAATACACTGGAATATTACTCAGCCATGAAAAAGAATGAAATTCTGCCACTTGCAGTAACATGGATGGACCTAGAGAATATTACGCTTAGTGAAATAAGTCAGACAGAGAAAGACAAATCCTGCATGATATTACTTATGTGTGGAATCTAAAAAATAACACAAATGAATGTATATAGCAAAACAGAAACAGACTCACAGATATAGGAAACAATCTGGTGGTTACCAGAGGGGAGAGGGAAGCGGGTAGGTGCAAGTTAGGGGTACTGGATTAAGAGATACAAACTAATATGTATAAGATAGATAGGTAACAAGGATATATTGCATAGCATAGGAAAATATAAACATTATCTTGTAATAACTTTTAATGGAGTATAATCTGTAAAAATCCTGAATCACTATTCTGTATACCTGAAACTGATATAATATTGTAAATCAACTATACTTCAATTTTTTTTAAAAGAATAGCTTAATAGGGGAGAGATTTTAGAATCCAACTACCAAAGGTAAATCTTATATTTATATCAGACAAAATAGACTTTAACTTAAAGAATTAAGGGTCTTTCACAGAGATTGTCATATTGACTGAAGTAAGTCAGACAGAGAAAGAGAAATATCATATGATATCCTTTATATGTGGAATCTAAGAAGAAATGCTACAAATGAACTTATTTACAAAAGAGAAACAGACTCACAGACTTAGAGAACGAATTTCTGGTTACTAGGGGAGAAGGATGGGGGAAAGGGATAGTCAGGGAGTTTGGGATCTACAGGTACATGTATATACTGCTATATTTAAAATGGATAACCAATAAGGACTTACTGTATAGCACAGGGAACTCTGCTCAATGTTATGTGGCAGCCTGGATGGGAGGGGAGTTTGAGGGAGAATGGATACATGTATATGTATGGCTGAGTCACTTTGCTGTGCACCCGAAACTATCACAGCATTGTTAATTGGCTATACCCCAATGTAAAATAAAAAGTTAAAAAAAAAAAGACTTAAGGTGTCTTTCAGAATTTGACCACTTAACAATGAACAAAGAGGAAACCAACAATAAATGATGTCAGGAACAGTGTTTCAAACTAATGATTTACATGTCAAATAATTAATAGATATCTTTGGAGAAACTGATGAAGCTCTCAAATATTTTCACTCCAAAAATGACTTTTCTGTGGCATTTTAATAAAAGTCAATGGTTAGGAAAGAGATGTTGTTGAAAAAAATTATATCAAAAATCCTATCCCTTGCTTCATTCTTTGTTCATTCTAAGAGTTAGTGAATTGTTGTGTTTATTACTGATATTTTGCTAAATGTAAGATAAATTATTTGTCCCTTTTTTCAAGATATAGACCCAATGAGACCTTTTTATTTCCTTCACTCTTATGAAATTTTGATGTTTGATTTTTAGTGAATTTATTCTCAAAAGTCTTTATCTTATGCTATTTATACTTAGATAATAGGATCTTCTTACATAGAAGGGGCTTATTAAGTGTTTATTAAATATTTGGCTGAATGAATAGGTATTATTTGTCTGCCTTCAGGCGTGAACACAGTGAAAGCAACTTTGATCAACAAGCAACTACAACATGGTTCTTAAAGACGTTTCTGGGAAGGGATAGCTTAGCAACCTTGAGTCTTTCACTCAGAGAGAAGAAATTGGCAATACGTTATTAAATCTCACCAGTACATCTCCAGTCCTACTTCAACAGAGGCACACATAGATGTGAAGCATTGACTATATGCCAGGCACTGTGCAAGCATTCAGTACCATGAACTTCCTGTAAAGAACTTGTAGATAAATCAAACAATTAAGATGTAGACTCATTGCAGTCTGATATATAATTTTATAAAACCAAAGGCTAATGCATATAATACAGATACTGAGAACCAAAAAGGGGTTAAGACAAAAGAAAATAGTGCGACAATTATCAACAGCAAAGAAGAGGAAGAGTAGAGACAGCATTAGAAAAGGTAAAATGAAGATAAGGCAAGATGGCACACAGGAGGTTCCTGTGCTCCCCTCCTCCCATGGACACACCAAACATACAGCTACACACAGAGCAATTTCCTTTGAGGGGGATCCAGAAACTAGCTAAGCAATGCTGACACATTAGATGAATGAAAAAATACCCACACTGAAACAGGAAGGATGTTTATCACCATAAATCCCATCCCTGGCACAGCACCATTCAATCAGGAGAGAATGCTGAACTCCCACTTTCTCCTTAATAATTGAAGGGTTTGAACCCCACATTTAGCACCTCAACTTTAAGACTCCCAACTGAGGGATAGGCTCTCAAAATACCTAGCTTCAAAGCCAACCAGGCTCTTGCCCATGAGACCCACAAGAGTACAGTAAACAGAAAAGCATTTCTTAACCAGCTATTCCTCCCAGGAACACAGAGGGAGCAGGCAAAAAGGCTCATCCATCTCTCAATCTTTCCCTGAAAGAAGTTTATCTGCATACTTTAAAATCTGTTGCCCAGGAGTCAGTCTTCTAATTTAGCTGTGATCCTCCCTGGAGACCAGAGAAGCTGGTGGACACCTCTCCTATCTTCTCACTTCTCACCTGGCTCTGATAGCCATAGGGCTTACAATTCACAGACCCACAGTACTGTGGCAAACAAAGAAACAGTTCCTGCTTCTGCTTCTAAGGATCACACCCCCCCTCCTCTTGCAACTATACACCCAGGCCCAGCACAGAGGGAACAGACAGAAAGGCCTATCTCCCAGTTTCTCCCTGGAATGAGATTAACTTCTGCTTCTAAATGCTGACTGTGATATTCCCCTTTGGGAAACTAGTGGGTCTTGACATACCCTCAACTACTGGGAGCCACTAAGAACAAAGAAGGAAGCTTGGGCAATCACAAAAGTTTGACAGACAACTAGGAGCTTGGGCTGGGCTAATTGATGATGTTCATCTCCTACACAAGACCACTCTGTCAAGACTGGGAGAGGTGGCTGTTTTATCTAATGCACCAACACGGTGCACCAACACGGAGGGTCCAGGAAAATGGAGAAACAGAAGAATAAGTTAAAACAAAAGAACAATAGACATCTCCAGAAACAGATCGTAATAAAATGGAGATAAATAATTTACCTGATAGTTCAAAATAAGGGTTATAAAATGCTCAATGAAGTCAGGAGAGCAATGAATGAATAAAATGAGAATTTCAACACAGAGGTAGAAAATATTAAAAAGTACCAAACAGAAATCAAAGAGCTGAAAAGTACAATGACCATACTGAAATTTTAATAGAGGGATTCAACAACAGGCTATATTAAATTGGAAGAAAGGATTGGTGAACTCGAAGACAGGGTAGTGGAATTCATCCAATCAGAGGAGCAAAAAGAAAAAAGAATGAAAAACAGTGAAGATAGTGTAAGAGAATTATCAAACACCATCACATGGACCATTTATATACATTTTAGGGGTATCAGAAAAAGAAGAGAGAAAGGGACAGAAAACTTACTTAAAGAAATAATGGCCCAAACATTTTTTAACCTGGGGAAAGATAAAGATATTCAGATCCAGGAAGACCATAAATTATCAAGTAAGTTGAATCTAAAGAAAGTCGCACTGAGACATATCATAATTAAACTGTCAAAAATTAAAGACTGGGAGAGAGTTTTAAAAGCAACAAGAGAACAGCAACTTGTTGTGTTGTACAAGGGAACCCCCATAAGACTATTAACAATTTTTTTCAATAGAAACCTTGCTGGCCATAAGGAAGTGGGATGATACATTCAAAGTGCTGAAAGAAAAATCTGCCAGACAAGAATATTCTACCTGGTAAAGTTGTCCTTCAGAATTAAAGAAGATATAGAGTTTTCCAGACAAACAAAAGCTGAAGGAGTTCATCAACACTAGATTGGCCTTACAAGAAATGCTAAAAGGATTTCTTCAACCTGAATAAAATGATGCTAATTAGTAAGAGGAAAACATAAAAGTATAAAACTCATGGGTAATGATAAATATATAGTAAAATTCAGAACACTCTAATATAATGGTGGTGGGTAAATCACTTAAACTCTAGAATGAGGATTGAAAGAAACAGTATTAAAAAAATAAATATCACTACAATAATTTGTTAATGAATACATAATGTAAGAAGATGAAATTGAAAACATAAAATACTGAAAGAGAGTGTAAAAATGTAGAGCTTCTGTATGTATTCAAAATTAAGTCTTACTAGCTTTAAAAATACTGTTATAAATATAAGATGTTTATGTAAGCCTCACAGGAGCCACAAAGCAAAAACCTATAGTAGATATACAAAAAACAAAGAAAAAGGAATCAAAGCATACCACTAGAGAAAGTCATCAAATCACAAAGGAAGAGAGAAATAGAGGAAGAAAGGAATTACAAAACAACCAGAAAACAATGAACAAAATGGCAATAGTAAGTCCAAACCTATCAATAATTACTTTAAATATAAATGGACTAAATTCCCCAGTCAAAAGACATTCAGTGACTAAATGGATTAAAAAATAAATAAAATAAGACCAAACTACATGCTACTTACAAGAGACTCACTTCATCTTTAAGGAACCCAAGACTGAAAGTGAAGTGATAGAAAAATAAATTATATGAAAATGGAAATCAAAAGAAAACAGTGGTAGCTATATTTGTATCAGACAAAATAAACCTTAATCAAGACTGTAACAAAAGAAGGTCATTACATAATGAGAAAGGGGTCAATTCATTAAAAGGATATAACATTTGTAAGTATTTATGTATCCAACATAGGCACACCTAAATATACAAAGAAAATATTAACAGATCTAAAGGGGAAACTAGATAACAATATGATAATGCCAGAGGATCAACACTCCACTTTCAATGGTGTTTATCCAAACAGAAAATCCAATAAGGAAACATTGTACTTTAATTACACATTAAACAGATGAACCTAATAGACATATACAGAACATTCCATCAAATAGCAGCAGAATGCACATTCTTCTCAAACAAATATGGAATTTTCTCTAGGACAGATAATATGTTAGGCCATAAAACAAGTCCTACTAAATTTAAGAATTGGAATCATATCAAACATCTTTTTGATGTTTTTACCACAATGGTATAAAACTAGAAGTCAATTGCAAGAAGAAAATTAGAAAATTCACAAATATGTGGAGATTAAATAATATGCTCCTGAACAGCCAATGGGTCAGAGAAGAAAGAAAAAAATATCTTGAGACAAATGAGAATAGAAACACAACATACCAAAACTTATGGGATGCAGCAAAAACAGTTCTAAGAGGGAAGCTTATAGTGGTAAATGCCCACATTAAGAAAAACAAAATATCTCAAATAAACAGCCTAACTTTACACCTCAAGAAACTAGAAAAAGGAGAGCAAATTAAGCCAAAGTTAGTAGAAGGAAAGAAACAACAAGATCAGAGCAGAAGTAAATAGAGACTAAAAAGACAATAGAAAATATCAATAAACTAAGACCTAGGTTTTTTAAAAAGAAATGAAATAGACAAAACTTTAGGTAGATGAAGAAAAAAGAGGAGAGAGCTCTCAAATAAATAAAAGAGACACCACAGTTGATGCCACAGAAATACAAAAATCATAAGAGACTACTATGAATAATTATATGCTAACAAATTGGGCACCTGAGAAGAAATGGATAAATTCCAAGAAACAAAAAACCTGCCAAGATGAAACATGAAGTAATAAAAAATCAGAACAGACTAATTACTAGTATAGAAATTGAATCATTAATCAAAAGTCTCCTAAAAAACAAAAGTCCAGGACCAAACGTCTTCACTGGTGATCTCCACCAAACATTTAAAGAAGAATTAACACCAATCCTTCTTGAACTTTTCCAAAAAATAGAAAAGGAGGGAATGGTTCCAAACTCATTTTATGAGGCCAGTACTACCCTGATATCTAAACCAGACAAGGACTCTACAAGAAAAGAAAATTGCGGGAAAATATCCCCAATGAACATCCTCAACAAAATACTAGCAAACCAAATTCAGCAATATGTTGAATGATTATACATCATGATCAAATGGGATTTATTCCAAGGAGGCAAGGATGGTTCAACATCTGCAAATCAATCAATGTGATACACCACATTAACAAGATAAAGAATAAAAATTATACAATCATCTCAATAGATGGAGAAAAGTCATTTTACAAAATTCAACATCCTTTTGTGATAAAAAATTCCCAAAAAACTGGGTATCAAGGTAATGTACCTCAACATAACAAAAGCCATGTATGACAAGCCCCTAGTTAACATCATAGTCAATTGGGAAAAGCTAAAATCTTTTCCTCTAAGATCAGGAACAAAACAAGAATGGCCATTCTTGCCACTTTGATTCAACATGGTACTAGAAGTCCTAGCCAGAGCAATTAGGCAATAAAAAGCAAAAACAGCATTCAAATAAGAAAGAAAGAACTAAAACAGACGTTATTTGTAGATGGCATGATATTATACATCAAAAATCCTAAAGACCTCAAAAAAACTGTTAGAAGTAGTCAATGAATTCGGTAAAGTCACAGGATACAAAATCAATATGCAAAAATCTGTAGCATTTCTATACACTAAAAATGAACTATCAGAAAAAGAAATTAAGAAAACAATCCCATTCACAATTGTATCAAAAAGAATGAAATGTCTAGGAATAAATTTAACCAAGAAGGTGAAAGACCTGTACACTGAAGAGTATAAGACACTGATGAAAGAAATTGAAAAAGACACAAGTAAATGAAAAAATATTCCACATTCATGGATTGGAAGAATTAATATTGTTAAAATGCCAGTACTATTCAAAGGAATCTACAGATTCAGTGCAATACTTAACAAAATTTAAATGACATTTTTCACATTAGTAGAAAAAACAATCCTAAAACCCTAAAATTGAGCCACAAAAAACCCTGAATAAACAAAGCAATCTTGAGAAAAAGCTGGCAGCAACTCACTTCCTGATTTCAAGCTATATTAAAAGCCATAATC
Source organism: Aethalodelphis obliquidens (assembly GCF_003676395.1). Lineage (NCBI taxonomy): Eukaryota > Metazoa > Chordata > Mammalia > Artiodactyla > Delphinidae > Aethalodelphis > Aethalodelphis obliquidens. The sequence continues at coordinate 4,746,177 of NW_020838019.1, read as the reverse complement.
AAAACAGTATGGTATTGGCATAAAAACAGACATATAGATCAATGGTACAAAATAGAGTCCAGAAATAAATCCACACGTATATGGTCCATTAATTTACAACAAAGAAACCAAGAATATACAATGGGGGAAAGGATAGTCTCTTCAATCATGCAAAAGAATGAAACTGGACCCCTATCTCACACCATACACAAAAATCAATTCAAAATGGATTAATGACTTAGATGAAAGACCTGAAACAATACAACTTCTAGAATAAACATAAAGTATAATCTCCTTGACAATGGTCTTGACAGTAATTTTTTGGATTTGACACCAAAAACAAAGGCAACAAAAGTAAAAATAAACAAGTGGGACTACATTAAACTAAAAAATATTCTGTACAGCACAGCAAACCATCAACCAAGTGAAAAGGCAACTTATGGAATGGGAGAAAATATTTTCAAACCACATATCTGATGAGGGGTTAATATCCAAAATACACAAGGAGCTTGTACAACTCGCTAGCAAAAAAATCCAAATAACCCAATTTAAAAATGGGGAAAGGACCTGAATAGCTATTTCTCCAAAGAAGACATACAAATGATCAGGTACATGAAAAGGTGCTCAACATCACTAATCATCAGGAAAATGCAAATCCAAACCGCAATTAGGTGTCACCTCACATCTGTTAGGATGTTTATTATCAAAACTAAAAGAGAGGGCTTCCCTGGTGGCGCAGCGGTTGAGAGCCTGCCTGCTGATGCAGAGGACACGGGTTCGTGCCCCGGTCTGGGAAGATCCCACATGCCGCGGAGCGGCTGGGCCCGTGAGCCATGGCCGCTGAGCCTGCGCGTCCGGAGCCTGTGCTCCGCAACAGGAGAGGCCACAACAGTGAGAGGCCCGCGTACCACA